>NC_052155.1:92259025-92559025 GCF_902713615.1 Scyliorhinus canicula | reverse complement strand
GAACTGAATTCCCAATTTACAAGGAGACACCTGTCAGCGTCATTCAAGCAAGAGAGTGGTCTTACAACACAAGGCACTGCATCAGACTTTTGCCACAATTACAGAAAGGTGACAAGATCTCAAGGGAAAAGGCACCCTCATTAGAAAGAATGAGGATAACCTCAGTCCTACCAGATTGGTACCGCAGAGCGTACCCTCTGTCAGGAGAAACAGGAAGATTCTCTTCCTCATCCCGAGTCCCTAGACTGCTCGTCCCCAGTGCGTGTGTTGATAAATTCATCACTGTAGATACACAAGGGGTTAATGTAAGTACACATAGACTAGTTAGGCACTAGAGGGAGCACCAGAGACATGACACACAGACATTCAACCAATGGGTCAGTAAGATAGGACACGACCAATGGGCATTCACGATACACACAGAGGTGACACTACCACAGGAGGGCATTACACCAACCCATATATAAAGGACACAGCACACATGATCTTCCTCTTTCCAGTGCAGACACTCAGTGAGTACAGACACAGGGTTGATTCAATATCACACCCACAACGTGGATTGTAGCAGACTGGTTTGTCAGTCTGAGTAGCTATAAAAGGATTAACAATAGAGGAGAATCCGAGTAGGAGAATTGTAAATAGTTTAATAAACGTGTTGAAGTTATCTCCGCGTCTGAACCTTCCTTTGTCAGAGTGAACATCAATTATGCTACGCCAAGGGCATAACAAGACATGGTACCAGTTGAGTGACTGTTTCAATCCATATAGTTACAACTCAGCAAACAGTGACAACCAGCAACGGCAGCCAGGCAAGATGATGTTCAGGATTCCGGTTCCACAGCAGCTCTGGTACCAAGGCAATCTCAGTGAAAACTGGCGTTGGTTCAGGCAGAGATTCGAGATCTACCTGGTAGCGTCTGACCTAGATGGCGTGGTGGATGCAGAGAAAATAAAGCTTCTACTCACCATCGCAGGTCCAGAAGCAGCTGAAATCTTCCAGACCTTCAAATACTCAAAGGGGCAAAACAAGAGCGACTTCCAAGCAGTCCTGGAAAAATTCCAAGAATTCTGCGAGGGACATACAAGAAAAAATGGTAAAAGAGGCGCCAAAACTCACCACGAGGTAGGCTTGCAGAAGAAATGTGCTGTTTTGAATTGCAGCCATCTTGATAAAGGTGTTACACATGCGCAGTTGAGAAAAAGGCCCCAAGTAAAGGAACAGCGATCTGAGCATGCCCAATCACTTTCTACGACCTACGTCAGACGCATCGTGACGTCAGAGGCCCCAGACCACGCCCACTTAAAGGGGAAATGTCCCAAAACACGGAATAAAAAATTTAAAGCCATAAAACCCGATTCTTTCACCTGGAACGACAGCACGATGCCTGAAATTCGACCAGTAGCTGAAAGTAACCTCCGCAGAACCCTGCAACAAGCAGTTAGCACCGCCCAAAGAGACGATACAGTCCTTGAATACTACAACTCCGACCTTGATTTCTTCTTTGTACATCACAAGCCCAATGCCAGCTCCAACACAAAAAGTGATGATATGGTCCTAGAAGACTACAACTCAGACGAAGGTTTCATCATTAGAGATGGCGACCCCAGTACCAAATCTGAACCGCAACGAGATTTGTTCTAAAGTGAAGAATCCGACACAGAAGCGGATGTGTTCTTCGGATATGTGGATCTTCAGCCCAGCATATATGACATCCTGACTCGTGAGTGCAGGATTATGCTGCGGCCTGACACCAAGAGACAGAGAGTGGCACAAGCCCACAGAACGGCTGGTTGCCACACAGAGAGTGGTCCTAGCCCCACTAAGGGTTCCTGCTGCCACACAGAGAGTGGTCCACGCACCACAAAGGGTCCCAGCCTCTACACTGGAAGCGATGAAAGACTCAACAGCGAGACAACTGTACGTCTCCACACAGAACGTGACTCCAGTGTCACAAGCCTCCACAGCGAGCTCGTGGACAGACTCTGCGATAGAAGAAACGCAAGACTCCAAAGTGCAGTCTTTGCATGAACAAGACCATGAGGGTCTAGCAACCTCCTCTGAGCAACCAGCAGCAGACAATGACAGTCTTCCATGCTCAAGTAAACAGCAAGAAGACTACGACAGTCTGCCATGCTCCAGTGAACAACAAAGCGACTATGACAGTCCACCCACATTGTTTGAGCCACAAGAAGAAGACTATGACACTCTACCCAGCTCAAGTGAACCACAAAGCGACTATGACAGTCAACCCACATTGTTTGAGTCAACAGAAGAAGACTCTGACAGTCTACCCAGCTCAAGTGAACAACAGGAAGCTACTGAGGCTCTATTCACTGTCTGTGAGACAAGTGACGACAGCATCCCACTTCCCATACAAGATGTGCAATGTGACAGACCTCAGCTAGTTTGTACAGAGGCACTCGACGATCACAATGAGAATACTGGTGACTCCGGTGACACCACGTTACTTCAAACCTCATTCGCTCGAGTTTCTCCACAAGCAAATGCATTCCTGAATGTTTTGACTCCAGACGTGGAGCATCAAGAAATCTCAGCCAACTCCAGTGAACCTGCTATGACTCCAGACGGGGAGCATCGACAAACCAAAACTGACTCAGGTGAAACAGACCAGACTCCTGACAGGGAGCATCGACAAACCAAAGCTGATTCAGGTGAACCAGAAAGGGCTCCAGATGGAGAGAATCGACAAGCCAAAGCTGATTCAAGTAAGCCGGACATGACTCCAGACGGGGAGCGCCGCAAACTCCATGCTTCTGAAATCCGCAACTCCTCGGTCGAGAAGAAAGCTCAGGCCGTGCGACACTGGAGGAATTATCTGGCTGGCAGGAGGTTCACCCTCCTCACAGACCAACGGTCTTTCATGTTTGACAATGCACAGAGGGGCAAGATCTTGAGGTGGAGGATCGAGTTATCCACCTACAACTACGACATCTTGTATCGTCCTGGGAAGCTGAACGAGCCTCCCGATGCCCTATCCCGTGGCACCTGTGCCAACGCACAAGTGGACCGCCTCCGAGCCCTCCACGTGGACCTCTGCCACCCGGGGGTCACCCGCTTCTTTCATTTTGTAAAGACCCGCAACCTGCCCTACTCCATCGAGGAGGTCAGGACAGTCACGAGGAACTGCCACATCCGCGCGGAGTGCAAGCCGCACTTCTACTGCCCCGAAAAAGCGCATCTGATAAAGGCTTCCCGTCCCTTTGAACGCCTCAGCATGGACTTCAAAGGTCCCCTCCCCTCTACCAACCGCAACACGTACTTCCTCAACGTGATTGACGAGTACTCCTCCTTCCTGTTCGCCATTCCCTGCCGGGACATGACCACACCCACCATCATAAAAGCCCTCCACAGCATTTTCTCCCTGTTCGGGTTCCCCACTTACATTCATAGCGATAGGGGGTCCTCCTTTCTGAGCGATGAACTGCGTCAATTCCTGCTCAGCAAGGGCATTGCCTCAAGCAGGACGACCAGTTACAACCCCCGGGGTAACGGACAGGTCGAGAGGCAGAACAGTACGGTCTGGAAGACCGTCCTGCTGGCTCTACGGTCCAGAAATCTCCCAGTCTCCCGCTGGCAGGAGGTCCTCCCAGACGCCCTCCACTCAATCCAGTCGCTACTTTTAATCGCCCCCGGCACCAGCCCCACCCACCCCCCTCCAACCGCAACTGCTCCCCGCAGGCGCTCCCCTCCCTGGCCCGTCAACCCCCTCACCCGCGCCGCCTGGAGGACTAGACGCCCCCCCACGCCCCGGCCCTCACCAGCTCCGTCTAGGGGTGTGGAAACCTCCACGAGGACCGGATCATCGCTCCTGGAGTCATGGACGCCCGCATCTCCAACATCTCCGACGAAGCTCCGCAGGTCGCAGAGGACGTCCAAGGCCCCCGATCGGCTGATCGAGTCGATATGAACATTTAATGGACCTTTTTTTTTCACGACCCTGTAAATAATTTGCTGTGTGATTACACATCTCTGTATATAGTTACGGGCTAGTGGGCAGCCGCCGTTGGAGAGGTATAATCCCATATCACTAGTCATACTACCAGTATCTTGTCCCACCTGCATGGGACGCCCCCCCCCTTCCCCGGCTTCTCAACAAGCACACGCACCCCCGCCACCCCCCACCCCCTGGTTCCTTTCTCAACAAGGGGTGAATGTGGTATAGAGGTACTATGGTACCTGGGAGTGTGAGCTGCTATTGGTGGAGGAGGCTCGCTGCCCATTGTCCCAAGTGTTGCTTTCCCATTGGTCGAGATGAAGGTAGCTCCACCCACGAGGCGGAGTATAAGAACCCGTGTCTCCCAGCAGCCATCGTTCTTTCTGTACTCAAGCTGCTGGGCACACTTTGATTCGGACTACTCCTTCGTTTCTGTGCTCATTGATCGCGCATCAGTGAGGAAGACACAGAGAAAGTGATGGAAATGGGTAATTTTGTGTGGGACTGAATTGCCCCGCTATGAATGAAGGAACCAGCTCATAGGAAGGAAGATGCGAGGGCAGCTGAGTGCTTCGGAGGGTGAGGAGGAGACAGAGAGGATACCAATGGAGCTGGAGTAGGAGGGGGTCAGATCAACCCTGGGAAGAGGGGCCACGACACTAGCGAGGAAAGCTAGCATCAGGAAGCATTAGAGATGGGGGACCACGTGGAGAGAGCATCTGGCAGGAGAGGGGAGACACAGGGATGGGGGACGAAGGTGGGGGGCAGATAGAAAAGGGAGGACATGGGGGGGCAGGGTGGGCAGAGAGGGAGACATAAGGGGGAATCAAAACCATGAGGGGAACACAGTGATATGGCGGGGAAGGGCTCTAGACTGGCTTCAGCAGGTCAAGTTCGGAAAGATGGAACAAGATAGCACCATAAACAGCCACTAAACAAAGGGAAATTCTGGAGAGCAGGGGCTCACCCATGTGGCGTACACACAGTTGGCAGCCATGCTGGGTGCCCTCTGGACAAAGGAAAACCCCGGAGCACACGGGCCTGGCCTCATGGTGAGAACAGTGACTGCAGACATTTTGGACAGCCCCCTAACAAAGGGAAACCCCGAAGTACAGGGCTGTATCCATAAGGTAAGTATGGCTGTCCCGTAGGAAAGGGGGGGACAGAACCCCCCCCCCCCCCCCCCCCCCACTAGGATAGTCACCTGGAACTGATCATGGGGAGGGACTTTAACTGTGTACCGGACCCACTGACGGAGAGATCAAACCCCAGAACGATGACACTGAGCGTCCAATTGCAGATGCATTGCGAACCCTGGCAGATGCAGAGCGACACTATGCGCAAATCAGGGCTGACCGTGATACTCAGAGTGAAGAAATTGCATCCATATGTCTACACGTGGCACTTTACGATAATCATTAACCATAAACCCTGCTGGGCATTTTAAGAAGGACAAGGTGATCCTACCCATCACCTCAGTTCGGATTTAACGCTGGGCACTCTTTTTTGGGACGTATGAATGCTCCTTCGAGCATCACATGGGAATGCCGTAACCAATACTGATGCCTTGAGTCATCTACCGTTACCCACAGGCTCGCCCCACCCCACCATGAAGGGATGAAGTCATCGTAACTTTAAAATTTATGGACACCCTCCCTGCATATGCCGAGCAGATCCAAACATGGACCCAGAGAGACCTCACACTGCTGACACTATGCCATGTGATACTAAGCGGCGGAATTTAAGGCCACCCTAATAAGGACATGAAGCTATTCCTGTCTAAATGCTGAGAATTCAATGTGGAAGATAGCATCATCCTTTGGGGAGCCCGAGCAGTTGTCCCTCGCCATGACCATCGCCCCATCTTGAAAGAGTTCCACAGTGGTCACCCAGGAGTCTCCAAGATGGAGATGGTTACAAGGAGCTATGTCTGGTGATCTGGGCTTGAGTCTGACATTGAAGGCTTGGTGAAACAGTGCCCCTCATTTCAGGAGAATCAGAAGCTCCTGCCATTGGCCTCACTACACCCGTGGGAATGACCAGGTAGGCCTTGGGTACGAGTGCATGCAGACTTCACTGGGTCATTTATGGGGTCAATGTTTTTAATCCTGGACATTGCCCATTCTAAATGGACGGACATACATCGGATTTCCTCCACGGCTTCCAGTGCAAATATTGAAAAATTCCAGCAATCATTTAACACTCATGGGATACCGGTGTTCTCATGTTCAACAATGGGACCCCCTTCACCAGCAGAGAATTTCAAGCATTCGCAAAGCCAATGGGATGAAACACATTCAGACAACGCCCTACCACCCATCTTCTACTGGCTGGCCAAGCAACCGATCCAAATGTTTAAAACCAGGATGATGACATTGACCACCAGCTCGCTTCACACCAACTGGCTCAGTTCCTTTTCAACTTTAGGACTCCGTCACATGTGATGATGGGGGTTGTGCTAGCAGAATTGCTGATTGGCCGACACCTCTGGACCAGACTCAGTCCACTGTTTCCGAACTTAAGTGGGAAAGTAAAGTCAAAACAGGAGGCTCAGAAAATAAATGATGACAACTGACAACCTGAGCTTTCAAGCTGGGAGATACCGTCTATATTCACAATTTCGGAGATGGGTCCCCGTGCAGCCCGGGAGTGGTAGTTGAGAAGAAGAGCCCTGTGTCACACAAGGTCAAGACCAGGGAAAGGACTCTAAAAAGCATGAAGACCATCTTCGGAGCAGGAAACCCTCAACTATAGATACTACTCTGGGAGAATGCTGCCCTCAACATCCTTGGAACCTACCACCGTGCAAGGGACAAAACCCATGGTACACCCTGTGGTGAATGTGTAACCACTATAATTCACACTGTACATTACTGTGTCCCTGTGGGCTCCATCTGTGAGCCTTTGCGTGGCTCTTCCCACAGGGGGAGATGAGGAGCATGTACAGGGCTCCGCTCTTGGCTCCGCCCCCTTCAGGAAGTATAAGAGCTGCGGTCCTGCGTGTCCGCCCTCAGTTAAGCACAGTCGCAGGCAGGCTCAGTTGCAAGCCGATTAAAGCCACAGTTTACTCCAACTCGTGTCTCTGAGTGAATTGATGGTCGCATCAATTTAATCGACTTAAAGAACCACTATGGAATCAGCTCTCAAACCTGACCGACTGGGACTCGATCCGCAGGCCGTAGAGGCAAAGGAAATTTTTTTGCATTGGCTTTGGTGCTTCAAGACCTACCTGGCTGCATCGACGATCTCCTCCATTACAGATGAACAGAAACTAAGTCTTCTCCACGCACGGGTGAGCCATCATATTTCTACTCAACTTGATGAAGCTGACTCTTATACTGAGGCCCTCACGATACTCGACCGCCTGTACGTACGGCCCGCGAACGACATCTACGCGCGACACATCTTCACAACCCGTCGCCAGCGCCCTGGGGAGTTGCTAGATGACTATCTGCGCGACCTCAAAGCCCTAGCATGCAACTGTAACTACCAGGCCGTGACAGTCACTCAGCACATGCAACTCGCTGTCCGAGACGTGTACATAGATACATAGAACAGTACAGCACAGAACAGGCCCTTCGGCCCTCGATGTTGTGCCGAGCAATGATCACCCTACTTAAACCCACGTAACCCGTATACCCGGAACCCAAACAATCCCCCCATTAACCTTACACTACAAGCAATTTAGCATGGCCAATCCACCTAACCCGCACATCTTTGGACTGTGGGAGGAAACCGGAGCACCCGGAGGAAACCCACGCACACACGGGGAGGACATGCAGACTCCACACAGACAGTGACCCAGCCGGGAATCGAACCTGGGACCCTGGAGCTGTGAAGCATTGATGCTAACCACCATGCTACCGTGAGGCCCCTCGTACGTTGCTGGGGTCCGATCAAATTATGTGCGGCAGCATCTTCTCGAGAAAGGGGCCCAGGACCTGGAGGACACGGTAAAACTGGGGACCTCGCTAGAGGTCGCTTTCCAAAGCCTAACTGTGTTCCCGGCCGATCATGCGACCTCATCGTGGACCCCCAACCAAAGGCTGCCCCAGGCCAGAGCCGTGCGGCCACCCGCCCACCACAGAGGACTATCGTGCCATTTGTGCGGCCAGCCCCAACACCCCCGACAGCAATGCCCGGCCTGCAACGCGAGCAGCAGCAGCTGCGAGTGAAAAGGGAACTTCGCTAAGGTCAGCCTGGCCAAATCAAAAAACTCAAACCCTAACTCGAACACTCGCTCCTCCGACTCTCAGGCCCACAGACGCCGCAATGTGGCAGCGTGTCTGCCGACTCCGCCTCCACACAACATGTGCGACTCACGGGGGCCGCCATCTTGGCCATCCTCCCCCACGCGGCTGGCCATGTGCGATCAATGGGGGCCGCCATCTTGGCCATCACCCGCTACGCCACTCGAAGATTACGACCTTCGCGGCCAGTCATCGAGGGGCCGCTCCAGCACCGCCGACCACGCCACCGACTACCCGCAGCTCAGTCAGTCACCTTGGACCAATCGCGGCCCAAGCACCTCAAGAGCTCCATTATGTCCGTCCAGATCAACGGATACGAGACTCCGGGAGCACTAAGAGCTTCGGTCACCCGGATCTGGTAAGGCGCTGCTCACTCCCAATATTCCCGACACAGCAAACAATCTCCCTCGCCTCGGGATCGCACTCAGTTCAAATACAGGGGCGCACTACTGCGACTCTGACAATACAGGGCGCCGATTACACTAATTTCCAACTGTATGTGCTCCCAGACCTCTGCGCCCCCCTCCTCCAAGGACTGGATTTCCAGTGCAACCTCAGGAGCCTAACACTCAGCTTCGGCGGACCCCTTTCCCAACTCACTATATGCAGTCTAGCAACTCTGAAAATCGACCCCACTCCACTCTTCGCTAATCTTACCGCCAACTGCAAACCAGTGGCCACTCGCAGCAGGAGGTATAGCCTGCAGGACAGGGTGTTCATCAGATCCGAAGTCCGGCGCCTATTGCGTGAAGGAGTCATAGAGGCCAGTAACAGCCCTTGGAGAGCTTAGGTGGTGTTCGTCAAAACCGGGGAAAAGTTCCGGATGGTGGTTGATTACAACCAGACCATTAACCGGTTCAATCACCTTGATGCGTACCCCCTCCCCCAGATTGCAGACATGGTTAATCAAATCGCCCAGTACCGCATATTCTCCACGGTGGATCTGCATACCACCAGCTCCCAATCCGCCCGGAGGACCGCCACTACACGGCGTTCCAGGCAGACGGCCGCCTTTTCCATTTCCTCCAGGTTCCCTTTGGCGTCACGAATGGGGTTTCGGTATTCCAACGAGCAATGGACCGAATGGTGGACCAGTACAGGCTGCGGGCCACATTTCTGTACTTGGATAACGTCACCATCTGCGGCCATGACCAGCAGGACCACGACGCCAACCTCCACCGATTTCTCCAAACCGCCCAATAGCTCAATCTCACCTCTAATGAGAAATGCATTTTCTGCACTACCAGGCTAGTCATCCTCGGCTACGTCGTGGAAAACGGGGTCCTAGGACCCGACCCTGACCGCATGCGCCCCTCTTACAACTCCCTCTCCCTCACTGTCCCAAGGCCCTCAAGAGGTGCCTCGGATTTTTTTCATACTATGCCCAGTGGGTCCCCCAGTATGCGGACAAAGCCCGCCCACTATTTAAGGCCACACTCTTCCAACTGTCAGTCGAGGCTTGCCAGGCCTTCAACTGCATTAAGGCGAACATTGCCAAAGCCGCCATGTGTGCGGTAGACGAGTCCGTCCCATTCCAGGTCGCGAGCGACGCATCAGAGGTCGTTCTCGCTGCCACCCTTAACCACGCAGACAGGCTGGTAGCGTTCTTTTCCCAAACCCTCTCTGCTTCGGAACTTCGACACTCCTCAGTCGAAAAGGAAGCCCAAGCCATTGTGGAAGCCATGCGGCACTGGAGGCACTACCTCGCGGGTAGGAGGTTTACCCTCATTACCGACCAAAGATCGGTTGCCTTTATGTTTGACAACTCGCAGTGGGGCAAAATCAAGAATGACTAAATCTTGCAGTGGAGCATTGAACTCTCCACCTATAATTACGTTATAGTATACCGTCCCGGGAAGCTCAATGAGCCCCCAGATGCCCTGTCCTGTGGCACATGCGACAGCGCGCAAGACGACTGACAGGCTATCCACAATTACCTCTGCCATCCGGGGGTCACCCGGCTCGCCCATTACATCAAGGCCCGCAACCTGCCCTTCTTCACCGAGGAGGTTAAAGCTGTCACCAGGAATTGCCCGATCTGCGCGGAGTGTAAACCTCACTTCTATAGACCAGACAAGGCCCACCTGGTAAAGGCATCCTGGCCCCTTGAATGACTGAGTATTGAATTCAAAGGGCCCCTCCCTGTGAACAACCGTAACACCTACTTTCTCAACATTAGAGACGAGTTCTCACGTTTCCCTTTTGCCAACCCATGCCCCAATATGACCACCCCCACAGTTATCAGAGCCCTGCACAGCGTCTTCACCCTGTTCGGTTTCCCCAACTATATCCACAGTGACAGGGGTTCGTCCTTCATGAGCGACGAACTGCATCAGTACCTGCTCAGCAAGGGCATCTCCTCGAGCAGGACTACCAGTTACAACCCCAGGGGTAACGGGCAGGTGGAGAGGGAGAACGCGACGGTCTGGAAGACCGTCCTACTGACCCTACGGTCCAGGAATCTCCCGATCTTCCACTGGCAGGAGGTCCTCCCCGATGCGCTCCATGCTATTAGGTCCCTCCTATGTACAGCCACAAATCAGACTCCTCATGATCGCTTATTTGTCTTCCCTAGGGGAACTACCACGGGGGCCTCGCTTCCATCCTGGTTGAGGACACCGGGCCCTTTCCTCCTTTGGAAACACGTCCGGACACATAAAACCGACCCCCTGGTAGAGAGGGTCCAGCTCCTGCACTCGAACCCCCACTACGCATATGTTGAACGCTCCGATGGCCGGAAAGACACCGTTTCCCTCTGGGACATGGCACCCGCAGGCTCTACCACCACTACCGCCGATACACCCTCCATAATACACCCCACCAGACCTCCCACGCCCCGCGTCCCCGCACCTATTTGCTTCCCGCGCTCCCTTCCACCCGGCGCACCAGTCCGCAGGAACGAAGCTCAGGAAGGGCCATCCCCAGAGTCCACCCCCGGATCCGCACCGAACATCCTTCCACAGCAATCCGAAACGGCTGCAACACTGGTGCTTCATCGGTCGCAACGCACGATCTGGGCGCCGGACCGACTGAACTTGTAGACCCGTCACCCCCGCCGGACTTGATTTTTTAACAGAGGGTGAATGTGGTGAATGTGGAACCACTATAATTCACACTGTACATTACTGTGTCCCTGTGGGCTCCATCTGTGAGCTGTTGCGCGGCTCTGCCCACAGGGGGAGATGAGGAGCATGTACAGGGGTTCACCCTTGGCTCCGCCCCCTACAGGAAGTATAAGTGCTGCGGTCCTGCGAGTCCGCCCTCAGTTTAGTACAGTCACATGCAGGCTCAGTTGTAAGCCGATTAAAGCCACAGTTTACTCCAACTCGTGTCTCTGAATGAATTGATGGTCGCATCACACCCAAGAGTCATCTCCCAGGAGGATGAAAACTTGGCTCCAACACTGAGATGATGGGTTCGCAGCTGGAATCGATGTTGGGGTATAACCCCCATCAGTAGCTCTTTGATGCTCAGCGAGGAAGCAATGATTCACTGACCATTTTACGCTCCTAGATCTGGCTTCACTGATGATGGACTCAAGACCTTTTGTGAAGCGGGAAATGAGGCCTCATGATCGCAGGAGTGAGGGGGAGGATCTGTACTTGTGCGTGGGGGGAGGGGTGATATATTAACTGTCACGAGGATTGTGACGGATCAATCAATGATCTCCCTGTGGAGCTTGTTGAGTACATGTTCCCATGGTAACGGGCTGAGGACGTCCAGCTGGGACTCGTTATTGAGCCTTTTAAATACTGACCCAGACTGGGACTAGGGGTTCCTGTTAGTCCTGGGGTAGGACACTGGTATTGTGTGCCACAGGGCAGCTTTACTTTTGAGTTAAAATAAATTTGATTTCACCTTTATTTTCATGTCCCCTGGATTACTGCATTCTTGATGTGCGCTTATTTCTGGGTGTTATTTTTATCCTCCACAGTGAAGACAGATACAAAATATCTGTTTAGCTCAGCCACCACTTCATTATTTTCCATTATTAATTCTCCTGACTCGCTCTGTGGACAACCAATGTTCAGTTTGACTACTCTTTTCCATTTTAAATATCTGTTGAAACGCTTACTATCTGTTTTTATATTTCTAGCTAGCTTTCTCTTGTACTCTAATTTCTTCCTCATTTGTTTAGCCATTCATTGCTTTTTTTCATATTCTGTTCAATCTTCAAACCTGCCATTGATATTAGACCATAAGACATAGGAACAGAATTAGGCCACTCGGCCCATCGAGTCTGCTCCGCCATTCAATCATGGCTGATATTTTTCTCATCTCCATTCTCCTGCCTTCTCCTCATAAACCTTGATCCCCTTGTTAATCAAGAACCTATCTATCACTGTCTTAAAGACACTCAGTGATTTGGCCTCCACAGCCTTCTGTGGCAAAGAGTTCCACAGATTCACCTCCCTCTGGCTGAAGAAGTTCCTTCTCATCTCTGTTTAAAGGATTGTCCCTTTAGTCTAAGGCTGTGCCCTCTGGTTCTAGTTTTTCCTACCAGTGGAAACATCCTCTCCGCATCCACGCTATCCAGGCCTCGCAGTATTCTGTAGGTTTCAATAAGATCCCCCCTCATCCTTCAAAAATCCAACGAGTACAGACCCAGAGTCCTCAACCTTTCTTCACAGAATTATGTTTTTTCTTTCAATCTGATTCTTAGTTAGCCATGGATAATATGCTCTTCCCCGCGAGTGTTTCTTTCTCACCAAAATGTATATTTTCTGAGTGCGACAAAATATCTCTTTAAATGTCTGCACTCATCTCTACTGACTTAACCTAATGTATCAATCACTTTAGCCAGCTCTGTCTTCATGCCCTCGTAATTGTCCTTATTTACATTCAAAATACTAGTCCTGGACCCGCTCTTCTCTCCCTTCAACTGAATGTGACATTTACTCATGTTATTAACACTGCTACATATGGATTTTTACTATGAGGTCATAAATTAATCTTGACTCGTTAAGAATTCCCAGATCTCAGATAGCCTGCTCTCTGGTTGGCTCTGGCACATGCTCCTCGAAGAAACTATCCCCAAAACAGTCTATGAACTGATCTACCAGGCTACCTTTGTCAATCTGATTCTCAGAAACTATATGCAGATTAAAATCACCCATGATTATCGCTGTACCTTTCTCACAAGCCCACATTATTTCTTCCTGTGTACCCTATCTTAGAGTGTGGTTACTGTTAAGGAGCCTATAGACTACTCCCACAAGTGACTCTCTACCCTTACTGTTTCTTGTCTCTGCCCAAACTGATATTCTGCATCTTTATCTTTAAAACTAAGGTCATCACTCTCGCAATTGTACTCATGTCATATTTAATTGACAGTTACCGCTCCACCTTTTCCTAGCTTCCTGTACCTCTGTAATGGTAAAAAAAAGTTAAATAATCTTTATTGTCACAAGTCGGCTTACATTAACACTTCAATGAAGTTACTGTGAAAAGCCCCGAGTCACCAAATTCTGGCACCTGTTCGGGTACACAGAGGGAGAATTCAGAATTCTCAGCTGGTACGGGAATTGAACCCGCGCTGCTGGCCTTGTTCTGCATCACAAACCAGCTGTCTAGCCCACTGAGCTAAACCAGCTCTATGTCATTTACCCTTGAATATCCAGGTCCTTATCCTTTGGAATCTGAATTTATTTAAGTTTTTAACGGTGATGAGTTTGCAGCTGTGAGAGATTTCTACCTTATTTCATCAGTTTTTAAAAATGATTTCATGGGATGTGGGGGTTATATTACCATTCTTGGTAATATGTTGTATTCTTTGTCCTTTCTTCCAGAATTATCTGATGTGATGTTGACAAAGAATTCACCAATCAAAAGATTGAAACAAAACTAATGTATTATAATGCTATTAATTAAATGTAGTTCGTACACTCTATTGAGCTATTGATAATAATTAAGTAATATTGAACCTATCTTTCAGTACTCAATAATCTAGTCGCTAATTATACTATGATCTAACCTCGTGTTAACTCAATCTACTCTAATCTTCTTCTTATGCTTCCACCATGCTTTCTTCTTTTTCTCCTTCCAGAATTCCTTCAGAGTCTGACTTAAATACTGAGAAGTGGTGGCGCCCTCTAGTCTTTGATTTACACAAAGATGTCATTATTAACCCTTCACTAACCTAACTATATACATATCATTATATTGGGCATCGCTGGCTAGGCCAGCAGTTTTATTGCCCATCCCTAATGTGGTGTCGGTGCTATTTGGAATGGTGCAGTGCTGTTTGGGATGGAGTTACAGGATATTTACCCAATGACAGTGACAAAATAATGATATATTTCCAAATCAGGTTGGCATGTAGCTTGGAGGGAAACTTGGAAGCGGTGGTGTTCCCATGCATCGCTGTCCTTGCCCTTGTAGGTCGTAAAGATCATGAGTTTAGAATGTGCTGTTGAAGAGAATAAAAACTCCAGGACAGCAATTTAACATTGCAGAATACATTATCCAACCTTGCATTCTACAACCAACAATCTCATGGTTACAGTTTACAGGAACTATAATGTTCAATAGATTATTTGAACGTTGACAACCTTCAATGATATTTTTCAGTTAATGTTCCAGTCATCTTTGTGTCAATTACTGTGAGATCAATTTTTTGAAAATTCTAGTTTTATTAATTTTTTAAAGCAATATAATATTGGAGACAAAATCAAAATTAAGAGCCAAAACATAAAATTAAGTATCTCAAGCAACAAAATCGAAACAAGCAAGAGACCTGAGAAAATATAACATTATATGGGAAATAGTGTATAGGAATAACAGAATTGTAGCTCCAGAATATAATATAATACAATAGTTTTTGTTATGGGCGAGGTGTTTTCAGAACCCCAAAATGTATCATGGAGTTCAACCAACCCCCACCTTTAATGGATTGTTGCTTTTGAAGCACACGGCTTGTTCCCCAGGTGTGGTATTATGGACACGTGGTTTTTAAAACAAAACTATGTTTATTCCATGAACTCAAATTAACCTTTTAAATAAACATTGGATCTCTTAACACCCTTTACTTCAAAGATAGCCCCAAAAATAATATAACACTAAATAATCCCTCAAAATGTTCCTTCAAACTTCCAAAAGACTTCACCTGTTAAACAGACATGAGGTTACATTTAATATATTTATAGTCTTTGGATTTGCAGACATCCACAGACCCGCTCTGTGTTTTCTTCCTGCAGCTCTTTGCAAAATATACAGACACTCCCAGCTTTCTCCTCGAACTGAAACCAAAAGCTTCAAAATGGCCGAGCTAAAACCCAGCTCCACCCACACTCTGACATCCTGCATTTCTGAAAGGTACATTGCTCAAACATCCAATTCTTAAAGGCACTCTCACATGACAGTTTAATAAACATATTTAATTAAAAATCATTGTTGCATTTAGATTTCATGTAATTTGACCTATTGATGTGCTTTTGAATGTGGCAATATTCTTTTTAAGATTTCCACTCAAGGTTAATGCATCGAAAATCTATGGCAAACACAGAAACAAAATAAAATAGAAATTCTAAATTTCCATGTTTCCAATTCATTGTCAAGAGACATTATGCTAAGCCTTTTTAAGAAGAGGGGTGAAGGGTTATAAGGAATCTTTTAAAATATTGGTCAATTCTCCTGAGATTACACTGGAAGTCCAGTCCCAACGGGAGATGGCCGCAGAAGTCGGGGAGTACATATAACTTAAAATCGGCCAACTCAGCACCCTGTATTGCTAGGGTTGCGGTTGTGCACACCCGGATCGGCACCGAGTGCGACCCATAAGCGAGGGAGATGGTTTGATGTGCCAGGAAGATTGGGAGCGAGCAGCATCTTACCATGTCTGGATGAATGAAGCTTTCCTTGCTCCCGGAGTTGAACAGGCAAGGTGTTGTTTTGTGTCCATTTACCCAGACGGTCATCATGGAGCTCCGGAGGTGTTTGGATCGTGACTGGTCACGGGTGACCGCGCTGAGTTGCGGGTAGCTGGCGTGGTCTGAGGTGCTGGGGTGGTCCCAAGATTGCTGCCTCCGCCCGTGTCGGACGGCATTGTAGATGGTGGCCAAGATGGCGGCCCCCATGAATCGCACATGGCGGGCCGTGTGGTCGAGGATGCCCAAGTTGGCAGCCCCCAGAGTCGCATACGTTGTGCGGGCTTAAGGATGGCTGCTCTAACGGACAACACGAGGCCGATAACGCATCTGGGGGGGGGGGGGGGGGGCAGGGCCGGCAGGCAAGCTGCTACACTGCGGGATCTACGTGCTTGTGTGTCTGAGGGTCGGGCCTGCGATTTTGAGGGTTTGGACCTGGCCAGGCAAACCTTCGCGAAATGTCCTTTTTTTCCCACAGTTGCTGCAATTCGTGTTCCGGGCCGGGCAGAGCTGCCTGGGGTGCTGATGCTGGCCGCAGAAATAGCAGGGTAGCCCCCCGTGTTGGGCGGGCAGCCGCGCGGCACATTCCTGGGGTACTCTTTCGTCAGGGGTCCACGAGGGGGTCACGTGATCAGACAGGAACGCGTTCAGGCTTTGGAACACTACATCTAGGGAGGAGGCTAGCTTTACCGTCTCTTCCAGGTCTAGGGCACCCTTCTCGAGTAGGTGCTGTTTCACATAGTTGGACCTGACTCCAGCCACGTAGGTGTCCCGGACAGCGAGGTCCATATGCTGAGTGGCCGTAACGGCCTGGTAGTTGCAACTTCACGCGAGGACTTTGAGGTCACGTAGGTACTCCTGCAGCGATTTCCCAGGGCATTGGCGGCAAGTAGTGAGGAGATGCTGTGCGTACACCTTGTTCACTGGCCTTACGTATAGATGCTTCAGCATCGCGAGGGCGCCTGCGTAGGTGGAAGCTACCTCGAGTTGTACAGAGATTCGATGGCTCACCCGGGCGTGGAGGAGGCTCAGCTTCTGATCGTCGGAGATGGATGGCGAGGAGGAGGCAGTGAAGTAGGCCTTGAAACAGCGGAGCCAGTGCGAAAAAATCCCTTCCGCCTCCGCGGCTTGTGGGTCGAGTTCCAGTCGATCAGTTTTGAGGGCCGATTCCATTGTGGTGTTGTAGTCGATTAAATTGATGCGACCATCAATTCACACCAAACAAGGAGTAGAAGTGAACTGTGGCTTTAATCGACTAGAACAGTGCCTGCCCGCGACTGCTTTGATACCGAGAGCCGCCTACAGGGCTGCTGCTCCTATACCTCCCCTCAAGGGGAGAAGCCACGGGCGGAGCCCACAAACGCACCAACATGATACATTCCAGGTAATACCTTACAATGGTCCATAGGTGGAGCCCTCATGGGCAACAGCGTGATACAGTTACATACATGGTGAATGGCTAATGCAATACGTTCACCACATTTGGGGGGGAGGGGGTAGGGGGGACTTGAAGGGGGTTGCGGGAGGCGGAGGAGGGGTTTGGGATGGGTTTGGGATGGGTTGTGTAAAGGAGTACAGGGAAGGGGGGAATGGGGTAGGAGAAGGGGGCTGGGTGGGGGATTGTGATGGGGAGGAGGAGGGGGCGGGGCAAATGATGCCACCATCCTGTCAGGTTGGGGCGGGGGGGGGGGACCCTCCACGGGTGCCCGCGGGACTAAGACCCCCAGCTGGAGTGCCGTGGCAGGAAGGTGGCAAAGACACCCTTCCAAATCGAGGGCATGGTGAAGGGCTGTGTCCGCTGGCGCTGCGATGAGGAGGGATGGGTTGAACTGTGCAGGAAATGGATACTGTGGGCAGGGGGCACGGTGCGTGGCTGAATGAACAGTGACCAGGCAGCTGGGAACCCATTCATCTAAAGGGCCCTGGCTGCCTACGTGCCAAAGTGCCCTCCGAACAAATTTTGTTGCCTCTCCATCCCAAACCTCCCCCCACTTCAAGTTCATAATGTATTCACAGCAGCCATCGATGTTCGTCGCCGTGGCGGCAGCGGCAGCCATGCAGATGGGTATCCGTCGCGGGCGAGCAAGGCGGCTCAGAGAGGGTGCTGCAGAGGTGGATGCAGCAGAGGGAGTGGCTGTGGAGGGCCCTGTGCCAGCCGCTGCTGCTGTCGGCCATCACGCCCGACAGCTCCAAGAGGAGGCGGAGGGTGCGGATCACCTTCACGTTGTTGGCCAGTAAGAGGGCGACGACTCCGATCCTGATGGGTCACCAGGGGATGAGCACGAGCAACTGGTCCCATGAGTCACCGTGTGTACAGGGACCCCATTTCCTTCGAGGACCTAACGGAAGCGGCATGCAGGAGCAGACTCCGATTGAGCCTTGAGACGTTCGGCCATATATGCCACCTAATGGCACACCTGGCACCACGTGGAACTGGGGGAGGACACGGCATCCCAGTAAGGGTGAAGGTGACGGTTGCCCTGAATTTTTTCACGACCGACTCCATCCAGTCACCGAGCGGGGGCCTTTGCGGTATCAGTCATGCCTCGGTGCACCGGTGCATCCGGGCAGTCACCGACGGCCTTTATGCAGTTGCAGGACGATACATCAATTTCCCGGAGGACCACACATACCAGGCTGCCAGGGCATCGCAATTCGCCTCAGTGGCCGGCATCCCGATGGTACAGGGCGTCGTGCATGGGTGCACGTCACCCTGCGTGCACCAACGTGGGACAGGGATGTCATCCTAAACAGGAAGGGGTCAAATTCGATGAACGTCCAGGTGGTGTGCGACCAGGGAATGCGAATAATGCACGTGTGTGCCCAGTACCCGGGAAGCATGCATGACGCCTTTATACTGGCGCGGTCCTACATCCCCGCAATTTTCGAGGGTCACCCACCCTGGATGAGGGGCTGGTTGCTGGGCGACAGGGGTTATCCATTGCGGCCGTGGCTGATGACGCCCATACGGAAGCCACAGGCCAACGCGGAGCGCCGGTACAATGAGGCCCATGCAGCAACCAGGGGTGTAGTAGAGAGGTGCTTCGGCCTCCTCAAAATGAGGTTCCGGTGCCCGGACCGCTCTGGAGGTGCTCTACAGTACAACCCCGACAGGGTCGGAAGAATCGTCGTTGCCTGTTGCGTCTTGCACAACATCGCCCAACAGGGCGGTGATGTGATGGAGGAGGAAGAGGCAGGTGAGCCCGAAGAGGGCAGCGACTCTGAACATGAGGATGAGGAGGAGGAGGAGGAGGTGGAGGAGGAGGAGGAGGAGGAGGGGGAGGTTGGGAGGGTGGCGGGCCACAGACACCATTGGGGTGCGGGATATGGCCGGGAGGCCGCACAACGCCACCGTTTGGGACAGCGGGCACGCGATGCGTTGATCGCCGCACAATTCGCACACTAGGGGGAGCGCATCATTGTTCAGGGCACTCGCACCATTGACCACGCGGACTGGCACCACTCAGCACCCCCTCACCCACCTCCTGCATCATCGCACAACCCTATCACACACGGCACCACTCTCAGGCAACACTACACCTGCGGCACCTCGTTACTGTTGGGGTAGACTTTTACTTCCGTAAGCGGGTATGAACAGTGTCATGTTGGATGATGACAACCCGCTCTGCGATGAGCTGTGAGCTACAGATCGCGACTGAATGTCTGACTCATGGCCATATCTGAACCCCACCACCTCGGCGACCCCTCTATGCGTCAGGGACACTCCATCACATGTCCATGTGGGACAGCGGGCATCAGAGCACTGAGGACGATGCCGTGTTTGATGTTGGGGGGGGGGGCACTCCCGGCCTCACCCTTGCAATGATCCTCGAACAACATCGTCACGGGGCACCCTCACCCACGCCCCCCCCCGCACCGGAAATAGGACAGACGCATGAAGATTTAGTGTTACAAGTTTAACTGTGACATTGAAAGACACGTGTCCTAGCCCCTATAACTAATCTGTGCCCTGCACCCATGCCAACATACTACCTGTCTAACGTTTTGGCTTTACAGGCCCTACCACTACGTCTGGGTGTCTCCCCAGACGGTACATCAGGAGTGGAGGCGGACTGCTGAGAATCCTGCCCTTCGACGTGGCTCCCCGTCGGCGCGCGTTTCCTGGGGCAGCCCGGCCTGGATGGGCCAGACTGCTTGGCGGGTGTGCTGGGTGGCGTGATGCCATCCTCCTCTGCCCACTGCCCACCAGATGCACCAGGGACAGGACGGGGGAGTGCGAGTGTTCCGGTCCTCCCTTGCTGTGGTAACCAGGACAGGCACCAGGACCTCCTCCTCCCTTGGGGAGCCCGTTGGCCCCCGGGACTCCGTTGCACCACCGACACCTGCCGTTGCCAGTCCTGGACCTTGCTGGGGGAGCCGTCAGCTGGGAGGTAGCTCCAAGTGAGAATTCACTGTATGCATGCAGTCCTTCAGCCCATCAGTACCCCCACCCCCCTCACACATCACCGCCTGACACTGCACCACCCCCACATATACATACCTTTCCTGTGGAGAGGTATAACATCATCAAATAGAGGTGGAGCAGTTTGCGTGACCGGAAAGGTCTATTGAATTTTCTTGTTATATTGGGTGGAATTCTCCATTGGCCGACACCAACAGCACCCGAACTGCTACTTCAGTGCTTGGGGTGGAGGTGGGGGGGGGGGGGGGGGGGGTCGGTGGGGGGGGGGCACCCCACAATGGGGTTGACTTGGTTGGGGTTTGAAGCGTTGCAGGTTGGGGGTCCTCCATGGGCTGGGGGTGGGGGCAAGGCTGGCGAGGGGCTTTGCATCTGGGAGGACTTCAAGCCATCTTTAAATATTGTGATGTGGAGATGCCGGCGTTGGACTGGGATGAGCACAGTAAGAAGTCTTACAACACCAGGTTAAAGTCCAACAGGTTTGTTTCAAATCACTAGCTTTCGGAGCACTGCTCCTTCCTCAGGTGTTGTAAGACTTCCTACTTTAAATACTGTGTGTCCCCATAACAGGGGTAACCACAGCTGCAGCCTGTCCATCCTGCCAAACACTTCCAGGACAGAGCCCTGCTCTGGCTTCTATGCTGAAGGTAATTTTAAAGTATATCCATTCTCGTAAATCTCTTCTCTGCTTTTTCTGAGGTCTTGACATGTTTCTTTGAAGTGTAGTGGGTGGAGTTGGACACACTACTCCATCAGTAATGACTTTGACTATGTGCAGCCTCTAGCTACACAGCTGAAGGCTATTGCAAATGAGTATTGTCCTTCTTATTTGTGAGAGCACTTCACAGCTGCAGGTTGTGCAGGAGCTGCTTGCTCCTGCTGCTGGCTGCAGATGCCTGGAGGCTGTTGTTTCGTTCCATTTCTATAGCCAGAAAGCTGAGCTGAGGGGGACATATAGGTCCAGAAGGCAATCCGGTTTGAGGCAGGAAGACACTGCGAGACCTGATGCAGGACATTGATTCAAATGGGCCAGCTGATGACACAGTTGCAGATTGCTGATGCTTTTGTTGCTGGTGTGGTGACTGCTGCATGTACTGGCACGTCACCATGTGTTAAACACACTGGAAGTCAAGGACGTTCATGTCTATTGGTCAAACCAGGTTGCTCAAGCCTTGAGGAGAAGTTCATAGAATGCATCCGTGATCGTTTCCTCGAACAGTATGTAATGGAACCTACGAGGGAGCAAGCTATCCTAGATCTGGTCCTGTGTAATGAGACAGGAATAACTAATTATCTCATAGTTAGGGATACACTCGAAAGGAGCGATCACAGTATGGTTAAATAAAAAATATGGCTGGAGGGTGAAAAGGTAAAATCCAATACCAGTGCCTTGTGCTTAAAGGAGGATACAATGGGATGAGGGAACAGTTGGCAAATGTAGACTGGGAGCAAAAACTTTATGGTGGGACAATTGAGGAACACTGGAGGATTTTGAAAATAATTTTTCACCGTGCTCAGCGAAAGTATATACCAGTGAAAAGGAAGGACAGTAAGGAAAGGAATAATCATCCATGGATATCTAAGGAAATAAAGGACGGTTTCAAGTTGAAAGAAAACACATACAAAGTGGCAAAGGTTAGTGGGAAACTAGAGGATTGGGAAATCTTTAAAAGTCAACAAAAAGCCATGAGAAAAGCTATAAAGAAAAATAAGATAGATTGAGACGCAACTTGTTCAGAATATAAAAACAGATAGCAAAAATTTCTACAAATATATAAAATGAAAAAGAGTGACTAAGGTAAACATTGGTCCTTTAGAGGATGAAAAAGAGGATTTAATAATCGGAAATAAGGAAATGGCTGAGGCATTGAACAGGTATTTGATGTCAGTCTTCACAGTGGAAGACAGAAATAACATGCAAATAATTGATGGCAAGGAGGCTGTGGCAGGTGAGGACCTAGAAACGATCATAATCACTAAGGAGGTAGTGTTGGGCAAGCTAATGGGGCTAAAGGGAGACAAGTCTCCTGGCCCTGATGGAATGCGTCCCAGGGTACTAAAAGAGATGGTGGAGGAAATAGCAAATGTGCTTGTATAATTTACCAAAATTCGCTGGACTCTGGAGTGGTTCTGACAGTTTGGGAAACAACAAATGGACGCCATTGTTTAAAAAACAAGGTAGACAAAAAGCGGGTAACAATAGGCCGGTTGACAAAACTTCTACAGTGAGGAAAATTCTTGAATCTATCATCTAGGAAGAAATAACGAGACATCTGGATAGAAATGTTCCCATTGGGCAGAGGCAGTGTGGGTTCATGAAAGGCAGGTCATGTTTAACTAATTTACAGGGCAGCACAGTGGGGCAGTGGTAAACACTGCTGCCTCACGGTGCAGAGAATGTGGGTTGATCCTGCCTCCCGGTCACTGTCTGTGGAGTTTGCACATTCTCCCTGTGTTTGCTTGGGTCACACATAGGTAGATTGGCCATGCTAAATTGCCTCTTGGAAAAACATAATTCGGTACTTTAAATTTTAAAACAAAAAATTTAAAAAACAATATTTCACTAACCTGTTGGAATTCTTTGAGGACATTACGGGTGCGGTGGATAACAGGAAACCATTGGATGTGGTGTATCTGGATTTCCACAAGGCATTCAACAAGGTGCCACACAAAAGGCTGCTGCAGGGCGGCACAGTGGTGCAGTGGTTAGCACTGCTGCCTCACGGCGCCGAGGACCCGGGATGGATCCTGGCCCGGGTCACTGTCTGTGTGGAGTTTACACATTCTCCCCATGCCTGCATGCGCCTCACCCCCACAACCTAAAGATGTGCAGTGTAGGTGGATTGACCATGCTAAATTGCCCCTTAATTGGGAAAAAAATTTGGGTACTCAAAATTAAAAGAAAAACAAAAGGCTGCTGCATAAAATAAAGGTGCACGGCATTATGGGTAATGTATTAGCATAGATAGAGGATTGGTTAACTAACAGAAAGCAAAGAGTGGGTATAAATGGGTGTTTTTCTGGTTGGCAATCATGGCTAGTGGTGTGCCTCAGGGATCAGTGTTGTGACCACAATTGTTTACAATTTTCATGGATGATTTGGAGTTGGGGATCAATTATAATGTGTCAAAGTTCGCAGATGACACTAAGATGAGTGATAGAGCAAAGTGTGCAGAGAACACTGAGAGTCTGCAGAGGGATATAGATAGTTTGAGTGGGCAAGGGTCCGACAGATGGAGTACAATGTTGGTAAATGTGAGATCCTTCATTTTGGTAGGAATAAAAGCAAAATGGGCTCTAATTTAAATGTTAAAAAATTGCAGCATGCTGCTGTGCAGAGGGACCTGGGTGTCCTTGTGCATGAATTGCAAAAAGCTGGTTTGCAGGTGTATCAGGTAATTAAGAAAGCAAATGGAATTTTGAGCTTCATTGTTAGAGGGATGGAGTTTAAAAACAGGGAGATTATGTTGCAGCTGTATAGGATGCTGGTGAGGCCACACCTGGAGCACTGTGTACAGTTTTGGTCTCCTCACCTGAGGAAGAATGTACTGACACTGGAAGGAGTGCAGAGGAGATTCACTAGGTTGATTCCAGAGTTAAGAAGATTGGCTGAGGAGGAGAGACTGAGTAGACTGGGACCATACTCATTGGCATTTGAAGAATGAGGGGGGATCTTTCAGAAACATATAAAATTATGAAGGGAATAGATAAGATAGAATCCGGGAGGTTATTTCCACTGGCGGGTGAAACTAGAACTAGGGGGCACAGCCTCAAAATAAGGGGAGCAGATTGAGGACTGAGTTGAGGAGGAACTTCTTCACCCGAAGGGTTGTGAATCTGTGGAATTCCCTGCCCAGTGAAGCAGTTGAGGATATCTCTTTGAATGTTTTTAAGGCAAAGATAGATTTTTGAACAGTAGAGGAATTAAGTGTTATGGTGAGCGGGTTAGTAAGTGGAGTTGAGTCCATAAGAAAATCTGCCATGATCTTATTGAATGGCGGAGCAGGCTTGAGGGGACAGATGACCCACCCCTGCTCCTAGATCATCTGTTCTTATGTTCTTTAACTGCCCCTTGGGCGCCAGTGGAAGATGTGGATGCCAGGTTTTGGTTCCAGTGAGATTGGGCTATGTGGGAGGGCTGCACAGCTGCAGCTCCTGGATAGAGAATGGCATTGATAGATGGAACTGCTTGACACATTCTCAGGCTTATTCTCCATTTCAGTTGAGGAACCTGCGAGGGGTGACATCGTGTGTTTGTTTTTTTGTGAAATTGGGCTATAGATTTGTATTAGTCGCAATATGGAACAGTGACATTTCTTTTTGTTTAGTTGTTAGTGTGATATGTGGAATAGTTGATTTTCAAATCTGTATGACTGTTGACCATTTAGTAAACAAAATATTTTCAACTGGCTTCTCATTGGCACGTGTGCCATGTCTCAGACGATGATTGTTGCACTGCATTTCAAACAAACTTTGATCCGTGAATACTGAAATGAAATGAAAATCGCTTATTGTCACGAGTAGACTTCAATGAAGTTACTGTGAAAAGCACCTAGTCGCCACATTCCGGCGCCTGTTCAGGGAGGCTGTTACGGGAATCGAACCACGCTGCTGGCCTGCTTGTTCTGCTTTCAAAGCCAGCGATTTAGCCCAGTGTGCTAAACAGCCCATGTGCCTGAACTCTAGAAGTGTCAGTACCATAGAGAGAGCACCCAACAATCAAACACTAAAGAGCTCAGCTTTGTGGTGACATGCATCACTGTAAAGAGACAAGGGGTTAATGCAAATACACTAAGACTAAATAAACACCAGAGGGAGCACCAGAGACATCATGACACTCAGACATTCAACCAATAGGTCAGTAAGATAGGACACGACCAATGGGCAGTCAAGACACACCCAGAGGTGACACTACCCACAAGGGAGCTACCCATATAAAAGGACAGGGCACACATGCTCTTTCTCTTTCCATAGGCGACACTCAGAGAGACAGGGGCAGATCATAGCATCACACACACCGCATGGATCAGAGCAGACTGGTTAGTTAGATTGAGTTACTATAGTAAGATCAACGGGAGAGTCAAACTCAAGTAGGCGAATTGTTAACTGTTCAATAAATGTGTTCAACCTATTTCAAAATCTGAACCTTCCTTTGTCAGAGTATACATCAAGGAAGCAGCTTATGCTACATGAGGAAGCATAACACAAAAAGCTTCAGCAATGGGATTCTTCTCGTGACCAAAGGGTAAATGTGTGGATCAAGAAAGGGCACCTGAGCACGGTCTCCTTAAAGTTGCCTGCAGAGTTCTGGGGTCCGGGTCTAGGGTTTCCTTCTGTGGCTGGTGGTGAGCATGGAGAGCAACATTTTCTAGCAGTCAATGTCACTCTGAGAGAAAGCAGGTCACATAATTATGGGGGAGGCTTGCGGGATTTGAGTGTCTCGGGATGGAAGCCCCAAACTGATTGTTGGTCTCTCTGCTCCTCCAATTCCTTACAGATACCAAAATAGTTGGTGTGGCCAGTCCTGCAGAGGCTGCCCTCACGTTGTTAATTTAATTTTAATAATCTTTATTGTCACAAGTAGGCTTACACTACACTGCAATAAAGTTACTGTGAAAAGCCCTTAGTCCCCACATTCCGGCACCTGTTTGGGTACAGAGGGAGAATTCAGAATGTCCAATTTCCTAACAAACACGTCTTTCGGGACTTGTGGAGTGAAACCGGAGCACCCGGAGGAAACCCACGCAGATACGGGGAGAACGTGCAGACTCGACGCAGACAGTGACCCCAGCCGGGAATCGAACCTGGGACCATGGCGCTGTGAAGCAACTGTGCTAACCACTGTGCTACCATGCCGCCCAGGTGGCCACATGCCAGACAAGGCGGCAGCAGCATGGATGCAGGCTGGAGGCGGCACCACATGTGCAGGGGGCCACCACACACCCTGAAGACCCAGCCACCCATCAGGCTGAGGAGGAACCCAGAGGGGGACGCCAGCGATGGTCTTGGGCTTACAGGCATCATTGATCTTTTGAGGAGGTGATGGACGGCATATGCCGCAAGAGACTGTCTCAGCAAAGAGACAGTGCAGCACCTGTGCCATGTTCTCATGGACTTGACACCCCGTGGTGGCCGTGAAGGTCACCGCAACCCTGTACCTCTATGCAACCTGATCATTCCAGATCTCTATCAGACACTTGTGCGATATTTCACAAGCTACAGCCCGCAAGTGCATTTGTGAGGTCACGGATGCCCTGTACGCTCGGGCATCAGATTTTATCAACTTTGAGCTGGACCAAGCCCACCAAGATGCCAGGGCTGCAGGATTGTCCACCATCGCTGGGCTTCCCCATGTTCAGGGGATAATTGATGGCACTCATGTCACCTTGCACACACCGGGGCAACAGGGTGTGCCCTTCATGAATAGGAAGGGGTTCCACTCTGAATGTTCAACTTATGTGCGACAATTGCCTAAGGAACATGCATGTGTGTGCACACTTCCCAGGAATGTGCACGGCAGCTACATCCTGGGACACCCACAGCTTCCCGCCGTCTTCGAGGATCACCCAGGATTACGAGTGGGCTCTTGGGACACAAGGGTTACCTACTGAGGTTCAGGCTGATGACACCAATCCGGAGGCCGGAGACCAAGGTGGAGACCTGATGTAACGAGGCCCATGCTGCCACCGGTCCTGTCATTGAGTGATACATCAAACTTCTCAAAATGCGGTTCTGATCCCTGACCGCTGTTGTTGTGCACTGCTGTACACACTCCAGAGGGTATTCTGCTTTGAAGTGGTCTGCTGTGCCCTTCACAACCTGACATAGCAGTGGGTCGACATGCTTGAGGAGGAGGAAGGACATATGGCCTCGTCTGAGGAGGAGGCGGGCCAGCAGGGGATGGAGGCCGAGCCCGGAGAGGACCCGCAGGAGGAGCCGGAGAATGGAGGACAGGTGGCGGTAAGGTTCCAGCATGCCCGGAGGACCAAGGAGGCCATCCTCCTCACCAGATTCTCATAGGATGAGGCTTTGTCCGTCAGCTCACCCCCTTCCTCCCCCAATCCGTCCTTCACCCCATTTCCCTCCTCCCCCAATCCCTCACCCTTCCCATTTCCCGCTTTCACCCAATCCTCCATTCTACCCATTTCCCTCCTTCCCTTAATGCCCTATACCCCCATTCCCCTTCTTCCTTCTCTTTCGCTCATTTGCCCCTTCCCACTCCCCCATTTTCTTCCTCCCCCTTCTCCCTGCTCCCCACATTGCCCTCATTCCCCCCTAATCCACCCCATTTCCCGCTCCACGCATTACAGAGTGATGGTTTGTGTCGACACTGCCAGCGGGTCAATAGGCAGGGCAGAGTAGTGAAAATCACTCGCTGTGAGGTCAGCTCTGGTGGTCCTCAGTTTATGCCAAAGTCTGACTCCTGTCTTTCTTCTGACAGCACATTCACACCCATCCTCTGAATGGGGTCTATATCGAGGGTGTTTCATCTGTGGCTGGGGAGCAGGGGTTGGGGAAAGGTAGAGAGCAACAAGGGTTGGGTGTATAGGCAGGTCCTCTGTGAGGATTAATGTGACAGAGGCTTCACATGTATCAGGTGTTATATGTTTTAATAGTGAACAGATTTTCACTAGCTACAGTTGGTGACCTCCCCTCCCTAGTGCCCACTCAGTACTCTTCACTATTCCTGATCTTTCATGGTCTAGTGCTACATCTAGATGTATCCCCAGGATGAACATCAGAGGTGAAGGCAACCTGCTGCTTTCCATGCCCCATGGCCTTGATGCCTTTGCTAGACGTACTCTGGAGGCCTGGAGGCGGAGGGCACCAGCCAACCTACCGGTGTCACTGGCATCGCCGTGCCACCTTGTTCTGCCCACTGCCCTTGTGATGCACTGGTGTCAGGAGGGGTGATTCGAAAGAACTGGAGACCGTGGTCACCTCCTTGGTGGCAGGCCTGGGTTGGCCTCCAATGATTCCTCCTCTCTGACGGTGCCCGTAGAGCCCTGGCAGACTCCATAGGATGCAGAGACATCTGGAGCTGCCAGCTCTGGAGGCTTCCCATTGACTGCAACATGGTGTTGACACCCTCAGTGATTCTCCTCAGTGACTGGGCCATGTTCTGCAGTGCCTTGGCAATGTCCACCTTTGTCTGGGACATGTCCCTCAGTGACTGAGACATGATATTGAGGCCCTCAACCATGGTCATCACAGACTGAGCTATTCCTTGGGAAACACCACTCAAGACGCAGACATCGTACTCCAGGTTTTCCACTGTGGTCGCCATCCTAACAGTGTTAGCTGCATCATCTCCAACACCCGTAGTCTTTGGGACTCCTCCAATTGGCTATGCACTCACAGAAATGTCGCTGATATCTGCTCCTGAATCTCATGGCTCTGTCCTATCATTTGAATCAACTCTGGGAGAACCTTGGCCAGAGACCCGGCTTCTGACTGAGACCCAGCTGAGTCCTGAAATTCAGCAGACCTCCGACACTGTTGCCCTTGAATGTCCCTGCCTCCTCCTGATGTGCATCAGCAACTGGTGTGTGGTGCTCACCAGATTGTGCAGCAGACGCCTGTCCACCAATGTTGCCCAGTGAGGTGTGTGCCTCTGTGGTAGTGGAAGTTGGGATGATATCTTTGACGTGTCGATGGTGGTCCCCTAGGAGCTCTCCTCTGAGGTAGTCCCTTGGGTGGCAAGAGGGGGGAACAACTCCAGATCCTCCGGCTTCATCAGATGGAGATCCTGTGAGAGAATGGGCATGTGGTCAGCGAGAGGGAAGGGTCATTGTGTCTGACATGAAAACTTACTTGAGACAGGTCATCTGAATGAAGAGGCAGTGGGCCCTCACCTCTGTGGTGGAGTCCAACCTCTCTCTCAGTGGCTGCTCTCCTCGGACAACCCGGTGATCTCCAGGGCCCGTTCCTAATAGGGCGTGAGGACTCAAAAATCTCTATGACTCTGCCCCCCCCCCCCCCCCCCCCCCAGCTTGGCTCTTTCCCATTTATTATGGGCTATTTTCTCTGCCCCCCCCCCCCCCCCCCCCAGCTTGGCTCTTTCCCATTTATTATGGGCTATTTTCCCCTATGGGGACAAAGGGAGGGTATTGTGAGCCAAACATTTGATGGGTCAGGGGCGTCCATAGTATATGTGTGGGCACCACACCTAGACATGAAGGGGCTGTGTTGGTGAGTGGCAGGAGGTGCAAAAGAGCTACTGCAAAGATCGGACATGGTGACAGTGCGAGGTGTCATCCCGTGATTTATTGGGGGGGGGGGGAGAGGTTAGTAATTTGAGGGGTGGCACGAGAGAGGTGTTAACTTACCCTTGTAGCTCGGAGGAGGTCATTGGTCTTCTTCTGGCATTGGACGGCAGTCCTCCTTATCATGCTCCCTGAACTGACAGTCGCAGACACTGCCTCCCAGGCGGCATTGGTGGCCCTGCTGCTGGCCCTCTCAGCCTTCGAGGGAACAGGATGTCCCACCTCACATTCACAGCATCGAGAAGTTCAGCCCGGTCAGCAATCCCAAAGTGAGGAGCGGGTCTGTGGGTTGACTGGGAGTGAGTGGTGAGGGGGCATTTTAAAGTAACTCCTCTTGTTATCGACGAGATGCTGAGGTGCAAGTTGGGTTAATCAGATGGCAAGGCAGCCAATAATGTGAGAAGCTTGTGGAGGCTCATTTCCGGCACTAAGTACCGTTAAATATGGGCCACGATCTCACCGACGTGGCCGTCGATAAACACCCTACCAGTCACTTCACGCTCAAAATTACATTTAGAATTTTTTCCAGTAAATCGTGCCCTATATTCTGTTGTTATGGGCTTGATGGAATCAAAGCAAATTAACTGCTTATAGATTGACAGCACTTCCAACTGAGAGAATTGAGCCACATATCAATGATATTGACTTCAATAAATGACAAAGCAAAGGATCCATTGGTCCATTTACTCTGTCCAGTCCAGACGTTATACACTATTAATATTCGTCTCCCATCACGTCATTTCCCTAACCCACATCACCAAACCCCCAACTCCATCTCCTGCCAATCTCAATCACCGCAACCCAACCTTGGGAAATGATAAAACAAAAGTGAATAAAAGGCTTTAGGTCAATTTCGGAAATCTGGGAAAGTATTTTCTGGCCTGATCATGGTAGTTAAACAAGATCCAGGAAACGTCCCTTTAGATGGAATTCAACTAGATAGCCTATAATTTCCCAGTTCTAATTTATTATCATTCTTAAATATATTCATCACGTGGCATTCTCTCCAGCGCATGGAGACCTCAACATCCTGTTAAATGTGTGAGCCCTGAGCTAACCCAGCAGAGCCGAACATTTCTTTTAGTTTTCCAGAACGCACACAATCAGGACCAGCAGCACGATTTGCTTTGAGAGCTCCAATCTTAGCCAAGACATTTTCTACAGTTGACAAATTCAATTTTGCTGTCCCCTCTGTCTCAGTGATAATTACTTTCTGCTGGAGATTGCCAAACATCATTATCGATCATTATATCCTCTCAGGGAAATCTCTCGAAAGTCTACTATTTTTCACTCACGGCACAACAGGACAGTGACGGATCACACTTCAGTTTCGGGGCATGGAGAGATTATTATATGTTGTCAAATAGTGAATTTTAAAATTCCTGAATGATGGGCTGATGAATAGGTCATTTTCTCATTATATGCCTTGACAGAAGTGAAACAGCAGTCAATTATGCAAGCTGGCTGCAATGTTTGTCAAAGCAGAGTGAAATTGTGTTCACTGGGAGTTAGAATGCATCGGTTATTACCATTTATGACTCACTTTCAAAAGCTGTACCTGTAATAGAAAATATTGAAATCTATGATGGATGAACAAGTTCACGAATCCAATTGGAACTGCCCAGCGATAATTTTCCAGATTAAGTTTTGTGATTCCGTGGATTCAGTGCTTAAATTCCAATAAACAAAGCATTTTCCTTTCCAACAGGATTATGAAGGGTTAAAATCGCAACGCGCGGCTCGTAACATGTGAGAGCTGGAGAATATTATACCCTTAGCTCTATTTTGATTTGATTTATTTTCACATGTTCCGAAGTACAGTGAAAAATACTTTCCTCCAGCCGAGGGAACGTACACAGTACGTACATAGTAAACAAAGAGAATAATCAACAGAGAACATTGACAAATGGTACGTCGACAAACAGTGATTGGTTACAGTGCGGAAATAAGAGGCCAAACAAGGCAAATACATGAGTAAGAGCAGCATAGGGCATCGTGAATAGTATTCTTAATATCAGTCCGAGGGGGAGTCGTTGAGGAGTCTTGTAGCTGTGGGGAAGAAGCTGTTCCTATGTCTGGATGTGTGGGTCTTCAGACTTCTGTACCTTCTGCCTGATGGAAGGGTCTGGAAGAAGGCAATGGCTGGGTGGGAGAGGTCCCTGCTTTCCTGAGGCAGTGGGAGGTGTATACAGAATCAATGTAAGGGTGGCACGCTTGTGTGATGCGTTGGGCTGAGTTCACCAAATTCTGCAGTTTCTTGCGATCTTGGACCGAGCAGTTGCCATACCAAGCTGATGCAGCCAGATAGGATGCTCTCTATCACACACCTGTAGAGGTTTATGAGAGTCGATGCAGACATGCCGAATTCCTTTAGCTTCTGTAGGAAGTAGAGATGTTGTTGGGCTTTCTTGACTGTTGCATCAACGTGAGTGGACCAGGACAGACTGTTTGTGTTGGTGACCCCCAGGAACTTAAAGCTATCGACCATCTCCACTTCGGAGCCATTGATGCAGACAAGAGTGTGTGTCGTGCTACGCTTCCTGAAGTCGATGATCAGTTCCCTGGTCTTTCTGACATTTAAAGAGAGGTTGTTTTCAGTACACCATGCAACCAAAGTGATTTATCTCCCTCTGTAGTCTGGTTCATTGTTGTTTGAGATATAGCCCACCACAGCCGTATCATCCGCAAACTTATAGATTGAGTTGGAGTTCAACTTTCCACACAGTCATGTGTATATAGGGAGTACAGTAGAGGAGTGAGCACACATCCTAGTGGGGCCCAGTGTTGAGGACTATTGTGGCAGAGGTGCTGTTGCCTATCCTGACAGATAGCGGCCTGTTGGTGAGGACTGACAGATTGTGGCCTGTTGGTGAGGACTGACAGATAGCGGTCTGTTGGTGAGGACTGACAGATAGCAGTCTGTTGGTGAGGACTGACAGATTGCGGCCTGTTGGTGAGGACTGACAGATTGCGGCCTGTTGGTGAGGACTGACAGATAGCGGTCTGTTGGTGCGGACTGACAGATTGCGGCCTGTTGGTGAGGACTGACAGATTGCGGCCTGTTGGTGAGGACTGACAGATTGCGGCCTGTTCGTGAGGACTGACAGATAGCGGCATGTTGGTGAGGACTGACAGATTGCGGCCTGTTGGTGAGAACTTACAGATTGTGGTCTGTTGGTGAGGACTGACAGATTGCGGCCTGTTGGTGAGGACTGACAGATTGCGGTCTGTTGGTGAGGACTGACAGATTGCGGCCTGTTGGTGAGGACTGACAGATTGCGACCTGTTGGTGAGGACTGACAGATAGCGGTCTGTTGGTGCGGACTGACAGATTGCGGCCTGTTGGTGAGGACTGACAGATTGCGGCCTGTTCGTGAGGATTGACAGATAGCGGCCTGTTGGTGAGGACTGACAGATTGCGGCCTGTTGGTGAGGACTGACAGATTGCGGTCTGTTGGTGAGGACTGACAGATTGCGGCCTGTTGGTGAGGACTAACAGATTGCGGTCTGTTGGTGAGGACTGACAGATTGCGGTCTGTTGTTGAGGACTGACAGATTGGGGCCTGTTGGTGAGGACTGACAGATAGCTGCCTGTTGGTGAGGACTGACAGATTGCGGTCTGTTGGTGAGGACTGACAGATTGTGGCCTGTTGGTGAGGACTGACAGATAGCGGTCTGTTGGTGAGGACTGACAGATAGCGGCCTGTTGGTGAGGACTGACAGATAGCAGTCTGTTGGTGAGGACTAACAGATAGCGGCCTGTTGGTGAGGACTGACAGATTGTGGTCTGTTGGTGAGGACTGACAGATTGCGGTCTGTTGGTGAGGACTGACAGATTGCGGCCTGTTGGTGAGGGCTGACAGATAGCGGCCTGTTGGTGAGGACTGACAGATAGCGGCCTGTTGGTGAGGACTGACAGATTGTGGCCTGTTGGTGAGGATTGACAGATAGCGGTCTGTTGGTGAGGACTGACAGATTGCGGCCTGTTGGTGAGGACTGACAGATAGCGGTCTGTTGCTGAGGACTGACAGATTGTGGCCTGTTGGTGAGGATTGACAGATAGCGGTCTGTTGGTGAGGACTGACAGATTGCGGTCTGTTGATGAGGACTGACAGATAGCGGCCTGTTGGTGAGGACTGACAGATTGCGGTCTGTTGGTGAGGACTGACAGATAGCGGTCTGTTGGTGAGGACTAACAGATTTCGGTCTGTTGGTGAGGACTGACAGATTGCGGTCTGTTTGTGAGGACTGACAGATTGCGGCCTGTTGGTGAGGACTGACAGATTGCGGCCTGTTGTGAGGACTGACAGATTGGGGCCTGTTGGTGAGGACTGACAGATAGCGGCCTGTTGGTGAGGACTGACAGATTGCGGCCTGTTGGTGAGGACTGACAGATAGTGGTCTGTTGGTGAGGATTGACAGATTGCGGCCTGTTGGTGAGGACTGACAGATTGCGGTCTGTTGGTGAGGACTGACAGATTGCGGCCTGTTTGTGAGGACTGACAGATTGTGGCCTGTTGGTGAGGATTGACAGATTGCGGCCTGTTGGTGAGGACTGACAGATTGCGGCCTGTTGGTGAGGATTGACAGATAGCGGTCTGTTGATGAGGACTGACAGATAGCGGCCTGTTGGTGAGGATTGACAGATAGCGGTCTGTTGATGAGGACTGACAGATAGCGGCCTGTTGGTGAGGACTGACAGATTGCGGTCTGTTTGTGAGGACTGACAGATTGCGGCCTGTTGGTGAGGACTGACAGATTGCGGCCTGTTGTGAGGACTGACAGATTGTGGCCTGTTGGTGAGGACTGACAGATAGCGGCCTGTTGGTGAGGACTGACAGATTGCGGCCTGTTGGTGAGGACTGACAGATTGTGGTCTGTTGGTGAGGATTGACAGATTGCGGCCTGTTGGTGAGGACTGACAGATTGCGGTCTGTTGGTGAGGACTGACGACAGATTGCGGCCTGTTTGTGAAGACTGACAGATTGCGGCCTGTTGGTGAGGATTGACAGATTGCGGCCTGTTGGTGAGGACTGACAGATTGCGGCCTGTTGGTGAGGACTGACAGATTGCGGCCTGTTGGTGAGGACTGACAGATTGCGGTCTGTTGGTGAGGAACTGCTCTTATGACTGCCTAGGTTCTCATCAAGTCACCCTTCATTCTTCTAAACTCCAGTAGAAACAAGCCCGATCTGTCTGTTTTCCCCATAATACAACCAGCTCTTTCCAGGTATCAATCTAATAAACTGCTTCTGAACCACCGCCAATGTATTTATATCGTAAAAAGATAAGAACTGCAAATAGTATTCGGGATGTGGCTGGGGTGGGATGATGCCCTTAAGTAACCATTAAATGTCCAGTTTTTCTTAATTCTTTAGGTGTGGGCATTGCTAGCCAGGCTAGCATTTATTTTCCATCCCTAATTGACCTTGACATCCAAGTGGTAAGTTACCTTCTTGAACCGCTGCAGCCCATCTGGCGTAGGTACACCCACAGTGCTGTATAGAGGGAGTTCGAAGATTTGGACCTAGTTAAGGAACGGTGATATATTTTCAAGTCATGAAAGTCGATGGCTTGGAGAACTTCCAGGTGGTGATGGTCCCATGTATCTGCTGCCCTTGTCCTTCTAGATGGTATTAGTTGCAGATTTGGCAAGTGCTGACTGATGAGGCTTGATGAGTTCTGCAATGCATCTTGTTAGATGGTACTCACTGCTACCACTGTGTGTTGGTGGTGGAGGGAATAAATGTTTGTTAGTGGGGAACCAATCAAGCAGGCTGCTTTGTCCTGGATGGTGTCAAGCTTGTTGAGTGTTGTTGGTGCTGCACTCAGCCATGCAAGAGGAAAGTATTCTATCACATTCCTGACTTGTGCCTTGCAGATGGTGGACAGTATTTGGGGAATCAGGAGGTGAGTTACTTGCCACAGGATTCCTAGCCTCTGATCTGCTCTTGTGACAATGGTATTTATATAGCGAGTCCAGTTCAGTTTTTGACCTATGACAGCTCCCAGAATGTTAATTGAAGAGCATTAAGGGTGGTAATTGAATGTCATGGGATGATGGTTAGATTATTTTTTGTTGAAGGTGGTCATTATCTGACATTTGTGTGGCAGGAATGTCACTTGCTATTTGCCACCCAAGCCTGGATATTGTTCAGGTCTTGCTGCATTTGCACATGGACTTCTCCAGTAATGAGGAATTATAAATGGTGCTGAATATTGTGCAGTCATCAGTGAACATCCCCACTCCTGACTTTATTATGGAGGGGACATCAGTGATGAAACAACTGGTTGGGCCTGGGACACTAGCCTGAGGAACTACTGCAGTGACATGCTGGAACTCAGATGATTGACTTGTTGTGCCTGAGGGAGAAGGTGTTGTAGTTGTAGTGCCATTTGATGAATAATCCAGAGCTCCAGATTAATGATCTGGGAGCTTGGGTTCAACCACCACAGCAAATTTTAATTCAATAAATAAATCTGGAATTATAAAACTAATCTCAGTCATGGTGATAACTATCATCGTAAGCATTTAGATAAGCACTTGAAACATCATAGCATACAAGGCAATGTACCAAATGCTGGAAAATGGGATTAGGATAGGTAGGTGCTTGATGGCCGGCACAGACAAGATGGGCTGAAGGACCTCGCTCTGTGCTGTAAAGCTTTATCACTCTATGACCTCCAACAACCAAGACCATCTTCTTCTGTCCCAGGTATGACTCCAACCAACGGAGAATTTCCTCCTGATTCCCATTGACTTCAGTTTTGCCAGAACCCCTTGACACCACACTCGATCAAATGCTGCCTGGATTTCAAGAGTTCCGCTCTTTTACCCATGTTTGTACCGAGGCTGTAATGAGGTCAGGAGCTGAGTGACCCTGGTGGAACCTAAACTGAGGGTCATTGTCAGGTTATTGCTAAGCAAGTGCAATTTGATAGCACTATTGATGACCCCTTCCATCATTTTATTGATGAGCCAGAGTGGACTGATGGGGCGGTAATTGACCAGATTGGGTTTGCCCTCCTTTTTGTGTACAGAACATATGTGTGCAGTTTTCCACATTGCTGGATAGATTCCAGTGTTTTAGCTGTACTGGTACAGCTTGACTAGGGGTACGGCAGGTTCTGCAGCGCAAGTCTTCAGTATAAATTGATTGGTGATGTCTCAGAGGGATGTGTAAACACTTTAGAACAGATCGTTATTACGAGGGAGGAAGTGTTGGGTATATTAAAAAGCATTAAGGTAGAAAAATCCCCAGGGCCAAATGGCATCTATCCCGGATTACTCAGGAAGACAACAGATTAAATCGTTGGGCCTTCTAACAGAAATCTTTGTGTCCTCGTTGGCCACAGCTGGGATCCCAGAGGATTGGAGGGTAGTCAATGTTGTACCATTATTTAAGAAGGGTTGCAAGGATAATCCGGGTAGTTATAGGCCAGTGAGCTTGACGTTAGTGAGAGTGAAATTGTTGGAAAAGCTTCTCAGAGATAGGGGCCAGGATTCTCCGAAATCCAGGCCAAGTGTTGATGCCGGCATCAAAACCGGCGCGAGCGACGCTGGCATCAAATGGTCGCCAGGCCCAGTTATTCTCCCCATTCTTGAGGGCTAGAGTGCTGTGCGCTGCTCCGGTACCAAAAGCCGGCCCACCATGGCCGGCATGGGTCTGTGCATGCACACCATGTCCGTCACTGCGCCGGCCCGTGGGAAACATGGCGGAGCCCTACAGGGACCCGGCGCGGAGGAACATAGGCTCTCCCCCGGAATTAATGCCCCCGTCGATCGGCTGCCCCCGATCGCGGGCCTGGCCAACCTGGAGGCCCGCCCCGGAGTCGGCTCCCCCCGCCCCCCCCACCAGGAGGAACTCCGCAGCCAGAACGCCGAGGTCCCGCCGGGTAGGACCATACGTAAATGATACCAGCGGCACTTGGCCCATCGAGAGCGCAGAATCACCGCGGGGGTCACTGTTAACGGCCCCCGACCGATGCCACGGCAATTGTCGCCAATTCTCCGGTCGCCGGAGAATCGGCGGCTCGGCGTTGGAGCGGCGTGGCGGGATTCGCACGCTCCCCCCCTCCTGGCGATTCTCCAACCCGCATGGGCTCGGAGAATCCCAGCCAGGATCTTTGCACATTTGGAAGTGAATGGTCTTATGAGCGACAGACAGCATGGTTTTGTACGAGGGAGATAATGTCTCACTAATTTAATTGGATTTTTTGAGGAGGTGACAAAAATTATTGACGAGGGAATGGCTGTGGATGTTGTCTACATGGACTTTCATAAAGCATTTGATAAGGTCCCTCATGATAGGCGGGTGCAAAAGATTAAACCACAAGGGGTCAGGGGTGAACTAACTGGATGGATTCAGAACTGGCTTTACCACAGAAGACAGAGAGTAGCAGTGGGAGGGTGTTTTTCCGAATGGAGGTTTGTAGCTAGTGGTGTTCCGCAGGGATCAGTATTGGGGCCTTTGCTGTTTATAATATATATAAATGACTTGGAAGAAAACGTAGTGTGTCTTATTAGCAAGTTTGCCAATGATACTAAGATTTCAGGAGTTGCAGATAATGATGAAGATTGTCAGAGAATGCAACAGGATATAGATAGGCTACAAAATTGGGCAGAGAAATGGCTGAAGGAAATTAACCCGGACAAATGCGAGGTGATGCATCTTGGTAGATCCAATTCAGGTGGGAGCTATAAAATAAATGGCAGAACTATCGGGAGCATAGACACACAGACAGATCTTGGCATGCAGATTCACAGATCCTTAAAAGTGGCAGCACAGTTGGAAATGGTGGTAATGAAAGCATATGGCATACTTGCCTTCATAGGATGAGATATTGAGTATAAAAGCTCCAAGATTGTGTTATAGTTATATAGAACGTTGGTTCGGCCACATTTATTTGGATTACTGTGTCAATTCTGGTCACCACACTACCAGAACGACATGGAGACTTTGGAGAGAGTACAGAAAAGGTTTACCAGATGTTGCGGTATGGAGGGTATTAGCTATGAGGAGATTGTTCTCCCTGGAGAGACTGAGGCTGAGGGGCGACCTGCTAGAAGTTTATAAAATTATTAGGGGTATAGATAGGGTGAACAGTTGGAGGCTTTTTCCCAGGGCGGAAATGACAATTACAAGGGGACACAAGTTCAAGATGAGGGAGGAAAGGTTCAGTGGAGATGAGCGGGGCAAGTTTTTTGCACAGAGGGTGGTGGTGGCCTGGAATGCACTGCCAAGTGAGGTGGTTGAGGCAGATACATTAGCGACCTTTAAGACTTATCTGGATAGGCACATGGACAGACGGGGAGGAGAAGGATACATGCGGTTGGTCTAGATAGGACAAGTGATAGGTGCAGACTTGGAGTGCCGAAGGGTCTGTTCCTGTGCTGTATTGTTTTTTGCTCTTTGTTCGTATTATTACCAAAATGTTGTCAATGTCCATAGCCTTTGCAGTGTCCAGTGCCTTCAACCAATTTTTGATATTACGTGGAGTTAATCGAAATGGCTGAAGACTGGCATCTATGATGCTGGAGATCTTCGGAGGTGGTTGAGATGTATCATCCACTAGACACTTCTGGCTGAAGATTGTTGCAAATAATTCAGCCTTATATTTTGCAGTGATGTGCTGTGTTCCCCCATCATTGAGGATAGGAAGATTTGTGGAGTCTCCTCCTTCAATGAGTTGTTTAACTGTCCACCATCATTCATGTCTTAATGTGGCAGTTCTGGAGAGCTTAGACATGACCTGTCGGTTCGAGGATCACATAGCTCTGTCCATCATTTACTTTTTTACAAATTTAAAGTGCCCAATTCTTTTTTTTCCAATTAAGGGGCAATTTAGTGCAGCCAATCCATCTACCCTGCAGATCTTTGTGTTGTGGGGTGAGACCCACGCAGACATGGGGACATGTCCATCACTTACTGCAATGCTGTTTGGCAGGCAGATATTCCTCTGTTTTTATTATTCATTTACGGGATATGGACGTCCCTGGTTGGCCAGCATTTATTGCCCATCCCTAGTTGCCCTTCAGAAGATGGTGGTGAGTTGCCTTCTTGAACCGCCGCAGTCCTTGAGGTTTGGTACAACCATTGTACTGTTAGGGAGGGAGTTCCAGGATGTTGCCCCAGCAACAGTGAAGGAGCAGCGATATATTTCCAAATCAGGGTGGCGAGTGACTTGGTGGGGAACCTCCAGGTGGTGGGGTTCCCAGGTATCTGCTGCTCTTGTCCTTCTAGGTAGAAGTGGTCAGGGATTTGGAAGATGTTATTGAAGAAACCATGGTGAGTTAGTGCAGTGCATCTTGTAGATGATTGACCTCCAACCACCACAACCATTTTCCTCTGTGCCAGGTATTACTCCAACCAGCGGAGAGTTTTCCCTGTAATTCCCATTAACTCCAGTTTAGCTAGGGTTCCTTGATGTCATACTTGGTCAACTGCTGCTTTGATGTCAAGGGCAGCCACTCTTACCTCACCAGGTGGCTTCACCAGGTTGATATCTCATCTTTCGGTATGTCTGGTGCTGCTCCTGCCATGCTTCATTGAAGCACGGTTGTTCCTTGTCGTGCTGGTAATGGTGGAGAGTTGGATTTGCCAGCCCATGAGTGCACAGGTTGTGGTTAAGTACAGTTCTGCTGCTGCTGATGGCCCACAGGGCCTCGTGAATGCCCAGATTTCAGCTACTGTGGCCGCGGCTTAACAACTTTGTCGCGCACGACTTGGTGTCGGGACGAGCTGTTGAATCTCACGAGAGGTCTCTGTGAGATTAGCCATGCTCACAACATCTCGCGAGATTCAACTGAACTTCGCTAGATGACTCGATCCTGATCTCGCTCGCATTGGAACTAATGGCCTCACGTGGGAGACCTCACCACTCCATTTAGTACTAGTCCACACAAACGGGGACCAGGCGTAACGGCACCTGGAGGGTCTCCCATACTTTAGGGAGGTGCCGGGGCGGCCACGGACATGAACAGGGTGGCACCCTGGCACTCCTGTTGGTACCGGCTACATTGGCCTGGCATTGCCAGCATTCCCGGGTTGCACTGCCAGGGTGTCCTGGTAGCAGTTCCAGGGTGCCCAGGTGGTGCTGCCAAGAGGCCAGACCAAAGAGGGGTAATTCCCAATAAAGGGGCAAATGAAGGGGGTAGGAAGGGTGGGGAGGGGTGAATGATGAATATGAAAGGGCCACGTAAAAGTTGGGGGTTGAAGGGTGGTGGTCCTAAAAGTGAGGAGCCTGAAAGGGAGGGTTGGAGCGGCTTGAAAAGTGTGTGTGTGTTTCTGTGTGTGTGGAGGGCGGGGGGGGGGGGGGGGGGGGGGGTCTCAGTGACCTCATAGTAGAGTGTCTTCACTTGAGTGGGAGGTAATGTCAACGTGGGTGGAGGGGGGTAACATTGTCTGTGGGTGGGGGACCCGTAAACTCACTTAAAATCGGGGCACCCTTTCAAAACGGCGTCCCGATCTCTGAGAAGCAGGTCTTGCCAGCGTGTTCAGCTCCCCACTGCTGGAAAAATATCTATAAGCGGGATTCTCTGGCCGTGTCCACCCTGCGACCAGAGAGTCCCACCCACGGTCAATGGACTTCTCCATTGTCCGCCTCTCGCTCGTGGTGTTCTTGCGGCAGGCAGAAGAATCCAGCCCTAAGTGTGAGCTAGACCAGGGAGAAACTCCCCAAAGTCAAAAATGTGGATGAATACTGATGTGGATCTCACCCAAAAAGCCAACGGGAAACACCCCGCCAAACTTGCCCGAAATGACACTTAGAAATTTTTTGATTGAATCCACCCAATATCTTTTTGAAATTATCCTATTCAGTAGGTCAGATGGTATCACACGACATGGTAGAGGATATAAAGTGAGGATGGGACTTCTTCTCCACAAGGATTATGCGGCGGTTATTTCTGCCAATAATGTTGTAGACATTTGTATCTGTGGCAGGCATTGATAAGAATGAGGTCAAGTATGTTTTACCATCTTGCTGGTTCCCTCACCGGCTGTTGCAGACTCAGTCTAGCAGTTATTTCCTTTAGGATTCAACCACTTCGGTCTATAGTGGTGCTACCAAGCCACTCTTGGTAATGGATATTGAACTCCCAACCCAGAGTACATTCAACGCCATTGCCTCAGCGCTTCATCCAAGTGGTGCTCAGCATGGAGGAACTCTGATTCATCAGCTGAGGGAGCTGGGGGTTGGAAGGGGGCATTGGAGTGGGAGCAATACCTAGTAATCGGCAGGGGGTTTACTTGCCCAAATTTGACTTGACATCATGAGACTGGATTTTGATGTTGAGGACTGCCAGGGAAAATCTCTCCTGACTGTATACCACTGTGCCACCACCTCTGCTGGGTCTATCCTGCCAGTGGGACATGCAACATTACCTGTAACTTTGATTTTGTGACTATGACTAGGCTGTGGGGTAGATCTTTCCAACTTTTGGCACAAACCGCCTGATGTTAGGAAGTAGGAATTTGCCAGGTCGACAGGCCTGGGTTTTATGTTGCCATTTTCAGTGCCTAGATCGATGCCAGATAGCCAGGTAGTCTATTCAGTTTTCTTCCTTTTTATTGACTGTTATGTGGTTGAGAACTGAGAATATTCACGAATTAATCGCGTTGTTGTGGATCTGGAGTCACATGTAGGCCAGACCAAGTGAGCTGAGGATGGCAGATTTTCTTTTTCGGTGTCTGCCAGGGTTTCCTCCAGGTGCTCCAGTTTCCTCCCACAAGTCCCAATATAAGAAACATAAGAACTAGGGGCAGGAGTAGGCCATCTGGCCCCTCGAGCCTGCTCCGCCATTCAATGAGATTGTGGCTGATCTACGTGCTATTAAGTAATTTGGACATTCTGAATTCTCCCTCTGTGTACCCGAACAGGTGCCGGAATGTGGCAACTAGGGGCTTTTCACAGTAACTCCATTGCAGTGTCAATATAAGCCTACTTGTGACAATGAAGATTATTATATGAGAAGAGCCTGGCAACCAACATAAAAGGCAATCCAATTAACTTCCATAGGTACATGAATACTAAACGAGTGGTAAGATTAAAAGGTTAATCACATTCTAATGTTGGAAGCCAACAAACTGTTCTCATCACAGATTACGTCACCCTTCTTGTTAACAATTCAGTAAATATATCACACTGATATAGCATCGTTTAATCATGTAAATTGTGCTTCCTACAGTTTTAGAATCAACATAATTTTGACAAATTTAACAGCATAATTTCCATTTAACTTGTTCTATGGATCCCACCGTTGTGATTATTCAGAATATTTGTGTGCAACAAATATTCGTCTGGCCTGTGTACGTCCATCAGAACCGGTTTGGAGGATATGATTGTTCTAACACAGTTTAAAAATAAGGAGTCTCCCATTTAAGATGGTGATGAGAAGATTTATTTTCTTGTGTCTGTGGAATTCTTCCCTAGAGAGAGCTGGAGACAGGGCCATTGAATATTGTTGAGGCTGAGATAGCTAAATTCTTGATTGACAAGGGAGATAAAGGGTGTAGGGGGTTTGAAGGAAAGTGGAGTTTATGTCACAATCAGATCAGCCATGATCTTAGAGCTGCAGCCTGCTTGTCCTCAAACTTGGCCAATTCTCCCAACATCCCTTGCAGGACTCCCTCTTAGGTGGCCACATATCTCTCCTCTTGATCCTGAATGTGAAGCATGGTGGATCACAGACTCAGGACCAATACCTGCCCAGCATCCCCAGTTGGTGATCCGTCAAGCAAGGCCTCGTACATTTACACACTAAGTTCAATAACATATTTACAATTCTACTAATACTAAAAAAAATTTAAATTACAAACACTCAAATGAAAAATTACATACACACAAATGTCTACGAAATACATTACAAATGGCATCAGGTATTCATGGGTCTGAGGTACATGCACAGTGTTTATACGTTAGTGCAAATAGGAGTCCTGAAGGGTTCCTTAGTTCTACAAGATCAGCGGGGACCGTTCTGCAAGCATAGATCCTGTAGTCTGTTGCTGTGTAATCTTTGCTTTCGTCGGCAGAACTGGACTGTGAGGATGATGAGATATATTAAAGCGAACAGGATCAGGATTACAGCCAGGTGTGATATGAGGTGAACAAATGGGTGTATTTACATGTTTGAGTCCCAGATCCAAAATTTATCTCACCAAGTAATGGCTTTAATTTCTTTGATTTAGTTTTTCACTTCTTGGGTTTGTTGCATTATTTTAGTAAATGATTTTTGTGCATTAGCTAATTTTAGCCAAATCTGGTGTAATTCCTCTGGTCGGGGTTTTAGATCTGTGTTGTATCCCTCATAATATTCCCCAGATTCTGACAGAGCTCATCAGTGACATTTACATCCACCCTTTCCCTCTTATATGTCGACTAGTTGGATGAGGCCCTCCCTGGCCGGTATGTCAGGTTTAATGGATAAGAAGCTCTTCCAGATAGGTGGGTAATCTGTAGGACAGGAGCTGTGAAGTGACGTGTTGAGTTGATCTTGGGAGCTTTGGCAGGTTAGGAAGGTGAGGACTGTCAGAATTGACATTGACACTGTGTAATATAGATTTGCGAGGAACAGCGTGGGGACATTTACACTATGCATAATGTGAATTTGCGAGGAATATTGTGGAGAGAAAGAAAGGCATGTTTCACAGAGAGGAATTATTCATTCTATTTTTCTGCACTAATAACAAGGAAGTGGGCTTCACTCAGTCCTCAAAGAAAGTAACGTAGAACCAGGAAGGAGACGAGAAGAGGAGTGTTATGAAAAATAAATTATTCATTCTATTTTACTGCACAATAGGGAAGCAGCTAAGCTGAGACTTCGCTCAATCCTTAAAGAAAGTGAAGTAGAACCAGGAACGAATCTGGTGAAGAGGTTAAATGTGGGTAGAATGTAGAACCGGTATGAAGAGTAAAATTTAGCATACTGCCTCTTTGATATTAAAATTTAGCACAGCGCCTCTATGATATGAAAATTTAACACACCGCCTCTTATGATATGAAAATTTCAGCATGTCGACCACAGATTGTGGTGGCTGTGCGGGGGCGGGGTTCCATCAAAAATTCTTGTCCCTTGCATTTGTTGATAAGTAGGCTATATGTACCTCAATTTTCAGCATTCCACATAACGGGCTGGATTCTTCACCGGCGGGTTTTCCGTTTTGCCGGCGCCCGGGGGTTTGCCGACGGCGTGGGGCTGCCCCACAATGGGAAGCCCCATTGACTGGCCGGCATAACGGAGAATCCAGCCGGTGGGTCGAGGCAGAAACGTGGCGCAGCGGGGCGGAGAATCCAGCCAGCAGGTTGAGGCAGAAATGTGGCGCGGCGGGGCGGAAAATCCACCCAACATGTTGCAACACACCCAAGAGAGACTCACCCGCAGAATCATGACTCACTGGGCCCCATCCTTGTTTTGTCACCGGGTTTCCAAACAGGTGTCTATTCATTGCACCATACAGTGGGGTTCGTAGCTGCAACATCTGTCTCCTCATCTGCTATCCTAACAAGTCTCCGGGTATGATTCCTTGTCCAGGAAGGGGATGTGCCGTTGGGAGTGACTGGTAAGGTGGTCCAGTGGCATATTGTGAGGCCTTGGCTGTCATGTTCTGGGTTCGTGGGACCTATGCTGACGAATGAGTCAAGGATGCCATGGAGGTCGTGCCAGTGTTCCAGGGTGCACAAGTCGCTATGCATCTCCTGGTCGGCTCGTGTATGTAGGTCCACTTTGGGTGTTGAAGGGGCTTTTGGTTTGGTGGGGCAGTGATATAGGGGTGGGGCCGTGGCGGGCTTGTGATAGGGGCGTCATCTTCTTCCATCGCTACCAAAAGGTGGTGGAAGTGATTGTTTTGGGCTCCATATGCTTTGAGCTGATTGATGTGAAACCAACCAGTCATCCCATTAGCGTACAAGATTTTGTAGACAGAGGAACTTATTTTATTGGCCTGCAAACTTTGCGGACAAGAAAGAGCTGGGGTTGCATAGGGAAATTATTACTTGCTGTCCAACTGCGTGTACTACCAGGTGTACCTGTTTGTCAAAGTAGGCTTTACTCTGCTTTTTCCTAGCGCCTAGTCGGACAGCCGCAGCTAATTGGGTCACTTAAATATTTTCAGTGATTTGCTGGTCAGCCTTCTCGTGGGTTAGGGCTGTGAGAGCAGGGTCAGCGAGATCAAGCCCTAACAAATATTCTACACCCTTCATAGGTCGGCCTGTCATGAGTGTGTGGGGTGTGAATCCAGTAGCACTGGAAACTGTATTGCGGATTATCATGAGGGCAAAAAGAAGCACTGTATCCCAGGTGGCGTTATTTTGTTGGACGGTTTATCGAATGTTGGCTTTTAGTGTCCGATTCATTCGCTCTATGATTCCACTGGATTGTGGGTAGTAGGTGATGCGAAAGTTTTGTTTAATGCCGGACATGGCCATGACATTTTGCATCACGCGGCTGGTGAAGTGTGACCCTTAGTTGGACTCTATACTGCAGGGAAGGCCCAATTGTGTGAAGATATGCTGGGCTAGGATTTTGATGGTGGCCTTTGCAGTATTAGACCAAGTAGGGAATGCCTCAACCCATTTGGTGAAGGTGTTGATTATCACCAGGACATTCCTACAGGGTGGAAGTGGACCAATGTAATCCACTTGGAGATTTGTTCCGGGGCCATCGACAGGTCGCATATGCCTCAACTGTTCCTTCCTGGCACATCTGTCCAGGTCATTTTGGGAACAGATGAGGCAGTTCTCCGTGTAGTGTGTGACACTATCATGTAATTCTGACCACCAGCATAATTCCTTCAGGTGTTCTGTCGTAGTGTCAATTCCCTGATGTCCCTGTCTGTCGTGGAACTGGTAGATGAGCTGATTTCTGTCTTGGTTGGGGACCACGTAATTACTGCCTTTTAAAATTAACCCGTCATAGATTTTAAGTTTGTCCTTCCATTGGTCATATGGGGTTGAGTAGGTCCCATCCAAAATTTGTTTTAAGTGAATCGTCAGTGCGTTGGGCCTGGAGTAAGTCAGCTACATTGGTTTGGGACACAGTTATGGCACTTATCAGTTCTCCTACTGGTGGTTGCCAGCTTTGGCCAGGGCGTCTGTCTTGTGGTTACCAGGTGGGGTGGTTCTGTGATGGCTTTTAACTTTTAACTTTTAAGATGCTGATAGAAACCTACTTTATTATAGGTAATAAAGGGTTAAGGGAAGAAATGAGTTAGTGACATTATGCTATTATAAATCATATAGTAAGCCAGGACAGCAGAAAATGTTGAGAGCATGAGAAAGATCTGAAAAGGTAGTCAGTATTCAGACTGACTATCCACATTGCATTGTTATCATTCCTGGGCAAACCTCCCAGTTAGAACATAGAACATAGAACAGTACAGCACAGCACAGGCCCTTCGGCCCTCGATGGTGTGCCGAGCAATGATCACCCTACTCAAACCCACGTATCCACCCTATACCCGTAACCCAACAACCCCCCCTTAACCTTACTTTTTAGGACACTACGGGCAATTTAGCATGGCCAATCCACCTAACCCGCACATCTTTGGACTGTGGGAGGAAACCGGAGCACCCGGAGGAAACCTACGCACACACGGGGAGGACGTGCAGACTCCACACTGACAGTGACCCAGCCGGGAATCGAACCTGGGACCCTGGAGCTGTGAAGCATTTATGCTAACCACCATGCTACCGTGCTGCCCCATTGAGATTGAGTTCTCGAGAATATGGTGGGAAAGCAGGTGGTCCGACCACACCATATTATAGAAACATAGAGAAATTTTCCTACAGCATATTATCTCTTAAAACTTGACAGACAGACATTTTCGGTCAATTATATGAATAATAATTATTTTAACCCACTCACAGTCAGAAAGGGAACGGAGTCGAAAAAGATTATGATTTCTTTTAAGAGACCTGGAGAAAACCTTTACGCTCTCTTTGAATTCATCTTTAACCTAACCTTGAAACCAATTTCTACTTTGCTTCGAAACAGCTGTTTACCTTTGTTTCTGTTTTGTATTCTGCATTTTGATCTGAAGAAATTGCTTAGAACTGAATTGTATCTTGAATTCAACTCAATCATCTGTATTTGCGTTAGACAAACAACTTTTTAAAATCTGTATTCGTATGAAATTTGAATTGACCAATAGACTTTGATCCTGACATTAATAAAGATATTCTTGACTTCACTCAAGAAGCTCAGTCTTGAGTTCTGTATGATTGATATATAGTGCGGCGACACATAAATATATTAACAAAATGCAGATCCATCAGATAACATATGTGCGGCCATCGGCTTCCTGCAGAATGCATTTTAATAAAGGGTCTGATGGTAAGGGCTTGCCATCTGCAGAGACGACACCTTGGGCTTGCCATAGGGGGAGGAACTCAGTCAGGCTATTACAAACACACATACTGTCAGAATGCCCAATCTGCCATCTCTTCCTCCTCTTCGTCAACTGTGCCAAAGGTACACATAAAATCGTCTTGAACCTAGAGTAATGATTTTAATTTGGTAATTTCTCGTTGGCACTTAAGAGCGGTCAGCGGTTGCTTGATGCTGCTCCTTACTAGCTTGATGGAGTGCTTTTAATGCTGCCTGCAGGTTGGTGCACTTTGCTTCTAAACCTGTCACCTTGTGCCCAGCCTCATCTCCTCCCAAGACAGCGCGTTGGGTGTCTTGGTAGGCTTTGCCACATTGGGTCTGGAATCGACATAAATAATAATAATATTTATTGTCACAAGTAGACTTGCATTAACCCTGCTATGAAGTTACTGTGAAAAGCCCCTAGTCGCCACATTCTGGCGCCTGTTCGGGTACACAGAGAAAGAATTCAGAATGCCCAAATTACCTAACAGTAAGTCTTTCGGGACTTGTGGCAGGAAACCGGAGCACCCATAGGAACCCCACACAGACACAGGGAGAATGTGCACACTCCACACAGACAGTGACCCAAGCCAGGAAACATACCTGGGACCCAGGAGCTGTGAAGAAACAGTGCTAATCACTGTGCTACCGTGCTGCCCACAAATATACCAGGTTAATCTGGTTCATCCGCTTCAGGTCGTTTATTTTCCTGTCCTTATCGGCTTTCATCTCTTCTAATTTCTCCTGCTGTTGTTCCTTTAATTTCTTTATCTCCTCCTCCTGTCCTGCCTTTAATATCAGAACCTCCTCCTCCCTTTCCTCTTTTAGCTTCTTTATTTCTTTCTCCTTTTCCTCCTCCAGCTTTTGAATGTCTTCCTCCTGTTTAATCTCTTCCTCCGTCTCCTTCTGCAACTGCTTTTTCCACATCCTCGTGGGTGGTCTTTAGGACCCGCTCGGTTCCTATTAACTGCGCTAAGCAGCTCACTACAGCTATCGCCTTTTCATATTTGGCAGCTCGCTTTCCCTGTGCTTTTGTCAGATCCTCCCAATAGGTTTGTCCTATCGCTCCAGGACCTGTCTCTGTGTTTGTACAAAATTCTGCCCATTGAGACCACCCTTTCTTCTTTATATATTCTCTTATTTTCTGCTCCCATATAGGACACTTCTCTGTTTCTGAAACTTTTCCTGACATTTTTAATGACAAGGGGTAGGGAGCTGACTGGACTGCTGGTCCGGCTTGTGGGCTATGTTCCAGTTCTAATCCCTCCGGGTTTAAATGCAAACTTGCAGAATTTATCCTATCCTCCTCGTTAGTCACACATGTATACACTCCCGAAAGCAGTAATTTGTCCAATACGGAGTGCATACCTCTGGGTTCTGATTTTTAAATAATCCTTCAATATAGACCTTCCACTCCCTTAGATTTACTTGAAATCCTGACAGTTACGTGATGCATTTGCCGTCTTAATTCGGGCTCAGGCTAAATTCCAGGAATATTAGGATTGTGGTATTTGATATCGGAGCAACAAAGTTACTTCTATTCGATATCCCAACAGAGTCGCCAATTATGTTGCTAAACCACATTGTGTCTTAACCCGTATACGGTGGACAAAACACTGCAAGTCTGTTTCATGAAACAACCAATATTTATTCACTCAATATTAAGGTTATACAATCACACACACACACACACACACACACACACACACAAGTTATACTACAGAGCAAGTTCATATAGACCTCAATTTAACTTCAGAGAATCTGACAAGTACCGGACAGATATTGGCCTTTGTTTGCTCTCCTGGGACGGAATTCTCCGACCCCCCGCAGGGTCGGGGAATCGGCCGGGGCCGGGGTAAATCCCGCCTCCACCGATCGGCGGGCAGGCCAGTGCCGTGGGGGCACTCTTTTTCTTCCGCCGCCGCCACGGCCTCCACCATAGCAGAGGCGGAAGAGACCCCCTCCGCCGCGCATGCACCGGTGGTGATGTTCGCGGCCGCTGACGCTCCGGCGCATGCGCGGACTCACGCCGACCGCTGAAGGCCTTTCGGCCCGCCCCGACGCCAGGCGGCGTGGCGCCAAAGCCATTGGCGCCAGTCAGCGGAGCGGGAGCCACTCCGGCGCGGGCCTAGACCCTAAAGGTCCAGAGAATTCCGCACCTTTGGGGAGGCCCGACGCTGGAGTGGTTGGCGCAACTCCGCTGCGCCGGGACCCCCGCCCCGGTGGGTAGGGGAGAATTTCACCCCCGAATCTTGCAGTCCTCAATGTTCGGTCCTTGGTCTGGTCTGTTCCTGGCTCTGGTCTTCTTTCTGTTGGTTGGGTCTTGGTCTTTCTCGTTGGCCGGTGAAGGTCACTGTTGTTTGGTTGCTGCAGTACCCAGAAAGATTCTAAGGTGGTGCATCACCTTTTAACCTGTTTGGACAGGGCTTGATCACCCTGATCGATCAAGTCCAATTAGGGGTTGCCACATTTGATTTTGGGATGAGCACTCAGTGGCCATGCCTGCAAGTGTTGGGGGCAGGTAGGCCCTTCCAAATAATGATTTTAGGGGCCGAAAACAAGTGTGATTGACAGGACAGTTCTACTGTTCCTGGAATGGTCCGGAGATGGCCTTTTTCCTGTATAGTGTACAGTCTCGGCTGCAGTTTATTCCTTTGTGTTTATTTGAGCTGTAGCCTGCTTGTCCTTGAACTTGCCCAATTCTCCCAGCATTCTTTGCAGGTGCCACCTTAGGTGGCTACAGACCCATGCCGGGAATCAACAGTAGTGTCATAGTCATCATTAGGCTTTTAATTGCAGGGTTATTATTGCATTCAAATTCCACCATCTGCCGTGGTGAGATTCGAATCTGAGTCCATGGATTTCTAGTTCAGTAAGAATAAGTAACAATATTGCTGTACTACTGCTTTCTCTAATACCCCAGTTGCCACTCCCTTCACTTTGACTTTGGCAACATCTTCTTGGTTAGTAAAGACAGATGTAAAGTACTCTTTGAAGAACTCGGTCCTGCATGGGGGCAGCACGGTAGCATTGTGGATAGCACAATCGCTTCACAGCTCCAGGGTCCCAGGTTCAATTCCGGCTTGGGTCACTGTCTGTGCGGAGTCTGCACATCCTCCCCGTGTGTGCGTGGTTTTCCTCCGGGTGCTCCGGTTTCCTCCCACAGTCCAAAGATGTGTAGGTTAGGTGGATTGGACATGATAAATTGCCCTTAGTGTCCAATATTTCCCTTAGTGTTGGGTGGGGTTACTGAGTTATGGGGATAGGGTGGAGGTGTTAACCTTGGGTAGGGTGCTCTTTCCAGGAGCCGGTGCAGACTCGATGGGCCGAATGGCCTCCTTCTGCACTGTAAATTCTATGATCTATCCCTTTTTGTTCCATAACTGGCCCCACACGTCATTGTCACAACCATTTGCTATTTGTGTGCTTATATAAGACTTTTGATTCCCTTTTATTTTTGCTGCCAGTCTCTTCTTTTATTTGCATGATTTCTTTTATTTGCATATTCCATAGACAGAAAAAGTTCAGAGGGTTAGTGAAAAAATGAGGCAAAGAGAGAATAATAGGCGGCACGGTAGCACAATGGTTAGCACTGTTGCTTCACAGCACCAGGGTCCCAGGTTCAATTCCCTGCTTGGCTCACTGTCTGTGCGGAGCCTGCACGTTCTCCCCATTTCTGCGTGCGTTTCGTCCGGGTGCTCCCATTTCCTCTCTCAAGTCCTGAACGGCGTACGGTTAGGTAATTTGGACATTCTGAATTCCCCCTCAGTGTACCTGAACAGGCGCCGGAATGTGGCGACCAGGAGCTTTTCACAGTAACTTCATTGCAGCGTTAATGTAAGCCTACTTAGAACATAGAACATAGAACAGTACAGCACAGAACAGGCCCTTCGGCCCTCGATGTTGTGCCGAGCAATGATCACCCCACTCAAACCCACGTATCCACCCTATACCCATAACCCAACAACCCCCCCTTAATCTTACTTTTTAGGACACTATGGGCAATTTAGCATGGCCAATCCACCTAACCCGCACATCTTTGGACTGTGGGAGGAAACCGGAGCACCCGGAGGAAACCCACGCACACACGGGGAGGACGTGCAGACTCCACACAGACAGTGACCCAGCTGGGAATCGAACCTGGGACCCTGGAGCTGTGAAGCATTTATGCTAACCACCATGCTACCGTGCTGCCCCATTGCTACCGTGCTGCCCCACTTGTGACAATAAAGATTATTATTATATGAGAAGAGGCTGGCAACCAACATAAAAGACAATCCAATTAACTTCCATAGGTACATGAATACTAAACGAGTGGTAAGATTAAAAGATTAATCTCATACTAATGTTGGAAGTCAACAAACTGTTCTCATCACAGATTACGTCACCCTTCTTGTTAACAATTCAGTAAATATATCACACTGATATAGCATCATTTAATCATTTAAATTGTGCTTCCTACAGTTTCAGAATCAACATAATTTTGACAAATTTAACAGTGTTTTTTCCATTTCACTTGTTCTATGGGTCCCACCGTTGTGATTATTCAGAATATTTGTGTGCAACAAATATTTGTCTGGCCTGTGTACGTCCCTCAGAACCGGTTCGGAGGAAACGATTGTTCTGGGAACACGGTTTAAAAATAAGGGATCTCCCAGTTAAGGTGGTGAGGAGGAGAATGGTGAAGAGAAGATTTGTTTTCTTGTGTCTGTGGAGCTCTTCCCCAAAGAATGCTGGAGACAGGGCCAATGAATATTGTTAAGGCTGTGATAGCTAGATTCTTGATTGGCAAGGGAGATTAAGGCTGTAGGGGCTTTGAAGGCAGGTGGAGTTGAGGTCACATTGGGTCCCCAAATGGCCGGCTCCTCCTCCTAATTTTTACATTCTTCTTTTTCTGTAACGTAAAGATTCCAAATTTGTTTGCATACCTTGAAATCTATTTAATTAATTAACTTATAACTGAACTCCAAATTGCAATTCATACATTTTTGTTTTGAGTTAGTTCAATTGAATGGAGCGTAAAAGCAAGAAAGCCTTGCTACATCTGCACAGGCAATGGTGAAACTGCATCTCGAGTACCAGGTACAGCTTTGGTCACCTTATTTAAAGAGGAAAATCCTTGCATAGTTCGGAGTAGATTCACTCAACCCTGGGATGAAAGGGTTAACATATGTGGAAAGGTTAAGCAGGTTGAGTCTATATTCATTGGAGTTTAGAAGAATGAGAGGCGGTCTTATTGAAATATAAAAGACCCTGAGGGGACGCCAGGATGTTCGTTAAGGTTTCACTTTGTGGGGGGTCTCAAACTCTGGGGAAGAGTAAGGGGTCTTGCATTATGGTGGAAAGGAGGAGGAATTTATTTTCTCAGATGGCAATATACTTTTTGAATTCTATCTGCAGAGAGGAGTGGAGGCTGTGTCATTGAATATATTAACAGCTCAGTGAGAAAGATTTTGATCGACAAGGGAGTCAATGTTTACGGCAGCCAGATTGACAATTGGAGTTGATTCCAAAATTATAACAGCCGACACATGGCAAAGCAGCCTCAAGGTGTCGAATGGCCCACTGCAGCTTGTATTTCTTGGGTTCCTGTTTTGTATTATTGCGCTCCGAGCCCAGTCCCCTCTGACCACTCTGCTCTGAGCCCAGTCCCCTCTGACCATTCTGCTCTGGGCCTCATCCACTTTGACCACTCTGCTCTGAGCCCAGTCCTATCTGACCTCTCTGCTCTGAGCCCAGTCCTCTCTGGCCACTCTGCTCTGAGCCCAGACACCTCTGCTCTGCGCCTCATCCTCTCTGACCACTCTGCTCTGAGCCCAGTCCTCTCTGACCACTCTGCTCTGAGCCCAATCCCCTATGACCATTCTGCTCTGAGTCTACTCATCTCTGACCACTCTGCTCTGAGCCCAGTCCTCTCTGACCAATCTGCTCTGAGCCCAGTCCTCTCTGACCACTCTGCTCTCAACCTCGTCCTCTCTAACCACTCTTCCCTGAGCTTTGTCCTCTCTGACCACTCTGCTCTGAGCCTAGTCCTCTCTGACCACTCTGCTCTGAGACTAGTCCCCTCTGACCACTCTGCTCTGAGCCCAGTCCTCTCTGACCACTCTGCTCTGAGCCCAGTCCTCTCTGACCACTCTGCTCTCAACCTCATCCTCTCTGACCACTCTGCTCTGAGCTTTGTCCTCTCTGACCACTCTGCTCTGAGCTTTGTCCTCTCTGACCACTCTGCTCTGAGCCTAGTCCACTCTGACCACTCTGCTCTGAGCCTCGTAATGTCTGACCACTCTGCTCTGAGCCTAGTCCTCTCTGACCACTCTGCTCTGAGCCCAGACCCCTCTGACCACTCTGCTCTCAACCTCGTCCTCTCTAACCATTCTGCTCTGAGCCCAGACCCCTCTGACCACTCTGCTCTGAGTCTAGTCCTCTCTGATCACTCTGCTCTGAGCCCAGACCCCTCTAACCACTCTGCTCTCAACCTCGTCCTCTCGAACCACTCTGCCCTGAGCCCAGACCCCTCTGACCACTCTGCTCTGAGACTAGTCCCCTCTGACCACTCTGCTCTGAGCCCAGTCCTCTCTGACCACTCTGCTCTGAGCCCAGTCCTCTCTGACCACTCTGCTCTCAACCTCATCCTCTCTGACCACTCTGCTCTGAGCTTTGTCCTCTCTGACCACTCTGCTCTGAGCTTTGTCCTCTCTGACCACTCTGCTCTGAGCCTAGTCCACTCTGACCACTCTGCTCTGAGCCTCGTAATGTCTGACCACTCTGCTCTGAGCCTAGTCCTCTCTGACCACTCTGCTCTGAGCCCAGACCCCTCTGACCACTCTGCTCTCAACCTCGTCCTCTCTAACCACTCTGCCCTGAGCCCAGACCCCTCTGACCACTCTGCTCTGAGTCTAGTCCTCTCTGACCACTCTGCTCTGAGTCTAGTCCTCTCTGACCACTCTGTTCTGAGCCCAGTCCCCTCTGACCACTCTGCTCTGAGCCTCGTCCTCTCTGACCACTCTGCTCTGAGCCCAGGCCTCTCTGACCACCCTGCTCTGAGCCCAGTCCCCTCTGATCACTCTGCTCTGAGTCTCGTCCTCTCTGACCACTCTGTTCTGAGCCCAGTCCCCTCTGACCACTCTGCTCTGAGCCTCGTCCTCTCTGACCACTCTGCTCTGAGCCCAGGCCTCTCTGACCACTCTGCTCTGAGCCCAGTCCCCTCTGATCACTCTGCTCTGAGCATCATCATCTCTGACCACTTTGCCCTGAGTCCAGTCCTCTCTGACCACTCTGCTCTGAGCCCAGTCCCCTCTGCTCTGAGCCTCATCCACTTTGACCACGCTGCTCTGAGCTCAGTTCCATCTGACCACTCTGCTCTGAGCCCAGTCCTCTCTGACCACTCTGCTCTGAGCCCAGTCCCCTCAGACCACTCTGCTCTGAGCCTAGTCATCTCTGACCACTCTCCTCTGAGTCCAGTCCTCTCTGACCACTCTGCTCTGAGACTAGTCCCCTCTGACCACTCTGCTCTGAGCCTAGTCCTCTCTGACCACTCTGCTCTCAACCTCATCCTCTCTGACCACTCTGCTCTGAGCCCTGTCCCCTCTGACCACTCTGCTCTGCACCCAGTCCTCTCTGACCACTCTGCTCTGAGCCCAGTCCCCTCTGACCACTCTGCTCTGAGCCCAGTCCTCTCTGACCACTCTGCTCTGAGCCCAGTCCTCTCTGACCACTCTGCTCTGAGACTAGTCCCCTTTGACCACTCTGCTCTGAGCCCAGTCACCTCTGACCACTCTGCTCTGAGTCTAGTCCGCTTTGACCACTCTGCTCTGAGCCCAGTCCTCTCTGACCACTCTGCTCTGAGCCCAGTCCCCGCTGACCACTCTGTCTGAGCCCTGTCCCCTCTGACCACTCTGCTCTGAGCCTCGTACTCTCTGGCCACTCAGCTCTGAGCTTTGTCCTCTCTGACCCCTCTACTCTGAGCCCAGTCACCTCTGACCAATCTGCTCTGAGCCCAGTCCTCTCTGACTATTCTGCTCTGAGCTTTGTCCTCTCTGACCACTCTGCTCTGATCCCAGTCCTCTCTGACAACTCTGCTCTTAGCCTCATCCACTTTGACCACTCTGCCCTGAGCCCAGTCCCCTCTGGCCACTCTGCTCTGAGTCTAGTCCTCTCTGACCACTCTGCTCTGAGCCCAGGCCTCTCTGACCACTCTGCTCTGAGCCTCGTCCTCTCTGACCACTCTGCTCTGAGCCTCATCCACTTTGACCACTCTGCTCTGAGCCTAGTCCTCTCTGACCACTCTGCCCTGAGCCCAGTCCCCTCTGGCCACTCTGCTCTGAGTCTAGTCCTCTCTGACCACTCTGCTCTGAGCCCAGGCCTCTATGACCACTCAGCTCTGAGTCTAGTCATCTCTGACCACTCTCCTCTGAGTCCAGTCCCCGCTGACCACTCTGCTTTGAGCTTTGTCCTCTCTGACCACTCTGCTCTGAGCCCAGTCCCCTCTGACCACTCTGCTCTGAGCCTCGTCCTCTCTGACCACTCTGCTCTGAGCCCAGGCCTCTCTGACCACTCAGCTCTGAGCCTCATCCTCTCTGACCACTCTGCTCTGAGTCCAGTCCTCTCTGACCACTCTGCCCTGAGCCTATTCCTCTCTGACCACTCTACTCTGAGCCCAGCCCCTCTGACCACTCTGCTCTGAGACTAGTCCCCTCTGACCACTCTGCTCTGAACCCAGCCCTCGCTGACCACTCTGCTCTGAGCCCAGCCCCTCTGACCACTCTACTCTGAGACTAGTCCCCTCTGACCACTCTGCTCTGAGCCTAGTCCTTTCTGACCGCTCTGCTCTCAACCTCATCCTCTCTGACCACTTTGCTCTGAGCCCAGTCCTCTCTGACCACTCTGCTCTGAGACTAGTTCCCTCAGACCACTCTGCTCTGAGCCCAGTCCTCTCTGATCACTCTGCTCTGAGCCCAGTCCTCTCTGACCACTCTGCTCTCAACCTCGTCCTCTCTGTCCACTCTGCTTTGAGCTTTGTCCTCTCTGACCACTCTGCTCTGAGCCCAGTCCCCTCTGACCACTCTGCTCTGAGCCTCGTCCTCTCTGACCACTCTGCTCTGAGCCCAGGCCTCTCTGACCACTCAGCTCTGAGCCTCATCCTCTCTGACCAATCTGCTCTGAGCCCAGTCCTCTCTGACCACTCTGCTCTGAGCTTTGTCCTCTCTGACCACTCTGCTCTGAGCCTAGTCCTCTCTGACCACTCTGCTCTGAGCCCTGTCCCCTCTGACCACTCTGCTCTGAGCCCTGTCCCCTCTGACCACTCTGCTCTGAGTCCAGTCCTCTCTGACCACTCTGCTCTGAGCCTCGTACTGTCTGACCACTCTGCTCTGAGCTTTGTCCTCTCTGACCACTCTGCTCTGAGCCCAGACCCCTCTGACCACTCTGCTCTGAGACTAGTCCCCTCTGACCACTCTGCTCTGAGCCCAGTCCTCTCTGACCACTCTGCTCTGAGCCTAGTCCTCTCTGACCATTCTGCTCTGAGCTTTGTCCTCTCTGACCACTCTGCTCTGAGCCCAGTCCCCTCTGACCACTCTGCTCTGAGCCCAGTGCCCTCTGACCACTATGCTCTGAGCCCAGTCCTCTCTGACCACTCTGCTCTGAACCCAGGACCCTCTGACCACTCTGCTCTGAGCCCAGTCCTCTCTGACCACTCTGCTCTGAACCCAGGACCCTCTGACCACTCTGCTTTGGGCGTCGCCTAGTGGATGGCAATAACTATTTGTTTTGGATATTCCGGTGTGGAAGAATGATTCCGGTGACGCTGATGGGGTGAGTTGGAACTTTCTTCTGCTAAAGTAGGTCACTTCAAACTTATGAGAAGACTCATTTATTCTTTGCCTGGAATTTATGTTGTTAGCTATTGGATCGACTGAATACAATGGCTGATTCACTTGTTCAGCCTCAAGTTTTCTTTATTAAGCCTGATGGTGATATATATCTTGAAATGTGCTTCTTCATAATGCCCAATTTTGCACCTGATCTGCCCCTTCCAGCTGCCTTAATACGTCTGGCAGTGTTGATTCACCATCCACCGCACTGCAGTACTCATCGTTTTTCAATCTTCCCACATTGCTGGGATTTGGCAGGCTCCCATCGCAGTTCTGGAGCTGTTTTAAAGCAGTGCGCCTGGATACATTCTCTTGAACTAATTTCTTTTCACCAGCTAGTTGCTTTCCCAACTTGGAGAATTGAATTGAAGCCAATTTTTGTTCTGATTTCCCGATCCTTTTTTTCTTCCAATTATGTGCTAGTATCAATGCACCAACTCCGAATCCAGGCTGCAGATTTCTTCAAGACATGTTCATTAAACAATCAGTCTCCAATGCTGCCTGATTGTGGCATCAAATTTATAAGCTTGATTCAGCCGTTTTATTTGTGTGGGGGTGGGGGAGTTTGCTCACCTTCTCATGATTTGGCTAGATCCTTTGACGACTTCTGATTGGGTCTCGCAATGGCGGAGTCATTTTAAGCTGCATAGTAGCTCTTTCTGCCCTTCAGCCTACAAAAATGTAGTGGATGATGAACCATCAATTGAACGCGAGACGAGTTGCTCTACAAAAGTTAGGCTTTAATAAGCTAGATGTTAGCCCTGCGGGCGACTACAGTAAATGGACGACCACCAGGCGTACTGGGTATTTATACCTCGCCCTGGAGGCGGGGTTAACTCAGCCTCTCGACCAATCGGGGAGCCGTCACATGACTGGTCTCAACCAATCGGTCGAGAGGCACATGACCAACCAGGGCCAATTGTAAGCCGGTGTTCTGCACCAATGGCAGGCAGCTAGGTTAATCATGCCACCACAGTGGACTACCAGACTCACGGCTACCTCTGCAACTCCCATGTGACTCTTACACCATAATGTGGGTGGTACTGTTTCCCAGGCCCACATTAACCCTTACAGTCCCAAACAACACCTTAATACCATAATATTCAAAAATATTAGCGCTCCGAACAGGTGAACACTTTCCCGTCGTGGAAGGATCAAGAATGGGAGGGCACAGATATAAGGTCACAGGAGAAAGAAGAAACGGAGACTCGAGAAAAACGTTTTCATGCTGTGAGTGGTTAGGATTTGCAATGCGCTGCCTGATGTGTGGTGGAGGAAGGTTTGACCAAAGCAGTCAAAAGGGAGTTAGATTATTATCTGAAAAGGAAATATGTGCTGCACGTTTACAGGGAGAAGGCGGAGAAATGGCAAATTGGTCATTTAGGTAGCTGCTGCAGACATTAAGGACCAAATGCTCATCTTCTGTTATGTAACAATTCTGTGATTCTGATGCTGTGGAAGGTTGAGTAGATTGGGTTGATACTCATTGGAGTTTAGAAGAATGAATGGTGATCTGATTGAAACAGACATGATTCTGAGTGGGCTTGACTGGGTAGATATGGTTTCCTCTCATGGGGGAATTTAGAACTAGGGAGTACAGTTTACAAATAAGAGGTCGCCAATTTAAGATTGAAATGAGGAGGGATTCTGCTCAGAGGTTCATTAGTGTTTGCAATTCTCTTGACCAGTGGAGGCCGGGTCATTTAATATACTCAAAGCTGAGTTGGACAGATTTTTGTTTGAGAAGGGTGTCAAATGTTATAGGGAGCAAGCAGAAAAGTAAGGTGAAAGCTACAGTAGATCAGTGATGATCTCAGTGATAGGTGAAGCAGACTTGATGGACCAAATGGCCTACTCCTGCTCCTATATTCCTCTGTTCAAAAGACCATTAAATACCTGTGATAATACTATAGCTAGTTGAATCATTCATCAATGTTTCTGTCTGATGTTTTTGTTGTTATCACAAAGACATACTATTGTTTGAATGATTTAAATATAAACTAAAGAGCTATATTTTTCCAATACCAAATGTACAAGGTTTCTGTCTGGATGTTTCTGCCAACTCGCGCTCAACCTTCAGTTATTAATGTGATTTTGAATTTAACGTAACATTTGGCTTCATTGATAATGGAAGCCTCAGGGGAGGAAGATATGTGAAGGTGCATTGCATTTATTTGTAACTTTTATCAGTAATAAAGTCAAAATCATGATCATTTTGCATGAACTCACTCATGAAACTGGTACGATCAAATCTAAAATACGCTTTTTGAAAATATTTTATTCAGGCAGTTGCATAAACAAATAAAAGAAGTAAAATTGTGCTACATAAGAAACAATCAACACCCATTCCCCCCCCCCCCCCCCCCACCCCGTGCCTTACCCCCTCCTCCCATCCTGCCTTCCCACCCCTCTGCTGACACCTCATAACCCCCTTAACGCCCCCTCAATCTGCCTGAAAAGAAGTCAATGAACAGCTTCCACCTCGGAGTGAACCAATCAACCGACCTCCTCAGGACAAACATTTTTTTAAAATTTAGAATATCCAATTCATTTTTTCCAATTAAGGGACAATTTAGCGTGGCCAATCCACCTATCCTGCACATCTTTGGGTTGTGGGGGCGAAACCCACGCAAGCACGGACAGTGACCCAGAGCCGAGATCGAATCTGGGACCTCGGCGCTGTGAGGCAGCAGGGCTAACCCACTGCGCCACCGTGCTGCCCTGTCATTTCAGGTTCTTGTGGACAGACTCGAGTCGATGAGGTTTGAATTAACGTGGTGTCACTGGAGTCACTAGTAGCCTCACTTTGATTGTCGAGTGTCTCTGTACATCCGAGCTGAGATCTGTTAGTCTCGCTCAGATGTCGCACATCTTGTATGGGAATTGTGAAGCCTTTGCCACTTGTTGCACATACACTGGGTAGGCCTTCAGTGTCTTCTTATCGGTTAGATGAGTTGGGTTGACTGTCAGAGTCTTCTTCTGGTGGCTCAAATAATCTGGGTAGATTGTCATAGTCTTTTTGTTGTTCATGTGAGCATGGCAGACTGTCATAGTCGTCTTGCTGTGCACTTGAGTGTGGCAGACTTGCATTGTCTGCTGCTGGTTGCTCAGATAAGGTTGCTAGACCTTCATGTTCTTGTTCATGCAAGGACTGCGCCCTGGAATCTTGCATTGCTTCCATCGTGGAGTCTGTCAACGAGCTCGCTGTGGAGACTTGTATCGCTCTCTCTGCGGAGTCTGGCATTGTTCCCTGTGTGGAGTCGTGCAGTGGTCTCACTGTGGAGTCTTGCTGTGTTCTCTGTGTAGAGACGTGCAGTAGGCTCGCTGTGGAGTCTGTCATCGCTTTCTGTGTGGAGTCGGGGACTCTTCATGTTGCGTGGACCACTCTCTGTGTGGAGTCGGGGACTCTTCATGTTGCGTGGACCACTCTCTGTGTGGAGTCGGGGACTCCTCGTGGTGCGTGGACGACTCTCTGTATGGAGTCGGGGACTCTTTGTGGTGCGTGGACCACTCTCTTGGCGTCAGGCCGCTCTCTGTGGGCTTGTACCGCTCTCTGTCTCTTAGAGTCAGGCCGCAGCAGAATCTTGTACTCATGGGTCGGGATGTTGTCTATGCTGAGCTGAGGATCCTCAAATCCGAAGAACTCGTCCATGACTGTGTTGGATGCTTCGATGTACAACACATCGCATTGCGGTTTGGATTTGGTACTGAGGTCACCGCATCCAATGATGAAATCCTCGTCGGAGTCGTAGTCTTCAAGGGCTAAATCATCTCTTAGGGCAGTGATAACTGCTTGTTGCAGGTTTCTGCAGAGATTACTTTCAGCTACTGGTCGAAATTCAGGCATTGTGCTGTCATTCCAGGTGAAAGAATTGTGTTTTCTGGCTTTAAAATGTTTTTCACTATTTTGGGACATTTCCCCTTTAAGTGGTCATGGTCCGGGGCGTCTGATGTCATGACGCTTATGATTTAGAGCGTAGGAATGGATTGCACATGCGCAGATCGCTTTTCCTTTACTGTGCGCTCTTTGCGCAACTGCGCATGCGCGGCTCCTTTCGCAAGACGGCTGCCAATCAAAACTGCTGTTTGTCTCTGCTGCAAGCCTACCTTTGCCTCGTGGTGAGAATAGGCTCCAGTTTTACCAATATTTTTTGTGTATCCCTCGCAGTAGTTTTCAAACTTGTCCAGGTCAGTCTGGAAGTCTCTCTTGTCCTGCCCTTTGGAGTACTTGAAGGAGTTGAAGATTTTTGTTGCGCTTTCACCCGCAATGGTGAGTAGAAGATCTATCTTCTCAGCATTGGCCACGCCTTCTAGGTTGGATGCTACCATATAGATCCCAAATCTCTGCTTGAATGCACGCCAGTTGGCACTGAGATTGCTGTGGTACCTGAACTGCTGAGGAACCGGAATCTCGATCATCTTGCCTGGGTGCTGTTGATGGTAGTCACAGATCTTGCTGAGTTGAACTATATAGATTCAACAAGCACTCCTGGTACCATGATATGTTATGTACTCTGGGATAACACAGGCTGCAACTCGATGCAGCTTTGACCAAAAGATATTCCAGACTTTGAAGTAAGTTCACTGTGATTTATTGAACCATCAGCACAGTTCTCTATGAGTTCAACTCGCCTGCTAATCTTGCTTAGTAACTCAGTCTAACTAACCAATCTGCTTTAAGTCACATGGTGGATGTGATGCTTCTGATCTGCCCCTGTCGCCTGTGGAAAGAGAAAGAGCATGTGCCCTTTTATATATGTGGTAGTCTCACCTCTGGGAGTCTTGACTGCCCATTGGTCATGTCCTATTCTGTGTGTTCATTAGCTGTATGTCTGCATGTCATGACATCTCTAGTGCTCCCTCTAGTGTTTACTTAGTTGTAGTGTATTTACATTAACTCCTTGTGTATATACAGTGATTCATGTCACTACACTCGTCCCTCAACAACACCTTGTCTTGCAGCCCCAAGGGCAACAACACGGGAAAGGACTGCACCTCTGTCCTCAGTCCCGGACCTGAACGCACCTGAAACCATTCCCCCTGGGCAGCTCATACTCTTCCTCTAGGTCCTCTAATTTCGCAAAGTTGCCCCCTACAAATAGGTCCCCAAGTCGCTCAATCCCTGCTTGCCGCCAGCCCTGGAAACTTGCATCCAGCCCCCACACCCCCCGGAGCAAACCTATAATTATTACAGATCGGTGCCTTCATCGAGGCACCCTCTAGTCTCAAATGCTTCCTCCACTGCCCCCATACCCTCAAGGCCGCCACCACCACTGGGCTCACAGAGTACCTGGCCGGCGAGAACAGCAAAGATGTTGTTAGCAATGCCCTCAAGCTTGTTCCCCGACAGGAGGCTGCCTCCATCCACCCCCATATCAACCACTCCCCCACTACACATTTCCCAACCATAGTCATGCTTGCTGCCCAGTAATAATTCATTTTCCAACCCCCCCACCCCCCTCTCCACTCCCGCTCCAAAAAAAGCCCTTTTGACCCTCCCCGCCCACACAAACCCTGAGATCAGCACATTAACCTTCTTAAAGAATGAGTTTTGGACAAAGACAGGAGATTCTGAAATATGAACAGGAAACTTGGCAGCACCGTGATCTTCATTGTCTGCACCTGACCCGTCAACGACAGCATATCCCACCTCTTAAAATTCCCCTTCATCTGCTCCACCAGCCGAGCCAAATTTAACTTATGAAGCTGCGCCCAACCCTGCGTCACTGGAATACCCAAGCATCTGAAGCTCGCCCGCACCCCCTTGAATGGCAGGTCCCCTAACCTCTTCTCCTGCCCACTCGTCTCAAATCGGGAACAGCAGCTCTTTTCCATGTTCAACTTGTACCCGGAGAACCGGCCAAGGCCCTCCAAAATCCCCATAATGACCCCAATGCATCCGAAATATGTAACGACAGGTCGTCCGCATACAGCGAAACCCTGTGATCGACGACCCCTCCCCACAATCCCTTTCCAACCCCTTGACGATCTAAGTGCCATTGCCAATGGCCCTATAGCCAAGGCAAAAAGCAATGGGGAAGATGGGCCCATGCTTCATCCCACGGGCAGCCTGAAATAGTGTAAGCTCGCATACTTGTGACTGACGCCTATACAGCAACGGGACCCAGTCCACAAAACCCTGCCCGAACCGCCCCAGCAACGCTCACAGATACTCCCACTCTACTCAGTTCAAAGCCTTCTCCACGTCCATTGTCACAGCCACCTCCACTTCCCACCTCTCAGCATCATTACATTGTGGTCTGAGACCACAATCGCCGAATACTCCAAGTCGGCCACCCCTCCCAGCAACACCTTGTCAACTACAAAAGTCAATCCGGGAGTACACACTGTGCACAACACATGGGGAAAATACGAAAATTCCTTCACCTCGGCCTCCCAAACCTCCATGGATCAATCCCCGCCATATGCTCCATAAACCCCTTCAGCTCCCTGGTCCAAGTAAGACTGGTCCAAGTAGGACCCAATTGGTCCTAGCGTGACTCAATGACCGTGTTAAAATCTGTCTCCCACCCCGAATCCGCAGCAATGTTTACCACCTTGAACTCCAGCTGCTTATTCACCAGCACCGCTCCCCTCCTCGTCTTCATGGAACATCTGCCCTACCCGTCCTTTCCTCAACCTTGTCTGGTCCCCAATCTTTAAACACGTCTCTTTTAGAAAAGCCACCTCTGCCTTCAGATTCCTCAGGTGCACCAACACACGTCACCATTTGACTGGCCCATTCAGCCCCCTCACATTCCACATGACCATCTGAGTTGGGGGGCTCCCTGCCCCCTTCCCCATCAACCACATTGCTTTTTGGCCAGCCCCAGGTCCGTGTCACGTGACCTTCCAGTCCCACCCTCGGATGACTACCGCCATCACTCCTTTTCCAACTGCGCCACAACAACCACACCCTTGTCAGCACCACCCACCCCTCCCCTGAACCAACCCCAATTCCCTCCCCTGTACCTACCTCCTGACTACCCTCCACTGTGCTTCTGTTAACTAACCCACCCAGCTAGCATGGCAGCCCCTGCCCAAGGCCTCCAAACCTCCTACCCCTCCCTGATTCCCCTCCCCCCCAACTGTCCACCCACTGCCCCCGATTCCCCTCCCCTCCCCCCCACTGTCCACACTCCCCCAAGAAACAAAGAAGCAGAAAAAAAGGTGCACTCACCCTTGATGCTCCCCAAGTACACCGCCACCAAACCCACAACAGCTGACTTGTAAAGCAGAACAAGGCCAGCAGCGCGGGTTCAATTCCCGTACCAGCCTCCCTGAACAGGTGCCAGATTGTGGCAACTAGGGGCTTTTCACAGAAACTTCATTTGAAGCCTACTTGTGAAAATAAGTGATTTTCATTTCATTTCAACCATCTCAAAGGGTAAAAAGTTTTCCAAAACAAAAACCTCTTCACACCACCTCAAAAGATCAATGTCCTCCTCCTCCTGCCAGTCCATTGTCACTCAAAAACTCCATTGTCTCCTCTAGCATACCAAAATAATATTCTCAATTCAGGAAATTAACCCAGAGGAGGGCTGGGTACAGCAAACTTCACCCCCTTCTCAAAGAGAACAGCATTGACCCAATTAAACCCATCCTTCCTCTTCGCCAGTTCTGCACCCAGGTCCTGGGACACCCGCAGTGCGTTCCCTCCCTAGGTGCACCTTGTCTACCTTGCCCACCGAAGACTCTTTGTCCAACTGTACCACCAATCGCTCTTGGTGGCTCATCTGCCTGTGGCCTCCTCATCAATGCCCTCTGTGTTAGTTGACCTCCAGGGGCTGATCAAAAACCCCCTCCCCCATCAGCTTCTCCAACATTTTGGCCACATACATGCCGGCCTCCATACTTGCGATGCCTTCGGGCATCTGCAAGAGCCTCAAATCCTGCCTTCCGGACTGTTTCTCCAGGTCCACCACCTTCTCCTTCAGCCTCTTCTGGGTTTGCCGCATCACCCTCACCTTGACCAGCAACAAGGCAAGCTGCTCCATGTGCTCCCCACTGCCTCTTCCACTTTCTGCATCACCTGACCCTGGGACTCCAGCCTCTGCTCCACTCAGTCAATCCCTGCTTTGTGCGGCTCCACCATCTTGGCTGGCTGAACTTATCATTTGAAAAATCCACCATAGGCTTTATTGACCACTGGGCGGGTAGAAAAGACCCTTTGCCCTCCACCATCTTAACCTGTGGCGCACTTTGAAGACTCTCCTGCTCTAACTGCTCCCTTCTTCTTTATACACTCGTAATTCATGGATCCATCCGCCAGCCACACCAGAGGAGTTACACCTTCTCCAGGTATTCCTACACCTCTTTCCATCCAAGAATTCCACCCCTCAGATGGGGAAAGGACTGAAAAATTCTACCTTGAGCAGGAGCTACCAAATGGATGACGACTCACACCATGGCCGCCACCAGAAGTCCTAAAACTAAAATATGTTAATACCTTCATCTGTAATGAATGTTTCCTAAAATCAAAATTTCTTGTAGAATTTTTGGTGTCCCGCAAAGGAAAGCAGGCGGACTCAAGTGATCTAATTGTTTGAAGTATATGTATTAATGTAAGCCTACTTGTGAAAATAAGAAAGATTATCATTTTCCTTTTCATTTATTAATATTCATTAATAACCTAAATTGATGCATCTCCTGTATTTGAGAATTTAATTTTCTTAAGGATTATAAAGTGAAGGTCGATAGATTATTTCAACTGATCAAAGAGTCAAGAACCATGGGACAAAGATTCAAGATAATAGCAAATTACACTGGAGTTTTAAAAAGTTTACTTTATGTAATCGAATTCTGGCCCTAAACTGTTGCTGAATCAATGAGCACAAGTATTGGAAATTGCCTGTAGATTGAAGACGGGGAATAATTGAGGCTCGAGAGATTGAGAAGGAAAAAAGGATTATAAAGTCTCTGATGCACGATCAATAACTACTGAAACGAAGGAGTAGTCCGAATTGAAGGCTTTAATCTACAAGATGTTTCCCCAGCAGCTCGAGTACAGAAAGAACGATGGCTGCTGGGAACACGCGTTCTTATACCCCATCTCATTGGGCGGAGCTACTTTACGTCTTGACCAATGAAAAGGCAACACTTGGACCAATGAGCAGCGAACCTTCTCCACCAATGGTAGCTCACATTCCCAGGTACCGTAGTAACTCTAGTCATACTACCACAGTCTCACGTCCGGTACCCATTCATGTGGCAACAGGCCCCCTCAGCTGTGAATCAATAGCTGGATTTTTGATTCATCCATGGGTACAGCTGTATTCTTGGTCAAAGTTGTACTGGAGATAGGTTAAAATCAGCCCATGTTGGGATTATGTAAATTATATGTATCTGGAGATACCGGCAGGTGGATGTTAGGTCAGGCTACTGAGGGTGGATTCAATCTGACTAAGCAAGAGTGACAAGAGAAGAGGGTCAACACATTTCTGTGCCAATATGGGTCGGGAGTGTAAGGGTTGAATTTTAACCTATAGAAACAGGCAGGTTTGGGTCAGACGATGGAAGGTAAAGTGGTCTCCTGACCCAAAGGTGCCTCCAGCCCTTCATTCCCAGCTTTAACTGAAGCCGAAAGATGGGTGAATGGCCAACTTAATCCAAGGGGATGGTTGAACCTTCAAATATGATAATAAGACAAAGTTCTGAATTTACTTCTGGTCAGCCAGATTTCATGGAAGCTTCATCAAGGTGAGCACTTGGTGGATTCAGGTAGCAAGCGCCTTCATACCTACCTCCTGAATGCAGCACCTGCCTGAGAAACCTCTACAATGAGGAAACCACATGACATTTCCTCCTTGGCCTCTAATCCAAACCCTCCCAACACTCATCTGTAATCCAACCCCTCAGCTTCTGAACTCTGCCCCCCCCCCCCCCCCTCTCAGAAAGGTCTCCAATTTTGTCCCCACCCTCACCCCATCCTGATCGACTCACTTCCTTCCATGCCTGAATGACCCAGTCCACACCAGTGAGGACTGAATCGGTCAGTGACTGGAGGCCCAATCTGAACTCTGGTTAGCAATATCTAAACATGTATGGAAAGTTCAGGGTACCCCACCAGTTCTGACTGACCCACTCTCTACAGCTAAGTAACAACTATCCCAAAATATTGACCAGATTTAGGAATAGTGGAAATTTATTTATGCAAAGACCAGGCCCAAGAAAATATATGGTTGGTGGCAATAAAAAAGAGCAAATCCAGATCAAGGATGTATAACCTATATTTTCAGGAGAGATGGGAATCCAACTCAACCTCCTGTCCCTCTCTCCTTCAGCAGCTAGAGCTATTTTGCCTGCCCTTGAATTCTCTTCCCGACCAATGGGGATTCATGGTAAGATACTGAGGATGAAACACTCCCATAACACCAACAACTTGGATTTATAGAGCATCTTTAATGTAACAAAATATCCCAAGAAACTCCAAAAGGGCTTAGAAGTCTAGTTACAACACTAAGTCACACAATGAGATATCAGCGGCTGGATTCTCCAAAAATGAGGCTATGTCCCCCACACCGAGTTTTACTCTGGAGATTCTTTAAAAATATTAACAGCTATTCACCTACCATCTGGGGGCTAGCAGGGAACCAGAGTGCTTCTCGCAGCTTCAGCTGCGTATTCGGACCCGTGCACTTCTGATTCCGAGTCCGCGCATGCGCATGGCGGCACCCACAAGCGGCCACGCCAAACGTGATGGTGGACTCAGCCGGCGGACCTGGACGAGGAAAGAAGTTCCCAATGATCGGACCCGCTACACATAACACGCCCGATCGCCATCCCGACCGCCCATAAGGCCCCCCTGGGACTTGATCGCCCTACTCCCCACAACAGCTGTGGACTGAGTCCGCAGCCGCCACCCTTAGTTCCCAACCGGCCTGACTTGGTTAGAACCACGGCGTCAGGAGCTCGGCCAATTTTGCCCGGAGAATCACTGAGGGGGGCCTCTGTCAATGGGCCCCCAGACGCGCAGCGTAATCCACGCATGATGAGAATCGCGGGAGTGGCACGGGATACGATTCCCACATGAACATTGATTCTCCGCACCCGCACCAAATGCAATTTTGGCGCAGGGCTGCGTAGAATCCCGCCCCAGATAACCCAAAGCTTTCTTAAAGAGATAGATTTTCGTAAAGTATCTTAAAGGAGGGAAGTGAGGTAAAGAGTTGGAGTGAGTTTGGGAGGGAATTCCAGAGCAGTTGAAGGTATCACAGATACGGTGGAGCAATTTAAATCATACACAAGAAAAACATAAGGGCCAGGTATTTCTGGTCTGTCATGGCATAACCCACCCTGGGAGATTTAGCAGGCCAGCCAAAAGTTCATTGTCTCTCATCAGAACTGGATGATCCGAATGACAGGTGAGGGCGGAAAATCCCACCCAAGATGTCCACCAATTTGTATATGTAATGAACTCCAATTGGCTTTATTGGTTGGCCAATTGGAGAATGAGCTCCCTCAATGATAGCTCATTGAAGGGGCCCATATAAGCACCTGTGTAGGCTTTGTGAGCAGTCTTAAATTGACTGGATTGCTAGCAGCATTGTTTGTAGCTGCTCCTGTAATATCGTTATTGTAAATAAATATTGGTGTGGTGACAGAACTCCTGCCTCCCGTGGATCACTACAGTGGCGACGAGGTAAACTACGAATTTTGTGGAGACCAGCTGCCGCACTCGGAGGGTAAGCCTTGCCATTTTTAAAATGCTGTTTTTTGGGAGGTTAGAGGCATTCGACCCGGCTATTGAGGACTGGTCCCAGTATGTGGAGAGAATGTGTTACTTCTTCCGGGCAAATGATATACTGACGGACGAAAGGAGATGGCTTATCCTGCTGTCGGCGTGCGGACCCTCCGCTTTCGCCATTATGCGTAGTCTGACTTATCCCGATGTGCCGGACACAAAATCTTTCCAAGAAGTAACGGAATTGGTGAAAGAGCACTACGACCCAAAACCACCCCTCATTTTGCGTAGGTACAGATTCTACACAGCGAAGCGGGAAGACGGAGTCAGTCATGAATTTCTTGACCTGCCTGAGAAGGCTGGCGGAAAAATGTGAGTTCGGCCCGACGCTAAATGAAATGCTTCGGGACCAGTTAGTGTGTGGTATAAACGACCTCACAATACAGAAACGCCTGTTGGCGGAAACGGAGCTAGACTGCAGGCAGGTGTTACAGCTTGCACTGTCCCTAGAAAAGGCAGCAAGTGGGGCGCAGGAACTACAGGGCACGCCAATGGAGGTAGATACCTGTGAGAGGGACTACCGAAATGGGTCCTGCTACCAGATAGCCGCTCTCAGGAAAAACCTGAGGAATAGAGGGAAAAAGGAAAACCCCAGAACTGCCCCCAAGTCTGCCAGGACTAACTGGAAACAGAGGGAAGTACCGGCTGAGGCTCCCCCAACAGAGAAGGATCGTTTCTGGCACCAGACAGAGTGGGGTAACAACGACAGAAACCCTAGAAGGAGGTGGCAAAAGAGGAATAGCAGGTGGGGACGCAGGGAAGTACACAACCTAGACGCCCCATCCTCCTCCGAAGGGGAACAATTATATAATATTACAACGAAGAAAGCAGAACCCATTAGGATTACCCCACGGGTGAACGGGCGGCCGACAATAATGGGTGCGGCCGTATCAGTAATGGGAGTGGCAGCGTTTAGAAAAATCAAAGATGGACTCCAGCCACTAACCCTAACAAAAACATCGACGAAACTTAAAACCTACACGGGGGAACCCCTGGAAGTTCTAGGCACGACTCATGTACCTGTGGAATATGAGAAACAATTGCTCAGATTACCGTTGACGATAGTAGAGGGCTCCGGACCGAGCTTAATTGGACGGAACTGGCTGAAAGACCTAAAATTAGATTGGATGAAAATTTTCCAGAGTGGAAGCGGGCAGTTGAGTGGAGTACTCCAAAAATACCCGGAGGTCTTCCAGGAAGGTTTGGGGGAAATCATCGGCGCCAAAGCAACTTTGCACGTGGACCCAGAAGCCCTTCCAAAATTTTGTAAGGCCAGGCCGGTACCTTTTGCATTAAGGAAGAAAGTAGATGACGAAATAGAAAGGTTACGGCGCGACGGCATTATCAGACCAGTACAGTTCTCGGAATGGGCAGCGCCGGTGGTACCAATTTTGAAGCCAGACGGCTTGATAGGTCTCTGTGGAGATTTCAAACAGACAGTAAACAAATACGCACTGCTGGACAAATACCCAATCCCGAAAATAGACGACCTATATGCCAAATTGGCAGGTGGACCTTTGTTCACGAAACTAGACATGAGCCACGCCTACCTGCAGTTAAAACTGGACAAGGGCTCCCAGAAGTTCGCTACGATCAACACCCTGAAGGGCCTTTTTCGTTATACTAGGCTACCTTTTGGAGTGTCATCAGCCTGCGCTACATTCCAGCGTACGATGGAAAATATTCTGCAGGGATTACCGCAGATGGTGATTTATTTGGACGATGTCTTAATCACGGGTAGGACAAACAGGGAACACTTAAGGAACCTGGAGGAAGTGCTCAGGCGTTTCGCAAAGGCAGGCGTACGGCTAAAAAGGGAAAATTGTGTTTTTCTGGCCCCACAAGTGACGTACCTGGGATATAAAGTAGACGAGTCAGGCTTACATCCATTAGAAGACAGAGTAAGGGCAATAAAAGAAGCCCCAGCTCCCACCACGGTCCAGGAGTTACGATCATTTCTAGGGTTGGTAACCTATTATGGAAAATTTATTGAAAATAGGGCATCCATCCGAGAATCCCTCCACCAGCTACTAAAAAAGGGGCAAGAATGGAAATGGTCCTGCCGCCAAAACCGAGCATTTAGGGACATTAAGGAACAACTGTCATCCGAAAATGTCCTAGAGCATTATGACCCAAGGAAGGAGTTGGTGGTCACTTGTGATGCATACCCCTACGAGGTAGGAGCCGTCTTAGCCCATAGAGGAAGGAATGGGGAAGAACGGCCAATAGCCTAAGCTTCGAGGACCTTGGCGATGGCTGAGAGGAAGTACGGCCAAATCGAGAAGGAAGGACTGGCGGTGATATTCGCAGTAAAAAAATTTCACCAGTATCTGTACAGGCGGAAATTCACCATAGTGACGGACCATAAGCCGTTATTAGGGTTATTAAAAGAAGACAAGTCAATACCCCCGATTGCATCAGCTAGAATCCAACGCTGGGCGTTGCTACTGGCGGCGTATAGATACGTTCTGGAGCAGACCGGGAACGCGAGTAGCACATGCAGATGCTTTGAGCAGACTTCCCCTCCCGGACACTCCGCCGCAAATACCAAAAGTAGAGGAGACAGCAATGACTCTAAATTTTTTGGACACCCTACCAGTAGACGCACAACATATTCGGTTGTGGACGCAAAAAGACCCAGTTTTAGCCAATATGAAGCATTTACTGCTAACAGGGGAACTGGAAAGACCAGTGGAGCCCCAGATGCACCCATACTGGAGCAGAAGGGACCAAATAACCGTAGTATCCTACTATGGGGAGCCCAGGTAATCGTCCCAGCTCAGGGCCGTCAGGCAATCTTAACTGAGTTACATCACGGACACCCAGTGGTGTCTAAAATGAAGATGCTAGCTCGAAGTTACGTTTGGTGGCCAGGTTTGGACACAGACATAGCAGCCTTGGTACGTCGGTGCCAGGAGTGCCAACAGGGGCAAAGAGTACCACCAGCGGCGCCATTGCACCCGTGGGAATGGCCAGGCAGACCATGGACCCGCCTGCATATTGACCACGCCGGCCCTTTCATGGGCTCAATGTTTTTGGCGATAGTGGATGCCCACTCCAAATGGTTGGACGTCCACCGGGTAAACACGGCAAGCACAGCATCGACAATTGAAAAGCTCAGGGCCTCGTTTGCAACACATGGACTTCCAGAGGTATTGGTGTTGGGCAACGGAACGGCATTCACAAGTGGGGAATTTGGAAAATTCCTGAAGGAAAACGGAGTCTGTCACATCAAAACGGCCCCTTACCATCCAGCGACCAACGGCCTGGCAGAGAGGGCGGTCCAGACACTTAAAGCGGGACTCAAGAAGCAGCCAGCAGCGTCAATAGACACAAAGCTCTCCCCCTGGCTGTTTGATTACAGGACCACACCGCATTCCACAACGGGCATACCGCCAGCTGAGCTCTTAATGGGAAGGCGGCTGCGAACGAGGCTGAGTCTCCTTTTCCCAAATTTAACGGGGAAAGTGGAGAAACAACAGGAGGCCCAACGAAGCGGGCATGATAATAGTCGGCAGCAGAGACATTTCCAGGTGGGGGCACCGGTTTGGGTCAAGAATTATGGGAATGGACCAACGTGGGTCAAAGGCACAGTAGAGTCCCAAACAGGGCCCATATCCTATGAGGTTTCAATAGGAGGTAAGGTGCTGAAGAAACACCTAGACCAAATAAGGGCAGCGCAACCACACCTGGAGGCAGGCGAAGCAGGACCGCCTCAAGCTGGGGTAGCCCAGACGGAAAGGATACCCACACCCCAGCCCCGAGCAATTTCTCCAGACCCCATCATCCAGTCATCAGAGTCGGAGATGGACACACTCGACGAGGTCGCCGTGACACCTCTCCCCGAGGAGGAGGAAGAACAACTTCCAAAGAGGTCGTCAAGGAAAAGACGGGCACCTATAAGGTACACCCCGCCCACTTCGGAGAACGACCCGGCGGACGGCACAGAGATGACAGACCCAGACATGAGGAGCAGGAAGAAGCTCCGAGGAATGCCAGCTGGCAGGAATTCCTCGGACCTTGTGGGGGAGGGGTGTAATGAACTGTATTGGCTTTATTGGTTGGCCAATTGGAGTATAAGCTCCCTCAATGATAGCTCATTGAGGGGGCCCATATAATCACCTGTGTAGGCTTTGTGAGCAGTCTTAGGTTGACTGGACTGCGAGCAGCACTGTTTGTAGCTGCTCCTGTAATATCGTTATTGTAAATAAATATTGGTGTGGTGACGGAACTCCTGCCTCCCGTGGATTACTACTGTATACTTACTCTTTTTAAGAGAAATTCTCAAGAACAGGATTAAATGTTGCGCGAATGCAGAAAACACCTTGACAAAATGCCCCAAAAAGTCTCCTGATGGATCTCAGAAGTCGACATCACAGCCCAACCAATGTGACCATAATATGGTGACTATCCATTTAAGTGGCATTTATCATTGCTGTGTTTGCTCCCAAACAGCTGGTCACTGTTAGGACAGGGTACTTGGACAAATGTTCACCGCCAAATGTTAAAATGCCATGCAACTTCCTGAATGAAATCTAGTCAGCAATTTAAGTGGCAATAAGCAGCTTAACAGTCCTCCAGAGTAGTGCAGACCTCAATGACTTTAGAAGCACTAATTGCAGGCTAAACCATTACTTCAGTTAAGATCCCACCTTGGTTACGTCGGAGGCATTCGCTGCTGGAAACAGTCCTCCAACGCATTAACTTACAAATTGGCAAAGTGGTTCCATGTACATAGGTGCAAAAAGCAGCTAAGCTTCATGTAATTTACACAGCTGCTAACATTTTCTTTTGCCTCTTTGATATGAAATAAGCAAATTTGAGTCTGGAGATATTAAGCTCATCTAGTCTACTATTTAAATTAGTCTGAAAGTAAAGCCTGGTATCAAGAGAAAATATATTTGGCAATATTAAGATATTTGACGATCATATCTTTTACATTGCTGTTTCTTTCAAAAAAAAAGGAAATTTCTATCTTTTTAATACTGTCTGTCTCTTGCTTAGAGTATTGCTGCTAGAGATTTATTTCATCCACAATACCTGGAGCTCAGCATTACCTAATCATTTTCCAATGCCTCCCATATCATTTAATCTTTTTGTCTAAGAGAGACTCAGAGCCTGGAATCTCAGCAAAGTAACGCATTATGAGGGTTTTCTTCCCAGTGAAAAACCAGCAACTGCAAAAAAATAAGGACTGAAAGAATAAATCTTGATTTATTCCTCAGAAAAATAACAGCGGATTATGGTTCCAGTGGGTGTTGGCGCTAAAGGGCAATGTAATGATCTTTCCCCTTTCCTTTGACTGACCTACATGCTTGATGAATCAGAAATTGCACATCAGTTTTCAAAGCCTTGTGAAGACCACTTTGAGCTCTAGGGGGAGGTTGATGTGAAAGTAAGGCATTTATATCCCAATTAAAAAGTAATAAAACTCTGTTTAACACAGAGAAAATGGGAACGGCATTTCATATCATATGAGGCATTTTCACAGAAGTCAAAGATTATTGACTAATGAAAGATCTCAGAAGGGATACTTCTCTAAAGGTTAATGGAATGCTGATTTATTGCCATTTGGAAAATGCTATTCTGTTGAACCTGGACAGTATTTACACAGATTCCTAGTTCCTGGAATAGTTTTAATATAACTATAGTTGCTTAAGTTTGCAGGAGCAAAAACAGTCATTTCATTATTTATTTCACCCTATTCCCACGATGACAGAAGAGAAATGAAATGAAAAAATTCACAATGCAACCCCAACCTGCCGCATAGGCAACTATTCACAGCAGATTGTGTGTTCAATCTCAACATTATAAACACTCAGATATTCTGAGGAGCCACAATCATTGACAAATTGCGGCTCCAATTGAACTTTGCTCCACCTTGAGGCTGCACCACATTCCTTGCTAGGACTTCCAAGTCTGCCAGAAATGTACAGCGCATTTGGAGAACTCCATCTGATCGTAGTGGATGAGGTGATATGAATCACTGTAAATACACAAGGGGTTAATGTAAATACATGTAGACTAGCTAGACACTAGAGGGAGCACCAGAGACATGACACACAGACACACAGACACTCAGCCAATAGAATAGTTAGATTGGACACGACCAATGGGCATTCACGATACACACAGAGGTGACAAGACCACAGTAGGGCATTACACCAACCCGCACCACACACCGCACACATGATCTTTCTCTTTCCAGTGGAGATAGTTAGTGAGTAGAGACACAGGGTTGGTTCAATATTACACCCACCACGTTGATTGTAGCAGACTGGTTAGTCAGTCTGAGTAGCTATAGAGTAGCTATAGATTAACAGTAGTGGCGAACCCGAGTAATAGAATTGTAAATGGTTTGATAAATGTGTTGAAGTTATCTCCACGTCTGAACCTTCCTTTGTCAAGTGCACATCAAGGAAGCCGCTTATGCTACGCTCAGAGCATAACAAGACATGGTACCAGAGTGAACTGTTTCAATCCATATAGCCATAACTCAGTGTACAGTGACAACCAGCAACAATACCCAGGCGAGATGTTCGAGATCCCGGTTCCGCAGCGGCTCCAGTGCCACGGCAATCTCCACGAAATCTGGCGGGCATTCCGGCAAAGGTTTGAGATCTTCCTGGTAGCAGCCGACCTACAAGATGTGGCCAATGCTGAAAAGACAGAGCTTCTGCTCACCATCACCGGTTCCAGAGCAGAAGAAATCTTTAAAAAAACTCAAGTTCTCCAAAGGGCAAAACAGGAGCGACTTCCAGGCAGCCCTGGACAAATTCAGTAAATACTGTAAGGAAAACACACTCCAACTAGCAGAAAACGGTAAGAGAAACGCCAGTACTCACCATGAGGCTGAGATCACGGAGCAGAGAACAATTTTGATCGGTGGCCATCTTTGTAAAAGTACTGCACATGCGCAGTTGCACGAGAAGCGCACAGAACGGGAACGTCCGTTTCCCGCACATGCGCAATTGTGAAAACGGCCCCCAGTACAGGAACAGCGATATGCGCAAACACTTCCTAAGTCTGACGTCACATGTGTCATGACGTCAGAGGCCCTGGACCATGCCTATTTAAAGGGGAAATGTCCCAAATCACGAAACAAATCTCTTAAAGCCGTAAAACAAGCTTCTTTCACCTGGAGTGACAGCACAATGCCTGAAATTCAACCAGGAACTGAAAGTAACCTCCGCAGAACACTACAACAAGCAGTTAGCACTGCCCAAACAGTACTGATATGGTCCTAGATGACTACGACTCGGACGAAGGTTTTTTCGTTAGAAATGGTGACCCCTGTTCTGAATCCGACGCAGACGCGGATTCGTTCTTCCGATTTGAGGATCTTCAGCCCAGCATATGCGACATCCTGACTCGTGAGTGCAGGATTATGCTGTGGCCTGAAACCACGAGACAGAGAGCGGTACAAGCCCACAGAGAGCGGCCTGCTGCCACACAGAGAGTGGTCCACACACCACAAAGGGTCCCAGCCTCGACACAGGAAGTGACTCCAGTGTCACAAGCCTCCACAGCGAGCTCGTGGACAGACTCCATGATAGAAGAAACGCAACACTCCAGAGCGCAGTCCTTGCCTGAACAAGACCATGAGGGTCTTGCAAGCTCCTCTGAGCAACAAGTAGCAGACGATGCAAGTCTGCCACGCTCAAGTGCACAACAGCAAGACTATGACGGTCTATCATGCTCCATTGAAAAACAAAGCGACTATGGCGGTCCACCCACATTGTATGAGCCACAAGGAAAAGACTTTGACAGTATTCCCAGCCCAAGTGAACAACAAGAAGCTACTGAGGCTCTACCCACTGTATGAGAGACGAGTGACGACAGCATCCCACTTCCCATGCAAGATGTGTAAAGTGACAGACCTCAGCTAGTGTGTACAGAGGCACTCGACAATCACTGTGAGACCACTCGTGACTCCGGTGACACCACGTTACTTCCAACCTCATTCGCTCGAGCCTCTCCACAAGTCAATGCATTCCTGCATGTTCTGACTCCAGATGTGCAGCCCAAGAAATCTCAGCTGACTCCAGTGAACCTGCTAAGACTCCGGACGGGGAGCATCAACAAACCACAACTGACTCAGGTGACACAAACCAGACGGGGAGTATCGACAAACCAACACTGCCTCATGGTGAAACAGACCAGACTCCAGATGGGGAGCAACTAAACGCCAACTATGATTCACGTAAGCTGGACTTTACTCCAGATAGGGAGTGCCGCAAACTCAGTGACGGCACGCTCAAGGTGATAGCAGATTCCACGTCGCACACTAACATGAGTAACTATGTGAAGGACTTGTATAATCCATAGCGTGTGGTCCTTGAGCACAGCGAACACAACAACAGAACCAGCAAACACAACATCACGACCTATAAACACCATCTCACAGACAACGACACGACGCGTACCAACGACAAACATTACACCAATGGAACTGCGACTGATACGACATGGTACGACTCTGCCCATGAGGGACACTGTTACTGCTCAGCTCAGTACAATGACATACCATGGCAGGACGATGCATTTTCCCAACTCACGTGTGCTGCACTATCGAGAGGCAACCTGGCTTTCAGGACAGATGCCATCCAACATCACCATCACAAACATTGAAGAAAAACAAAAAGACTCCAAATCAGACAGCGAAGTGATTTGACCACTTCTTGGTTCCTGATGCACAGAGACACCGATGGCGTTTACAAGGACATGCCACCATCAAACTCACCACCCCACCAAGAGAGACATTTGACCATGATTGATGGGTTTGGGACTCACACATATGATTTGGACTTATTGTTTAATCACTGTTCTCGTTACTTGTACATACCATAACTTATCTACCTGTTTTTTGTTCAATTTTCTTTAAGTGTACATAACATAGAACATAGAACATAGAACATAGAACAGTACAGCACAGAACAGGCCCTTCGGCCCTCAATGTTGTGCCGAGCCAAGATCACCCTACTCAAACCCACGTATCCACCCTATACATGTAACCCAACAAGCCCCCCCAACCTTAACCTTACTTTTATTAGGACACTACGGGCAATTTAGCATGGCCAATCCACCTAACCCGCACATCTTTGGACTGTGGGAGGAAACCGGAGCACCCGGAGGAAACCCACGCACACAGGGGGAGGACGTGCAGACTCCACACAGACAGTGACCCAGCCGGGAATCGAACCTGGGACCCTGGAGCTGTGATGCATTTATGCTAACCACCATGCTACCCTGCTGCCCCAGGGTTACATAAAGAATGTAACATGTAAAAAAGGGGGGATGTGGTGATATGCATCACTGTAAATACACAAGGGGTTAATGTAAATACATGTAGACTAGATAGACACTAGAGGGAGCACCAGAGACATGACACACAGACACTCAGCCAATAGAACAGTTAGATAGGACACGACCAATGGGCATTCACGATACACACAGAGGTGACACGACCACAGGAGGGCATTACACCAACCCATATATAAAGGACACCGCACACATGATCTTTCTCTTTCCAGTGGAGATAGTTAGTGAGTAGAGACACAGGGTTGATTCAATATTACACCCACCACGTGGATTGTAGCAGACTGGTTTGTCAGTCTGAGTAGCTATAGAAGGATTAACAGTAGTGGCAAACACGAGTAATAGAATTGTAAATAGTTTAATAAATGTGTTGAAGTTATCTCCACGTCTGAATCTTCCTTTGTCAAGTGCACATCAAGGAAGCCGCTTATGCTACGCTCAGAGCATAACAAGACAGTGGAGTTGGGGAAAAATGAGTTGCAGTTCCTTTTTACGACACCAGCTGTCATTTGTCAAGTTTAAAAGTCCAGCGTGTGAAAAGGTAAATGGGTAAGTTAAGTGCTTAAATGAGAAGAATGGATGAGGAGGCAGATCAATAGGGTGGCAGGTGGGGGAGTTGGTACGTGGATAGGGTGCGAGATGGACAAGGCTGTAGGTAGGTGAATGAGTGGGTGGGTTGGTGTTGTTGTAGGGTCGGATTGGGATGTGTCGTCAGGTTAGGGAATGCTCAAGTTGAGGCGGGGGTTGAAGCTCAGTGTTATGGTCGGGAGTGGTTGGGTTCAGTGGGGGCATAGTTGAGTCAGGGATGGGTGGGGTTGTTGAAGGAGGTCAGGGGGGAGTTGGGGCATCTGGTAATAGTCGTGTTTGGGAGGGAGATCAGGGGGAGTAGTCAGGGGGTCAGTGTGAGATACTTGGGGTTAGTATTAGATTGTCCAGATGTTAGACTAGGTTTTAATTTATCTGACAGTTCCTGAGTACATATGCAGGTCAGTACATTGGAATGGGTTGAAGTGTCCGACTCTAACTCAGAGTCGCAGTCACTCATGAAGGGACCCGTACATCAGTTGAAACTGCCTGTACAATTCCCATGCATGTCTGCATGTCAGGAGTTCAGCAAGGTCCCAATGTGCACCTTAGTCCATACTTTCAGTCTCTGATGATACGGAGACCAGAAAAAGCTGGACCAATCTTAAACTTCAATGATGCAGTTGGGAGCTTGATTCAAAATCAAAACAGGCGAGCAAGGTTTATCTTGGCTTGGGAAATCTGACAGTGAAACAGAGATGGCAGGAGCATGTTTTTTTTATAGCAGCGCATTTGAACCTGGAACAATCGGAGTCTTCCTGGCCCAATCTCCTCGACAAAAACTTCTACTGCAATCAGATGACCCTCCCTCCAAACCCAGGGGGCGCGAAATGCGATTGGGCGAAGAATAGGTTCCGACGGCAAAATCGTGGCTGGTGCCGATTTCACGCCAAATCGCGATTCTCCGTCAACTCGACATTGGCGCCCATGCACACTGGAACACACGTACAGTGAACACGTTAGCATGTCATTAGTGGGCCCGACCCAGTATTCTCCGGGGCCTCCTCGATACTCCTCCTCCGATGGGCCGAGTTCCCATGGTGCAGTTCACTTGTGCTTTCAAAAATTGTGAAACCGGCATTGTGGCTGCTGAGGGAGCGAGAGAGAGGAGGTGAGAAGAGCAACTGTGGGCCACCAAACTGGACACAGGCCGGGCTGGTTGGCTGGGGGGTCCCAGCCAGGTCCAGGGGAGGGGGAGGTGACAGGGGGAACATGCTGAGTTGCCGGGGTGAACACCCATGGGACTGGGGCGCTGTCAAGGCACGGACCGCCATTACGGTGGCCATCTTGCTGCGCACCCACTGACCACCCAACTGGCCCCTGGTTCTACACAGTGACACTGGCCGTATGGCTGCACCCACCCCCATACCTAACTCTTCCCCCCCCCCCCTCAATACCTGCCGCATGCGGCCGCTAACCCCGGCGGCCCATCCAGGGCAACAACCACAGTAGCCCCAACGGTACCCCTGGCATCTGGGATGGTCACCAACGCCAGAGGTCCCAACTGTGCCGGCCACCGACAGGGCCAGGGGTATGGGGATAGTTGTGGGAGGACATGCGGGGGCAGAGTGCGCAGTGCCAACCGGGGCCACCATATAGCCCGGTGAACCTGGTTGGGAACGGGGCTACGCAGTATGCTAACATGTTGCCCTTTCACCCCTTGCAGGCAATTGCAATTCAACCAGCAATGGTGGCCTTTCTGCCAGCCGCCGTAGCCCTGCGGGATGCTCTGTGGATGTACGAGTGGGTGCTGCTCGAGGAAGAGAAGGAAAGTCAAGCAGTGGAGCTTGCAGCAGCAGAGAGTGCTGCTGAGCGACAGGAGGCAGCCACCCAGGATAGAGAGTCGGCTGCCCAACAGGCTGAGGAGGAGGAGGTTCCAAGGAGGCGCTGCATGAGGCCTGTGTACCAGCACCCCCTGTCATTCGAGGACCTGCCGGACCGGGCATGCCGTTGAAGACTCTGACTGAGTAGAGAGGCAGTGCGACATATGTGCCAGAGGGGTATGAGGGCGGACATCCGTTCCTGGTTGCCGTCAAGGAGCAGAGAAACCTCTGATCGCCTCCAGGTTCACCAAATAGAGGGGGGAGGGGGGTACTGGTCAGGGGCACTGACACTGCGTGCCAACCCCACACTACCACCCCCCCACCGGCCACCCCTTGCCTGCAACTCCCTCCGTGATATATACCTGCCGCACGACGGGGCTGGGGCTCCGGGTTGGCAGTAACAGCGGGCTTGGTCCATGGAATAGAGGATGACGACAACCCGCTCTGCGAGGAGCTCTGGTGCTCCGCATCATATGACAATGTCTAACTCGTCCCACAGTCACACTTACCACTGTCCACCTGGGTGATTCCTGCATGCGAATTGGCCATTACATCACACGGTCACATCAGATGTCTGGGGTGGCGGTGGCAGGGATGGTCGAGGTGGGGGACGAAGGTGGGGAGCCTACGCCACCCAGAGGGTCCGCCCATTCCCCCCCCCCCCCCCCCCCGACAAAACATCGGCCCAATCGCCCCCCCCCCCCGCTCCTGCTCCTGGCCAGCCCAGACCAGACACACCCATCTGACAGAGAACTGAGGCAGGTTCTAATAATGGCAACAGGTGTTTAATGTGAACGAATTTTCACAGATTCTTGCCCCAGTCCCTATAAGTACACTGTGCGCTGCACCCGTGCCAACTTAACTAGTGTCTAACTTCCTGACCTTATGTGCCCTAACGCCACATCTAGGTAGTTCCCCAGGCAGTCCATCAGGATTGGAGGCAGCCTGCTGTGATTCCTGCCTTGCGACCTGGGTTTCCTTTGGCAGGCAGCTTCTGGTACAGTCCCATTCTGCCTACTACTCACCAGATGTGCCAGGGACAGGAGTGTCGGGTGGGGGGGGGGGGGGGGGGGGGGGGGTAGTCTGAGGTACTGTGGTATTCCGGCACCTCCCCTGCAAGAGTCACCGGCATGAGTCCCATCACCTCCTCCTCCCTCAGGGTGCCGCTTAGCCCCTGTGGCTCCCCCGCACCTGGCGCTGCTAGTCCTGGAGGCTCGCTCTGACCTCTACCAGGGCCTGCATGCTCGTGACCATGGAGCACAGGGAGTGGACTATCGCCGTCGGGGACTGTACCACATGACCATTGACTGTCCCATTAGCTTCTGGGTCTGTGTCACATCAGCCAGTGACTGCACCATCTCTCTCTGGGTCTGCACCATCTTCCTGTGTCTGCACCACGTTGGCCAGCGCCTAGGCAATTCCGCCGACATCCCCCGCCATGGCGGCTGTGACTGGCGCACGCTCAGGAGAGCTGCTGTGATTTCCAGGTGACTCTGGGACATGGTTGCCTGTGAGTCGGCAACCCTATCCTGGGCCTTGGCCAGCGCCTGCACAGAATGCCCCAGGCCTTTAACATGCTGATCCATAGCCAAAACCGTCGCTCCCAATGCCTCCACCGCGGATGCCAGCTGTGCGGTGATACACCATCAATAACACGCGACGAGTGATGAGCGTAACTGAGGCTTTAATGCACTAAACAGCAAGCCTCCTGCCTCTGGACCTGAACTGGACTCTTTACACATAAGCCCGAGGGGAGGAGCCACCGGCGGAGCCAGCCTGGGCAAGCCCACGCATGCACAAGCATGCACAAGACAACACAATACATATAATGCAATAATGTGATATACCACATTCACCCCCTGTTTATAAAAAGAGTCCGGCGGGTGTGAAATGGGCTTCAAGATCAAGTCCGTCGGAGGCCTTGACCTTCCGCCATGATCGCCTCAGTCCCGGCTGTGGTGTGGGCGCCGGCGTTGAGACCTGCGCGTCCAGGATCGTGTTGTCTTTTTCTTCTTCACCCAGATGTTGAGTCAGCGAAGGAGGGGGCGGTGTATGGGCGGAGGTGGTGGTGCTTATCGCCAGTGGCCTGTGGGTGTCAGTTTGTGAGGGAGGTGGGCAGGAATGGGGGAAGACGGTGTAGGGTGGGGGGTGGTGGTGATGGTCGCTGGGGCTGGTCGAGTGTGACGGAGGCGAGCGTTGGAAGGCGGTCGGTAAGCCGGTCAGAGGTAGCGGCGGCCAGCGCACAGTCGGGTGAGCTGGACTCCTGGGAGGCTGCAAAGTGGTCCCAAGATGGCGGCCCCCATGAGTCGTGCGTGGCGGGTGGCATCGGCGATGGCATCCAAGATGGCAGCCCCCATGGCGGATGGCAGCGCCGATGGCATCCAAGATGGCGACACCCATGGGTCGCACGTGCTGGCCGAAATTAAAGATGGCGCGAAGATGGCGGCATGCACGGGTCGCACATGGCAGGTGGCGCTGCAGCTGGGGCGGCCCCAACAGGCAGGAGGCAGCGCTGCTGGGCCAAGAAGATTTAGGGGGGATCGGGCCTGGTAGGTTTTTGCGAAGTGGCCCTTCTTCCCACAGCCGTTAGAAGTTTTGTTCCATGCCAGGCAGCATTGTCTGAGGTGATTACCCTGGCTGCAGAAATAGCACCTCGGGCCTCCGGTGTTGGCGGGCTGCTGTGCATGAGGGTGCCACACGGTCGGAGGTGTCAGCCCCCATGTTCTGGGAGACCACCTCCAGCGAGTTGGAGAGTTGTACTGTCTCTGGGAGGCCGAGTGTCCCCCCTTGCAGTAATCACTGCCGGATATAGTTAGAGTTCAGAACCGCGACGTAAGCATCCCTGATCAGCAGCTCCGCGTGCTGGGTAGCCGATATCGCCCGGCAGTCACAGTTTCGGCAGAGGATGTGCAGGGCACGCAGGAATTCTGCGAGTGATTCCCCAGGGCATTTCTGCCTCGTGGCGAGGAGATGCCTAGCATATACCTGGCTAACGGATTTCATGCATTGTATTTTTAGCAGCGTTATTGCCTCCGCATACAAGGGGGCATCCTTGATGAGGATAAAGACTCTTGGGTTCACCCGTGCATGTAGGACCTGCTTCTTCTGGAGGTCTGTGAAGTCTTCGTTGAAGGATGCGAGGTGTGCTTCGAAGCAGCTTCGCCAGTGTTCAAACCTTTCCGTAGCATCAGCTGCTTGTGATTCCAGTTCCAAGCGATCAGGCTTGAGTGATGAGTTGATCTTTAGGAGTTTAGTGTATTAAATTGATATGCCTTCAATAAACACACGACAAGTGATGAACGTAACTGAGGCTTTAATACACTAAACGAACTGGGTCCGGAAGCGGAGACTTGCCATCTTTATACATAAGCCCGAGGGGAGGAGCCACAGGTGAAGCTAACCTGGACAAGCCCAGGCATGCACAAGAATGCACAATACAATACAATACATATAATGCGATAACGTGGTTTACCACATGCCATTTTGGCCTGGGTGGCACACATTGTTGGCACCGCCTTCTGCTGCTGCACGCAGTTGGACTCCTCCACCTTCACCTGCAATGTGTTGGATGCTCGTCGACATCCCTCATGCAGTCCTCTGGCTCTGCGACTGCATCTCCACTATAGATGGGACTGTTTGTTCCAGGAACTCGAGACCGGTCATGACAGCAACTGGTCCCTGGGGTCAGCATACCCTCCGACTGGCCGCGCCGTCGGGTGTTCCTCCCTCCAGCTGCTGTACCAGTTCAGTTGTGTGGTGTGCACCATATAGTGTCCCAGGAGCCTCTTCAGTAATATGTCCAACCGAGGTGAGCGTCTGTCGGATGGTGGAGGCTGTTGGAGACAGCTGTGACGGAAAATCACTGTCAACCTCTGACCTGTGCGCTGGGGTCTCCTGAGTCTGGGGCAGAGGGCAGGTGTCCGAGCTGCTCTCAGCGTCACTGTGCGGCTCACGGGGAAGCTCCGGCTGTGGCACTGGCTGAGGGTGGGGGACGCCAGATGGATCCAACCTATCTCCAGCAGATCATGTAAAACACAAGAGTAGACCATGGGCCGGCGGGTAGTGGGGGTGGGCATCTGGGTGGGGATGTGGAGTGGTTGTGTGGGAGTGAGGGTAGTTTGGGGGTGAGCGTTACGGTGGTGGTTGGGGGGGAGGTTCGTACATGTGTCACGGGAAACGCAACTCAGTAGGGTCTCAATTCCTCGCCCGCGGCCAAGCTTCACCTCGGCGACCTCCCGTTTGCCTGTTCCTCCGGGCCACTGACCAGGTACAGGGCCCTCTGTTCGGCCATGGTGAGGTGCCGCAGGTCTGGTGGTCCCCCTCCAGTCTTCTCCGCTCCGTTTCTTTTTGTAAATTTAGAGTAGCCAATTATTTTTCTTTTCCAATTAAGTGACAATTTAGCGTGGCCAATCCACCTAACCTGCACATCTTTTGGGTTGTGGGGGTGAAACCCACACAGACATGGGGAGAATGTGCAAACTCCACACGGATAGTGACCCACGGCACTCAACACCGCAGTCCCAGTGCTAACCACTGAGCCACATGCCGCCCCCAGCCTTCTGCCGCTCCTGGCGGTTGTATGCTGTCTTCTCCTGAGGACAATAGAAAACGATAGTGTTCGACAGTCCGACTCAGGAAGCCCAAGGGATGGATAGCTGGTGGCCCAAGTGGCCAGGGCACCCAGTCATGGCGGCCGGTATGGGTACTGACATGTGGTGCAAGGTGGGGTTTCGGCCACTCTGTGGGTGGGGGGTTGGTAATGGTCAGGTTACTGTTGTGAAGGACACGAGTTAGTGCCAAGGGCACGGTGCTGCCTGCTCACCCTGGCCACCCTGAGGAGGTTGTGCAGTTCTTCGCGGCACTGTTGGCCAGTCCGGACGGTGTTTCCCACTGCGCATTAAGGCCTTTGCCACCTGCGGCCAGGCACGGCAAATGGCGACAGCTAGCTGGCAGCCTCCTTCCCGGGCCGGGGTACAGGGTCATCCGCCGCTGATCTACTGTGTCCAAGAGGATGTCCAGCCAAGAGGGTGTCCAACTCGACACCGGCAAACCTCAGGGCTGCTCTCCTCACTGCCATCTTGTTGGCCGGGATGGTGTGTATGGGGAGTGAAGTGTGCATATGTGGCTGCAGCTTGTCAGCCTCTTATGATAATAATCTTTATTGTCACAAGTAGGCTTACATTAACACTTTAATGAAGTTACTGTGAAAAGCCCCTAGTCACCACATTCCGTCGCCTGTTCAGGTACACAGAGGGAGAATTCAGAGTGTCCAATTCACCTAACAAGCACTTCTTTCGGGACTTGTGGGAGGAAACCGAAGCACCTGGAGGAAACCCACGCAGACACAGAGAATGTGCAGACTCCACACAGACAGTGACCCAAGCCGGGAATCGAATCTGGGACCCTGAAGCTGTGAAGCATTGTGCTATCGTGTTGCCCACATGAGTGTCAATCGTGAAACGACAAATTCTGCACAGTTTCTCATTAGGGCCTGGTTTAGCACAGTGGGCTAAATGGCTGGCTTGTAATACAGAACAAGGCCATCAGCGCGGGTTCAATTCCCGTACCGGCCTCCACGAACAGGCACCAGAATGTGGCGACTAGGGGCTTTTCACAGTAATTTCATTTGAAGCCTACTTGTAACAATAAGCGATTATTATTATTATTATTATTATTATTAGAATCGATTGCATTCCAAGTGCCACCAGTGCTAGCCCCTTGCAGTAGCGGAATCAGTCCAGGTGTGGCGCCATATTTTCTGTTGTGCAAGTCCACGAATTCTGCATTGGCGTCAACACTTAGTCTCAGAAACGGAGAATCCCGTTGACGATCTCGCACTTCTGACCAATTCTCATTTCTGACTGTTGCTCGTTTTACTGGAGCGTATTAACACGCCTCCGTTTAAAGGCCGTGTGCTTAACACTACTATGGCTCTGTGTATGTAATTATGCTCAGGAGTCGCCAGGTGCCGTATTTAGACACCTCACAAGTATATCAAGGTCAGGTTCAAAGTAATAAATCTGTACACCGATTAGTAAGTCCAAACGATTGATATTTATTATGACAAATATAATAAATACACATGCATACGCTAAAGAGACTAACTTACTTCTAATACTAAACAACTAAAATACTTATCTAGACAGGAACAGGCAAGGTCAGGGGACAAGGCCTTCGTCCCGTTCTTGGTCTGCAACTCTCAGGTACTTAAAGTTGTCAGGATCTAGCAAGGTCTGGATCACGTAGCAATCGTTGTATTGGCACTTACAGTTCGATGGCTGATGGCTCAACGGCTGGTGATGGAACTGGAGTCAGGATGCGATGTATCAGCAAAGCAGAGCCGGAGCAAAGCAGCAGTCAGAGCCGGAGCCAAAGCAGACCGAACCATGTGCGGGGTCTACTTTTATAGGTCTTAGAAGTCCATGCCCCCGTGGGGCGGGCCTTTTACCTGCCATGTATCGATTGGGCCTTTCCCAATCGATATCTTCTAAACCCCCCCCAATCTGAGGGTCGTTCCTCGATGGGTGGGGCGGTCCCTATGGTTCTTTGTGTTGGATACTGTGGTGCCATTCTGTCTGGGCGTCTACTCAAAAGTATCCATTGATACTTAAATGTTTCTATTGTGCGGGGTCTGGATCTGGATCACCTCATTACTATGTAGATCTGTTGCCATTTACACCTTTGGCTGAAACTCTGCACCTGGCCAAAAACTGGTTTCTGTACATGCAGAATGCTAATTAGTATTCTGCAAACTGCTTGTCCTTGCTAAGTCTGTTTTTCCCTGCAGCCTTAGCAGTTCTCCATTTTGTAGCCCAGTGTCCATCTTAGATGGCTACATGACAGTCCATACACCACTGGACTCTGCCACTGGCTTTCTGTCTGGCAGCTGGTCAGCCTGTCAATTTGGCTGCTGCTGAACGGGAAATGGAGGAGCAAAATGATAATGAGGATCTACCACTAAGTTCGACAAGAACTTTTAGCCGACTAAAAAGGTCCAGGACAAAATAGAAGGTGCTTGGCAATTGGACTCATTGTTCTCACAAAGGTGGAATAAGTTACTGATATCAAGGCCACCTATTCATACCTGTCTGATATATTATGAATCAGCAATAAATCAGAATATAAGTAACCAGTCAATCATAAAATTCGAGATCAGTTGCAAACGTGCCAATCAGAATGTACAAAGCATCTAAGAAGGCACCAGTCAAAACTCACAGTGAATAGACTCTAACAATTAAATAAAAATGAAGCAGAATTGATTAAATTGGTATAATTGCTCAGCAGTTGTATCATGGAAAAATGCCGGATAGTCTTGCATCCCTTAGACGGCATTGTTTTTGGAGTAGTGTTGTAAATCTTCCTGTTGAACCTTCACAAGGTCAGATGGGAATAAGTGGAGCCTCACAGCAGATTGGATCTAATGCTCATATTGACTTCACACCCACACATTTCTGAGTATTCGAGAGGATTTGGGGAGGGAGTTTCATGGAGGTACATTGTTTGTGATAAATCCACTAATTAAGAGGACCAAATAGAGGTGGCAGAAGAGGAAGACGAGATAACTTGTCAAGATGTGGCTTCACTCTGCCGGTTAAACAAATCATCAAGAGGTTGATATTCTGTGGAACAGCTTTCAGATGGAGTTAATTTAGCAACTAAAGTTATTTTCAAAATCCTTAGAACCAGCCATGATCAGCCTGTAGCATCTAAAAGGGAATAAGCAACACAACCTCTGATTCATTGCAGTGATGCATGACGAGTTTAAGGAAATGCAGAGCCTAATGAAGTAAGAAAATGTTTTTCTTTTAGAACAATTGCGTTGCCATAGTTTCTGCCGCGATTGTCAGTTACATAACTGCAATTTTGCAAGTCTGTGTCACAGGTTGCAGTAAAATTGTATACCTTTCAGTAGTGGATAAAAAAAACAGCGTCAGGATGGAAATTCATAAATATCAAATATATCTTCAAATTTGGTTTTAATGTATTGATAAAGTGTTCTAATATATATTTATTGCTATTAATATTTAACTTTTCGACATAATCAAATTTGACTGGTACTTTTCACAATCAGTAATGTCATGATATTGGCCATGGTGAATTGGGGATTGGGGTGGATCCAATTCAACGGAGGATCTTTTTGAATTATGGATGGCAGTTCTCTTGTCCCAGCAGCACCACTGGGAGTGGTGTCCACTACATGTCGCTGTAGGCAGTTCCCAACAAAGAGGAGCCATTTTGTCAGAGACCCAGGTAATCTGGGGTTTCATCAGGGCTGGGCTGTCAGGCCATGAGATGCCAGGTTTGACAGGGTTGGACACACGATGGAGCTGCTCCCTTGTAGGGGGCCTCCTTGAGGCACACATGCCCAACGAGTACACACTCTCTCTAGCTGCCAACAAGGGCCTCAGCATGTGGGGACAGAATTTTCCAGCCCTCCACACCTGTGGGATCTTTTATTTCTCTCGATGTGAACAAATATTTCAATGGCTTGCTGGCCCCTCAGTGGGCTGGGCAGGAAAATTCCAGTCACACTGTGGGTCACTGGTAAAATATTAACAGCAGCGGGCCCTGAAACCCCCATTAATTTACCATATAGGGACCTGAACTGGTTGAAGGGCAGGCAGGCAGCTTGATGCCACCCCTGCCACTGTTAAAATAACAGGAACAGAGCCCTATTGACATGGTGCCTAATTTTAAGCCCCACTCCAAGGTCTGCCAGCCCACTCTCCTGGTAATCGCGAAAGTCCCCCAATGACACCAGGGGGACACCTAGCAGAATAGATAGCAAGCTGAACACAAAATAGAAAAACAGGTATTATTAGTCTAAAGATAGTTACCCAGACTGGAAAAAGTTGAGAAACGGTCTTTCAGAGAATCACTTCACCATTTACCAAAAACATTTGGACTGCTTAATCTGCTGAGAAAAAAAGGAAGTGAAAGCACTTTGTTCCTTTTGATGTAGTGAGGAACTACAATCATAGCAAGAGTGTTTCTAAACATTGCGGTTAGCATGAAAGCAGGGCAATTGAGTGCAAAGTGAAAGATAAATAAACCTCCTAAGCATGACCAATAAAACTATCAATCAATGGCTAGTGCAATGTATTGCAGTGTGAAATTGAATGAAAGCTTTACATTTCAAGTGCTGTCAGGGAACTTGAAGCCCTTTGAAGTGTACTTGGCTTTGGAGGAAGCCTCTACACTTCTAACACTTTAAACATTTTTATCTGAGGCAGCAGATGTTAGGGAAGGGTTATTGAAAATGCCGTGATTTTTCACACTACTGCCTGGACTGCTCTTCCGCTTTCAGGCAGGAGTCTCTGGTGTTGGGGGGGGGGGTCACTGGTGGGAGGCCTCTGGGATTTCTTGCTGTGGGAGGTTAGTGCATAATGGGGAGGGGGGACGGGGATGGGGAATGAATCAGGCTTCCAGTTAATCAAATGGAAATGGAAGCAAATCAGAGATTTGCATCCTTCCGCTGGGGTGGGCAGCATGCTAAGGCCACTAACAGGCCCTCATCGCTCCATTCGCCAACCTATCAGGAATCCCTATCCTGACATCAGACAATGGCGTATCCACCCCATTGTTTCAGTTGTGAAGTCCACAGGCAGGGGGGATAACATGTCGGTGTGTGAGGGAGAATTCCGTTTGGGTGTTCACTTAAATTCTATTCATTATATGCTAAAAGGATTCACAATGGCCTTCAGCACGAATGGGGGTCTGTCAGTACCCCGCCATGACGGTCGGGAACGCTAGTTCCTGCTATCATCCCTTGCTGTCAGGAACCTCATTTTTTTTCATCCTGTCATACTCTGCGCCCCCCTTTCACTAGAAGAAAATTGACAACCATAGATTTCACATAAAGTTACATCACATTTCTTACCGACAACAAACCTAGGAATGGGGGACAAAGGGACAGGATAATGAGGAAAACAAGGTAATAAGGACAGCACGGTAGCACAGTGGTTAGCACAGTTGGTTCAGAGCTCAGGGTCCCAGGTTCAATTCCCACCTGGGTCACTGTGCGGAGTCTGCACGTTCTCTCCATGTCTGCGTGGGTTTCCTCTGGGTGCTCCGGTTTCCTCCCACAGTCCAAAGATGTGCAGGTTAGGTGGATTGGCTATGCTAAAATTGGCCTTAGTGTCCAACAAAAAAGGTTAAGTGGGGGTTACTGTGTTACGGGGATAGGGTAGATATGTGGCTTGAGTAGGGTGCTCTTTGTAAGAGCCGCGCAGACTTGATGGGCTGAATGGCCTCCTTCTGCACTGTAAATTATATGATTCTATGATACCATCTGAGTCCATGATGTTAAAAAGATGTCAGCGGGGGAATTGATAATCTTGTGATTTTAGTTCCAATCAAGTGGATGATATTCCAGACACAGTTATGGAAACAGGCATGAGCTCATGCTCACATAAAGACAGGCAAAAGATCATTTGACAGACAACACCTTTGGATTAACTCTGCAAATTATTAGACTAAACTTTTGAAATTATTTCAACACCGTCTAAATGGATGTTACTTGTGCAGCCGGATTTCACACAGCCATAATGGAACACTCCAGCACATTGATTGATGGTTGCAGTTGCAAATTTGAAAGGATCGCAAGTCTTATTTGTTGGAAGTACAAATATTGGTTATTGTGATTACAGTTTAGTCTCCAGAAGTCCCTGAAGTGGTCCTTGTGATTCAATCTATTTTCAGCAGCCTGACACTCTTTAACCATCTCTAAAAATGATTGATTTGTTCAAATTTCAACCCTGGAGAAAGAATGTATTTTATTTTTAGTGACATGTTCACAGGTGTAATGCCACTTTCAAATGTCAGTTTTGAAGCATTTGTGCTACGGTTTGACTGTGCAATAATAATAATCGTTATTGTCACAAGTAGGCTTACATTAACATTGCAATGAGGCTACTGTGAAAATCCCCTAGTCTCCACATTCTGGCGCCTGTTCGGGTAGACAGAGAATTCAGAATGTCCAAATTACCTAACAGCACATCTTTCGAGCCTTGTGGGAGGAAACCGGAGCACCCGGAGGAAAGCCAAACAGACACAGGGTGAACGTGCAGACTCTGTACAGATGGTGACCCAAGCCGGGAATCGAACCTGGGACCCTGGTGCTGTGAGGCAACAGTGCTAACCACTGTGCTAACATATTGGGCTGGTCTAATTTTTCCGGCAGTGGGACTGGAAGTTGTTGGAAATCTGACGCGGGTTCATGGCAGTCAGCTGAACCAAATCACAAAGTGGCCGGACAATTAATGAAGGTGGCATGCGATTCCCATTGGATCACATGGTGGGGAGTTGGTCTGATGACAAAAAGCCTGATGGCCCTGCTGGACAACATGCCATATTTGAAGGGCAGACGGTCAAGTCTCTGAATAGGGATTCTCTCAGCTTTTCTCCAAATGCTGTACACTTTAATTCCTTGCCAGCCACATAACTAAGCAGCAGAAAAGAGCATAGATGTGCCAATGAGCAGAGTATGCCACCACTGTTGGATTACCTTCCACCAGGCCTCAGACAACCAAACAACAGCCACCAAGGTCACCACCCCATGCTGTGGGGCAGTACAATCTGCAGCCTGCCATTCCTTCAGTTGGAAGTTCAGGGATGTGTTGCTCGTTCTGGGTGAGTGTGCTTTACACTCAATTTGGCTCTGTTTCATTCCTTAGCTGTGGAGTCGCCAGGTATCGTTAAGATACCGTCACAAGTTTCAAGTTCAAGTTCAGACCAATAACTCCATACACCAGTTAGTAAGTTCAAACAAGACACGTTTATTATAATACAGTTATCTACTAATCATGCATATAAAACTACAAGAGTAGGCTAATCCTACCACTAACAGGCCAATACTTATCTGGATAAGGGAACTGTCGGATCAGGGATCAATGGTCTCTTGCTCTGCACTGGGTCCGCAGGCTTCCAGTAGTTATGGACTAAAGGGGGTCAGGAGTATCTACTCTCGTAGCGTGCGCTGTATGACACTTACGTGATGGTGGCTGCTGTCCAGGCCTCTCCTTCTCAAGGTTCTTCGAGAGCTGCTAAGATGTTCTGCTGGGAGAGCCGGATAAGAGAGCTGGTCAAGGAGAGGCTGGCAGAGAGAGCGAATCAGTTCTGTGACCTGTCTTTTATAGGTCCCAGGAGCTTTGCATCCTTCAGGGCGGACCCTCTATAAACCTGCAATCGATTGGGTCTCTTCCCAATCGATTGATTTGAATTTCCCCAATAACGGGGCAGTCCCTCGATCACTGGGCGGTTCTTGGGGCTTATTGTTTGGAGTTCTCTTGGCGCCGAGAAGTCTGGCCTTCTATTCAATGTATTGATTTGCGTTACCTTGTTTCCATTGTACCTGGGAATCGCCCGGTATCGCCTCATTAGTATGCTAACTTGTTTTCTTTCACAGTGCTAACTGGTTTCTGCAGCAGTCAGAATACACAAGCGCTTTTGCAAGCTGCTTGCTTTTGCAACATGTCCATTTTCCCTGCATTCCTTGTAATCTTCCATTTTGTGTTGGGCAGTGGCCACCCCAGGTGGCTACAGATAGCACCCTGTTAGTGCACCCATAGACAGATAAGATCATATGAAATGAATGTTTATGGGTGATTCAAATGTCTAGCTGTTAAATTTCCTTTATGGTATGTGCCTCAATAATCTCTCCTTCTGCTTTGCCTTGTTAAGATCCCAGTTGATGTTATAACTGGAAAGGAAGATCCCAGAATGGAACCCTGGCTCAAAAGACCGTAACTTTTACTTTCTTTTAAAAAGCTTTGATGAACAAAGTCACAGGACCACTTATTAGTTTTAACAACAAGAAAAACAATTAAACATGAAAAGTTTGATTATGATACAATACTCTTCAACTCTCCCCTTAGCTTCACAAATACACACAGATTTTAAGGTTCACATGAGCTACAAAATACATCTTAGGCTATGATGGAATCAGTAACACCCAGTCCCTTTAAACACAGGCTGGCTGTTGTCTGACACACTCCACTCTCAACCCGAGTGAACTTCTGTGGATTTTCTCCTCAAAATTCCCCAAGGTGATATTTATACCATGAGCCACCTTGCCTCACTGAACTCCAGCTTCAACACAGGTAATTTCAAATTCCGCTTTCAAAAAGACACACTTTCAAATCTTCTTTTAAATAACGCTTTCCATCAGCTGCTTCCATCAAGATTTTGCTTCTAGGTTTTACACCTCCCCCTTCAAGATTACTTTGTCTTGACTGTTACCCACTGCTCACATTGCTTTAACTATTGATTCCCAGATTGTATTAAGATGTCACCAAGTTTTTGATTTACCTCTGAAGTCTGCTTTCCCACTTCCCCGGTTACTGTAGCTGTCTTTTCAATTTAGAACACTTTATCTGCTTTTCCCTAGAATTCTCCTTGTTCAACATTTTGGCCTCTTATAGGTCCCTTGCCCTGTCCAGATTTTCTTCTGGCAGAGCTGAGAGATGTTCACTCCCGGCTTCCATTTCCAACTACGAATATCCAGCTAAAGCTAAACTCAAAATGCCTTCCTATCTGAACTGTGCCCCCGGCTGCTAAGCAACGACTTTATTCTTCTGGAAGCTTGTTTACTTTCAACACCATAACCTGTCTAAGCGCGATAGAAACACAGTTTGAACTGAGCAAACCCTCACACATACAAATACCCTTATCAGCATAAATCTGACTATAGGGTTACCCTTCATTACATAGAAACACTAACTTAAACCTACTTAATACTATACCTTGGGCGCGATTCTCCAACCCCCACGCCAGGGGGGAGAATCGCGGGAGTGCCGGGCGATTCACGCCACACCGTCCTGGCACCCGCACGCGATTCTCCCACCCCCCCCCCCTAAAACGGCGTGTCGCATTTTGCGATTCTCCGGCCCGGATGGGCCGTGCAGCCTGCCTAATCCGACCGGTTCACGCCGGCGCCAACTAAACCTGGTCGCTGCCAGCGTGAACAGCGTGCGACAGCTGCGTGTGGGGCCTGTGGGGGGCGGAGGGAGGATCGAGCACCAGGGAGGTGCTCAGGAGGGGTCTGGCCCGCGATCGGTGCCCACCAATCGTTGGGCCGGCGTCTCGGAAAGCCGCACTCTTTTCCCTCCGCCGCCCCGCAAGATCAATCCTCCATGTCTTGCTGGGCGGCGGAGGGGAAGACGGCAACCGCGCATGCGCGGGTTGGCGCCAGCCAACCTGTGCATGCGCGGGTGACGTCATTTAGGCGCCACCGGCCGCGTCATTCAGGCGGCGTCACTTTGACGCAAGCATCAAGGCCCGGCGCGTGAGATTGATGCGCCGCCGCTCCTAGCCTCCTGGGGGTTGGAGCAGCCTCGGACGCCGGAGTGAAACACTCCGGTTTTCACTCCAGCGTCGGCACTTTGTCTCCCTTTGGGAGAATCGCACCCCTTATTTCTAATATTTAACAATACAAATATAAATCCTTTAAAACCACTTTAGATTCTCTGACAGCAATCTAATTGTTGGTATCCGATGGAATCACATCTAAACCCTTCCTCCCACAACTGGTTTGAAATGGTTGTTAAGACAAGTCTGTTCAGCTCCTTGGCTCAGTCGTAAGTGCTGTGCAGCAGGGTACTGAATGATGGAATGCCAAATTAAGGAGGCAAGGGCATGAGGCCTTATTGGATCATTTCTCAAAGAACACGAGTGTCACAAGAAGTAGTTCTGTACTAAGGTATCCCAAATCTCCCTTGTGTGTATCTCATTTCATCTTACCCATTGTCCAAGTGACCCCTCATATTGCATTGCCTGGTCAGCAGCCTCGTCAACATCCTCATTGTTGGAGGAAGCATTATGATTATTCAACGTCTATCCCCACCCCATCATCCCCCTGCACTGTCAAGTTGTGCAGAGTACAGTAAACACCCATGATATACTAGACACTTCTGCAAATACTGAAGGGTCCAACTGGATCAGTCTTGACCAATGGTTTCTCAATGATTGGTCTAGTTGATCAAGTCTCCTTTCATTATGCCTGGAATCCTGCTGGGCATCAATAGCCATGTTTTTAAGACAGTAGCCATTGTCTCCTCAAGTATCCATTCCTGAAGATCAGCATGGGCCAAAAGGCTGTACGACCTGGGAGAGCTGAGGTATGTGGCATTGTGGTTATTTCGAGGAACCTTGCACATATCTGAAGAGTCTACATTTGCTGGTTGAAAGCCTGTTGGGGATTAATGGAATAAATGACCTTCCTATTGACGAATGCTGCTGCTTGGTCTATGGGAGTCTTAAAGACCGCTTGCATGCAGTCGCTGACACCTTGCATTGGAGGGTGGTGGGGGTGGATCCATCGACTGCCCAAAACCAATGGACCTATCCGCCTGACTTTCTAGATCATTACAGTAATGTACATGATGCTCGGTCCTCTTGGCCAGGGCGCTGGTCATCACCTTGATGCTTCAATGGGCTTCAGACTGAGGGATCCAATATATGTTCCGAATGGACTCTTGGAAGGAGCCAAAAGTATAGACATTGGGAGCCATAGTGATCTTCAGTACCACTAACATGGCTTTCAACTCTACAGCATGGCATGGAGATCAGTGATGACCTCGCTGGAGAGCCATAATCTTCACTGATGATGATGATACTGTTTTGACATTGGGTGTTAGTTTAGCCTTGAGCAGCACACTCCTTTCTGGGGATAGGCTCTTCTGTATACATGTGGCTATTTACATTCCCCTCCGTGTCTGTCTGCACCATAGCTGTTTGCATTCCCCTTTGTGTCTGTCTGCATCATGCCCACTATTAGTCTGGGCTACTTGTTGGTTGTGGTTGGTAATGTAACCTTCCCCCCACCCCGTTGACTGGCTGGACCTCCCATAGTCTGAATTCAACAAGGGTACATGAGCTGAGTGAATGAGGTCCATGTTAGGATGGTAGGTATTCTCTTTCTGGTTCCAGGAATGGCCCCTCATGCCCCAAAAATATTCCTAACTCCTCTCCGGGCATATGGCATTGCCCTCATGTGGCCTTGGACATATTCCACCATGTTCCAAACACCTCTTCTCTTCTGTCAAAGTCTGTCAGTACCCATTGTGCACAATATTCCTGTTACTGCACACTGGCTCTCCCTTCAAAGCTCCGTAGTTCTGATGTGCCTTCAATAAAATCCAAAATATCACATAAAATTTGACTTGGTTGGCCTTTTAAGTAGCTCAACTGGTATCCTGCCACCTTGACATCAAGAAGTTCACCCTAAGGCCAGAAGCTGCATCATGATGTCGAACCTTCAGCCAAAAATGGTCCCCCTCCATTTTACTGTCCCACCACCTTCCACCCCACCCCACACAAACTAACTGTTAGTAACCTAGTAAAATTCAGGACAAGGTTTCAGACCATCAGAACTGAAAGGTTTAGAGAGGTAACAGTGTTTTGCAAGTACAGAGACAGAGAAAGGGAGGATGGAGGGAGTGGGGGAGGATATAACAAAAGGGAAAGTCTGTGATGGGGTAGACCAGAGAGATTAAATGACAAAAGTGAAGATGATGCAAGGCAAAATGTGACGGTAATAGCACAATTAAAAAAAGAAAAGATAGACTTGGATGAAGCATCAACAGCAACAGCATTACCACCAGTGAACCACCCTAACAAATTAGCACAGAAGACCTGGAGGAGAGGTTATGATCTGAAATTGTTGATATTGAGTCTGGAAGATTGTAAAGTTCCTAATCAAAGATGATGTACTACTCCTCAACTTTGAAGTTCATTGAGGAGGTGAGAGACAGAGGGGTCAGAGTGGGAGTCAGGCAGAGAATTAAAGGGAAATTCAGAGTCACACTTGAGGATGGAAAACAATCCTCAAAACAATCTTCCAATCTGCCCTTCCTCTGACATCTTCCCATGTAAGCATATTATAAACATACTTACCTTACATATATCAGTTTTAATAATTAGGTTTGTATCAATTTAATATCCTGCAATACAATGCCCTCTATGGAAAGTTGCTAGAACATTGCAATGTAATGCTTCACCAATTGCCCTGGAAAGGATATAACCTGTAATCATCTGAAAGAGTCAGCAGACACGATTACTGTTTTCAGAAAACTGACTAGACTACCTCAGCTGCAGCAGTGAACTCCAGAGAATGCAGTCATTTAATGCTCTTTGCACAAGTCAAAAATGGATCACACACGAGCTGATGCACGATCTTACAAGTCTGAATTTTTCCACTATTTCTTCTCTGCGGTCAATTAACCTCCGAAAAATCCACCAAACCTGTGATACTACGGTATTGCTCCAACTTACTACATTATCTGGGTCAAATCAAAACAAGATCATCCTTAAACCTTACAGTTAAAAGGTTCATTTTACAAGATATGCTCGCTCTGGTTTGAAATTTAGTTCATCTTGCAACCTCAGCAGTACAGTCAGACAAAGTGCTTCTCCGAGGGCATATTGGACAGCATGCTCAATTTTAGTTGTTCAGTTTTAGTTCTGCACCAACACTTGCTAAAAGCTTTCTGAAAGTCCAAATAAACCGTGACATGGAACATTCCAGTATCTATTTCATCAGTATTGTCATTAAAGAGGTCAAGAAGTATTTTATTCTTTCATGGGATGTGAGCATATGTGTTGCTCATCCCTAACTGCCTTCAAACTTGGAGTCTTTCTTGGCCATTTCAGATCGGGGCCATTAAGAGTCAACTACATTGCTGTAGGTATAGAGTCACATAAGGATGCCAGATATCCTTCCGTGAAGGGACATTAGTGAATTAAATGGTTTTTCTTTTTTTTTGACAATTAATGACAGAAGGTGGGAACATAAGTGGTGGCAATGACACAAAAGGTCTACAGAGGGATATAGACAGGTTAAGTGAATGCAAAAACTTGGCAGATGGAATATAGTGTAGGAAAATGTGAGGTTATGCACTTTGCTGGGAAAAATAAAGGGGCTGAATATTATTTAATTGGAGAAAGACTGCAGAAAGCTGCAGCACAGATCGATTTGGGGGAACACACGCTTAGATCACAAAAAGCTCACATGTACATTCAGCAGGTAATAGAAAAGCCAAATGGAATATTGGTCTTTATTTCAAAGGGAACGAAGAATAATAATAACTATTGTTACGATCCCAGTTGATGTTATACCTTGACAGAGGATCCCAGAATGCAACCCTGGCTCAAAAGACCATAACTTTAACTTTTGTTTTATAAAGTGTTGAAAAGCAGAGTTACAGGACTGCTAATTAGTTTTAACAACAAGGAAAAACATTCATTCAACATGGAAAATTGGATTATACTACAATATTCCTTTTACCTCCCCTTAGCTTGACAAATACACACAGATTTAAAGATTAACATGGTTTACAAAGTATATTTTAAACTACAATGGTTTCATTATTACAAAAGTCCCTTTTAAGCAGGCAAGATGATTGTGATCAAATACACACTCTGCTCTGAACCTAAGTTAGTGTCTGTGGGTTTCTCCTCAGAGTCCCACAGCTGATTGTCACATGGGTTTCCAAACTCCACTCCCAAAAAACATGCTTTAAATTCTTCTCCCATAAAAATGCTTTCCCTTGGCAGTTTGCATTCTAAATACCAGTTCAGGTTATACAAATTACACTTAAAAACAAAACTTCCACTCCACTTTTAACAGAGATTCCAGTCCAGGATTTGCCACCAACCCTTCAGGATTTCTTCGTCTTGACTGCTGTGCAAACTGCTCACAATTGCTTTAACTCTCAATTCCCAGACAGTTTTAAAATTACATCAAACATTTAATCTACTCTGAAGTCTGCTGTTCCACTTGAAATATAGTAACAGTAATTGCCTCTTCAACTGAGAACAATTTATTTACTCTTTCTTGAAATCTTCTTAACAATACCTTGGTCTCTGTTCACAAAACTCCAGACTTTATAGACCATGGGCGGGATTCTCCCTTCTGGGGACTAAGTCCGCCAGATGATGTGTGAGAATCACTTCGGACTTTTTCCAACAAAGTCTGGGGTGATTCTCTGTCTTCAAGGGGGCTAGCAGGGCCCCGGCGTGCGTCCTGCAGCTCTGGCTGCTGGCGGGGCCCTGCAGTTCCGCCCGCGCGGCCGCGCATGCGCGTGGCCCCCGACTTCGTGCTGGCCCCCGTGCAACATGGCAGAGCCCTGCAGGGGCCCAGTGCGAAGGAACATAGCCCCCCCCCCCCCAGGAATGTGCATGCCAGCCAATCGGTAGCCACCGATCGCGGGCCTGGCCACTGTGGAGGCCCCCCGCCAGGTGTCGGATCCCCCCGCTCCCCCACCAGGTCGGCCCCAGCAGCCAGAACACCAAGGTCCCGCCAAGTGGGACCACATGTGAACCACGGCGGCGGGACACAGCGGGCACCGGGCCCGTCGAGCGTGGAGAATAGACGCGGGGGCCACTTTCAATGGTCCCGACTGGTGCCACGCCGATCAAGCACGCGCGACTGCCGGCGATTCTCCTGTCCTCAGAGAATAGCATGCCGGCACGGGAGCCTATTTTGGGTAATTCTCCGCCCCCGTGCCAAGCGCGATTTCGGCGCAGAGGGTCGGAGAATCCCACCCAGTCTTTCTGTCCCAATCCCCTAGTTGTCTGGACTGCATCTTGTTCCTTAGGAATCAAAGAAAAAATGCTGGAAAATCGCAGCAGGACCGGCAGCACCTGTAGGGAGAGAAAAGAGCTAACATTTTGAGTCTAGATGACGCTTTGCCAAAGCTAATAGACTTAGAAAGTGGGAAATATTTATACTGTGGCATGAGAGAATTAAGATGATTCATAGCAACAGAATCCAAGGGGAAAGAGTGCTAATGGCAATCTCCAGAGAGAACAAAAGATGTGAAAGGCCAAACAGCAGAGAAACTAACATCAGAGGGTAAACTGTGACAGATGTAGATGTGGAGGGAGGTGAAGGGGAAGCAAAGGGGAGAAAAGGTAAGGAAAGGGGGATAAGATGGGGGTGGGGGAAATATATATAAAGTAAGACAAGAAATAAATAAATGGTAAAAGACAGTTAAAATGAAATGGGAAGAAAACAAAGGAGTCGAGGTGGGTAGAGCTAATCATCTGAAGTTGTTGAATTTGATGTTGAGACCGGAAGGCTGTAGCGTGCCTAACCAGAAGATGAGATTTGCGTTGAGCTTCACTGGAACATTGCAGCAGACCAAGAACAGACATGTGGGGATGGGAGCAGGGTCTTGTGTTAAAATGGCAAGCAACGGGAAGGTCAGGGTCCTGAATGCGCACAGACTGAAGATGCGCAGCAAAGTGATCACCCAGTCTGCATTTGGTCTCTCCGATATAGAGGAGACCACATTTGGAGGAGCGAATACAATAGACCAAATTGACAGAGGTGCAAGTGAAATGCTGCTTAACCTGGAATGAGTGTTTTGGGCCTGGGATGTTAAGCATGGAAGAGGTAAAGGGGCAGTTGTTACACCTTCTGCGATTGCAAGGGAAGGCGCCATGGGTGATGGGAGAGGCGCTGGGTATGGTGGAGGAGTGGACTAGATTGTGTCGGAGGGAATGGTCTCTGCGGAATGCTGACAGGGTGAGTGAAGGGAAGATGTGTTTGGTGGTGGCATCACGCTAGAGTTGGTGGGGTGAAAGGTGAGAACGAGGGGGACTCTATCCTTGTTTTGAGAGGGAAGGGAGGGGGGCGAGGGTAGTGGCACGGGAGATGGGCCGCACACTGTTGAGGGCCCTGTCCACAGCTGTTGGTGGGAAATTACAGTTGAGGAAGAAGGAACACATTTTCGAAGCACCATTTTGTAAAGTGGCATCATCGGAGAAAATGCGACGGAGGCAAAGGAGCTGAGAGAAAGGAATAAAGGCCTTAAATGAAATGAAAATCGCTTATTGTCACGGGTAGGCTTCAAATGAAGTTACTGTGAAAAGCCCCTAGTCGCCACATTCTAGCGCCTGTTCAGGGAGGCTGTAACGGGAATCGAACCGTGCTGCTGGCTTGCTTGGTCTGCTTTCAAAGCCAGCGATTTAGCCCTGTGCTAAACAGGGTGTAGGGTGCAAAGAGCTATAGTCCAGATAGCTGTGGGAGTCAGTGGGTTTGTAATGGATATTGGTAGATAGTCTTTTCTGGAAATGGAGACAATTAAAATGGAAATGGTGTCTATTGCAGGAAATGGAGAGTAAAACTGATGTTAGAAGAAATTTAACACATTACTGTAAAAGTACATTGTGTGTGTTTAAGCACAAAAATTATCATGGAGCAATAACAAGAGTAGTTACCAATAAAATAATGCTGAGGATTATTTCATAAAATGATATGCTATAAGGACGACTGCACCAATTCTAACTAGTTTAAACAAGAATATTTTAAAAGGTAATCAATTTTAATGGATGCTACACTTGTTGAAATCTAAAGAGCATTGTATATCAAACAGATTTGTGATATGCTCACTCGAGAACCATGGGCGGAATTCTCCGACCCCCCGGGGGGCCGTAAATTCCGCCCCCGCCGTGGCCAGAATACTCTGCCACCCGGGAATCGGCAGGGGCAGGAATCGCACCACGCCAGTCGGCGGGCCCCCCTCGCCGATTCTCCGGCCCACGATGGGCCGAAGTCCCGCCGCTGACAGGCCGTTCCCGCCGGCGGGAATCAGAGCACCTCTGGTGCCGGCAGGAGCAGGCGACGCGAGCGAGCCCCGGCGTCCTGGGGGGGGGGGGGGGGCACGGGGCGATCTGACCCCGGGGGGTGCCCCCACGGTGGCTGGCCTGGCCCGCGATCGGGGCCCACTGATTGGCCAGCGGGCCTGTGCCGTGGGGGCACTCTTTTTCTTCCGCCACCGCCACGGCCTCCACCATGGCGGAGGCAGAAGAGATCCCCTCCACCGCGCATGCGCCGGGGGTGAGCGGCCGCTGACGCTCCGGCGCATGCGCGGACTCACACTGGCCGGCGAGGGCCTTTCGACACGTCATTTGCGCCGGCTGGCGGGGCACCAAAGGCCATTCGCACCGGTCGGCAGGGCGCCAACCACTCTGGCATGGGCCTAGCCTCCTAAAGGTGCGGAACCGCATCTTTAGGGAGGCCCGACCCCAGAGTGGTTCACGCCACTCCGGTACACCGGGACTCCCCGCCCCGCCGGGTAGGGGAGAATCCCGGCCCATAGACCACAGCCCTGGAGGATTTTCCGGTCCCGCCTGCGACGGGCATTGTTGTGAGCAGGGCAAGGAAATTTGGAGAGCAGCCAATGGTCAACTGACATATGGCCACTTTCTACATTTTCCCATCTCGCCCATGACAATGCCCCCTGCCAGCAGGACCGGAAAAGTCCACCCATAGTCTCAGGATAAATCGTTGACTGTTTACGACTAAGATGGAGAAAGATTTTGAGATGGAAGGCTAAGAGGGGAATTGAGGAGAAGCTTTTTCAGTGAAAGGGTGGTGGAAGTCTGAAACTCACTGCCTGAAAGGGTGGTTGAGTCAGAAACTCACGTAACATTTAATAAGTATTCAGATATTCACTTGCACTGACGTAACCTCCAGGGCTCTGCACCAAGCAGTGGGAAATGGGATTAGTTGAGTCAGATCTTTGTTGACCAGCGTGGACGCAATAGGCCAAATGTCCTCCTTCTGCGCTGTAAATATCTATGAATCTATTTCCTCACTCTAAGGGCTGTGAATCTTTGGAATTCTTCAACTTAGAAAGCTGTAGATATTCAGTCATTGAGGATATCTAGACAGAAATTGATAGATGTATGGACACTAAAGATTGCCTCACACTACATATAGGGAGGTGGTGGGGTAGTGGTATTGTCACTGGACAAGTAAACCAGAATCGCAGCGAAATGTTCTGGGGCACCAGGTTCAAATCCTGCAACTGCAGATGCTGAAGTTTGAATTAAATAAAAAATCTGGAATTAAAAGTTTAATGATGACCATGAAAGCATGTCAATTGTCATAAAAATCCATCTGGTTCATTAATGCCATCTTTACCTGGTCTGGCCTCTATGTCATTCCAGACCCACAGCAATGTGGTTGACTCTTAACTTCCCCCTCAAGAGCACAGCCTGCGATGCCCAAATCCCATGAATGAATAAAAAAAGCATAGGATTTGCAGCACAGAAACAGGCCCAATCAATCCATGCCAGCATTTTTGCTCCACTCTCCTTTTTCGTCACCTAAATCCAGCATCATTCTCTCTCATGTGCCTGTCTAGCTTCCCCTTAAATACATCACAATACAAATACTAATACAAATACTATTTACTACAACTACTACACGTAATAGCTGTCACATTTTTATAATGATTTAAAGCCACCAATCACTCATAAGGGATTGTGTAAACATGTTTTGGGTTATTTTATTTAAACTAGGCACATGGGAACATATATATATGGATAGAGCTGTGCTGTGCCCTGCTTACGGACAAAGGTGAAATTGAAACTCGATCACATGACACACTTCCCTTTCAGCGATGGTATTCTGCTATTCCTCAAAAGTATTACACAATGTGTTCCATATTCTGACCACTCTTTGGGGAAAAAAGATTATTCTAAATTCCTTGAATTTCCTGGTGACCATCTTACTTTGATGATCTCTAGTTATGCTCTTCCCCATAGGTGGAACCATTCTCTCTGCAGTCACTGTATCAAAACATTTTGTAATTTTAAGGACTTCTATTATTAGATTACCTTCATCCTTTTTTAAGAAGTCCAACCTGTCAATCGTTTCCTGATTCACATACCAAGGATATATCAAGGGTTATGGGGACAGGACAGGAAAGTAGAGTTGATGTAGATCATACTCCTATTTCTGATGTTCTTATGTAATGTGTACTCAAGTACTGCTATAAGAAACATAAAAAGATAGTGGCATTAGAATAACAATATAGAAATAGAACAGTACAGCAGAGGAACAGGACCTTTGGCCCTCCAAGCCTGTGTCCATAAGACGATAAGACATAGGAGCAGAATTAGGCCACTCGGCCCATCGAGTCTGCTCCGCCATTCAATCATGGCTGATATTTTTCTCATCCCCATTCTCCTGCCTTCTCCCCATAACCCCTTATTGATCAAAAACCTATCTATCTCTGTTTTAAAGACACTCAGTGATTTAACCTCTCCAGCCTTCTCCGGCAAAGAGTTTCTCAGATTCACCACCCTCTGGCTGAAGAAATTCCTCCTCATCTTTGTTTTAAAGGATCGTCCCTTTTGTCTGAAATTGTGGGCACGATTCTCCGCACCCGTGAAAAATGGCGAAATTGTCATAAAAAACGGGCGCGTTTTACGACGGTCGGGAAGGGTCCATTTCCTGACGTATTCACTTCCGGGAAATGGGCTAGTAACGCGGCCGCACAGCCGATGCCTCAAGAAACCCAGGGAAACAACGACGGGATGAGGGCTGCCTTCCAGACTCTGCAGACGCTGTTAGAGGAGTCGAACCGCGTCCATGAGCAGGGAGTGGTGCCGCTCATGGCAGAGACCCAGTCCGACACCGCACGGATGGCATCCGCGGTGGAGGCAATGGGTCAGGTGATGCAAGGCATTGGGGTTAATATGCACGCGTCATCCTCGGCCCTGGACAGGGTTGCCCTCTCACAGGCAGCAATGTGCCAGAGGCAAAACGACATTTTCGGCGCCCTGCAGGCCTTGGCCCAGTCTCACCAGGTCATTGGCCAGTCGCAGCAGTCAGTCGCCGAGAGCATCAACCGTCTGACACATGTGCTGGATGGCGTCGTGCACACACAGGTTGAGATCGCACAGTCCCTGGCGGGAATGTCTAACTCCCTGGACTCCATGTCTGCAAACCTTCGGATCCTGGTCGATACCGTTGCAGGCCTCCAGGACTGGCAGCGCCAGGTGTCGGTGGTGCGACGGGGCACCTCCCCGCTCGCACCTCTGTCCCAAAGGGAGGTCCGGGGGCCACCGAGCTCCCCGAGGGAAGAGGAGGTTTCGGGGCCCGTCCCATTAAGTGCATCACGGGACGTCCTGGAATTCTCGGCCTCCCCCCGTCCCATCCCTGGTGCATCGGGTGGGCAGCAGGCAGAGCAGGGTGGCACAATGTCACCCGAGACGCCCGCAGAGCAGCCTGGCCCATCAAGGCCGGGTCGCCCCAGGAAACGCTTGGCCAAGGAGAAACGATCGAGGGGGGTGATTCGCAGCAATCCTCCTCCACTCCTGCTGTATCATCTGGGGAGTCACGTAGACGTAGTGTTAGGGCCCGTAAGGCAACTAGGATAGACACTGAGTAAGTTGGCACGGGTGAAGGGCACAGTTTAGTTGTAGGGGCTAGGGCACCTGTAAAAAATTGTTAACATTAAACGCACTGTTCCACCTTACTTGTAATACCGTGTGATTGTTCCACAGCCACAGGATTTGTGATGGTGACCGAGTGTCGCTGGGGTTGACGAGTGGTGAAACTTCGGTGCCAGGTGTGCAGTCCCTGCCCCTCCCCCCACCCCCTCCCACAGCTAGCCCACGCGGGCACGTGATGGAGTGTCAGTGACGATCTCAGCGGCCACCAAGGTGGATGGTTCAGCTATTGCCATGGGTCAGACTCTCTCTAACGATTCTGAGCTCACAGCTCATCGCAGAGCGAGCTGTCATCATTCCACATGGCACTGATCACACCCACTGACACAGCCATCAATGTTGTGCCATACCGTCTGGACCCAGTGGTAAGGGTGATGTCTAACTGGAGTAGTGTACACTGAGAGGGGGTGTGTTGGGGGGGCTTGTGGTGGTGGAAGTTGTGTGTTGACCCGACTAGCGATGCAGGTGGTGGTTTGGTGTTCAGCGGGGACGTCACATGCGATGCGTGAACCGTGCTGCCACCAAGGCGTCGCGTGCCCGCCGTCCTCGCCGGGTCTGTCGTGCCGCCTCCTGGACATCACCAGCACCTGGGTCGTGTCTGCGTTCTGCACCCGCCACTCCACCAGCCTCCTCCTCCTCCCTCTCCTCCTCCTCCTCCTCCTCCTCCTCCTCCACCTCCTCCTCCTCCTCTGTGCTGGCACCACTGCCACTGGCTTCTCCCTCCGCCTCCTGCAGCAGGTCATCTCCCCTCTGCATCCCGATGTTGTGCAGCGCACAGCAGACCACTACAATGCGAGCGACCCTTTCGGCCTGGTACTGCAGGGCCCCTCCGGAGCGGTCCAGGCACCTGAATCTCATCTTCAGGAGGCCAAGGCAGCGCTCCACCACACCCCTGGTTGCTGCATGGGCCTCGTTGTATCGTGTTTCTGCATTGGTCTGAGGCCTCCGTATAGGCGTCATCAGCCAAGACCTCAGCGGATAAACCCCTGTCGCCTAGCAACCAGCCCCTCAGCCGGGGGGGACGTCCCTCAAACATCGCAGGGATGAACGACTGCGCCAGTATGTAGGAGTCATGCACACTCCCTGGGAACCTTGCACAGACATTCATGATCCTCATGTGGGGGTCGCATACCACCTGGATATTCATGGAGTATGTCCCCCTTCTGTTTGTGAACAGGTCCCTGTCTCCTGCAGGCGGGCGCATGGGGACGTGAACACAATCGATTGCCCCCTGCACCCTCGGTATCCCGGCCACGCTGGCAAATCCACGAGCTCGTGAGTCTTGACTTGCTTGGTCCTCGGGAAAGGTGATGTAGCGGTCCGCGATGGCATAGAGGGCATCGGTCACATCCCGGATGCACCCGTGGACCGATGACTGGGAGATCCCAGAGACGTCCCCGCTCGGAGACTGGAAGGAGCCGGTAGCATAGAAGTTAAGAGCGACCGTCACCTTGATGGCAACCGGGATCGCGTGTCCTCCCCCCGTTCCACGTGGGGCGAGGTGCGACAGGAGTTCGCAGATATGTATCACCGTCTGCCTACTCAGCCGGAGTCTCCTCCTGCAGATGATGTCCGTCATTGTTAAGAAAGAGACCCGGACACGGTACACCCTCGGCCTTGGTCGTCGCCTCTGGTGCCGTGGCTGCACCCTCACTCTCTCCTCCTCCCCCTCTTCCTCCTCCCCCCCATGCTGCTCGACGACTGGCAACTCCTCGGCCCTTCCCTCTGCTGCTGCAGCTGTCCCTGCATCCACTGCGGGCTGTGGCTGTGGATGCTGCTGCATCGCCAAATGCAGTGCAGCGGCCCCAACCACTGCGCAGAACATAGCCGTTCTGTTCGCAGACATTGTGCTAACCTACAGAAGGGTGGTGGGGGGCAGAGAAACGGGACATGTTAGACGGAGGTTAGTCGCCACCTCGGCAGCCGCCTGCCACGGGATACCTGTGTGTCCCGGTGGCCTGGTCGCGCTGCTGACACGCGGGCAGCCTAACCCCTGGTCACTTTCTGCATCCAACGGCCAGTAAACTATGTCCTCCTCACGGGTGCGTCAGTGGCCTGTGGCCGTAAGCCACAGGGCAACCAGCGGCCGTGTCCTCGTGACCGGCACGCCATGGCATGGTGGCAGACATTTTGTTACGGGGTTGAACGGCTCACTCGCTCACTCTCTACCTAACCCCCCCCCCCCCTCCCACTCCCCCCCTCCCCCTCCGTCTCCCCCCCTCCCCTCTCCATCTCCCCCACTCCCCCCCCTTCGTCTCCCCCACTCCCCCCCTGTCTCCCCCACTCCCCCCCTCCGTCTCCCCCACTCTCCCCCCTCCGTCTCCCCCACTGCCCCCTCCGTCTCCCCCACTGCCCCCGCTCTGGACCCCCCTCCCGTTCTCAGGGATGCCTTCCCCGTTGTGGCCAGACTCGAGCGGTGCGCTGAGCGGTGCGCTAACCTCCTCAAAGCTGTCGTCAGCCAGCACGACTGGTTGACGAACTTAAAAAGCAGGTGTGTTTGACGCCGTGTAAACAGTGCGCGATAACGTCGGGACTTCGGCCCATCCGGGCCGGTGAATAGCGGGGGGGCCAATTTGTAGCGATTCTGGTCGTGTCGGGGGCGTGAATGAGGCGTTTGTCGGGAATGGCGACTCCGAGATTTTGCGGGGTTCAGAGAATAGCGGGAGGGCGTCGGACCAGCGTCGCCGTAAAAATTTGCGACGCCCGCTATTCTCCTACCCGTCGTGAGTGCGGAGAATCGCGCCCTGTGTCCTCTGCTTCTAGGTTTTTCTACAAGTGGAAACATTCGCTTCACATCCACTCTATCCAGGCCACGCAGTATCCTGCAAGTTTCAATAAGATCCCCCTTATCCTTCTAGACTCCAATGAGTACAGACCCAGAGTCCTCATAAGCTCTTCATTCCAGGGATCATTCTTGTGAACCTCCTCTGGACAGTTTTCAAGGCCAGCACATCGCTCCTTAGATACAGGGCCCAAAACTACTCACAATACTCCGAATGGGGTCTGACCAGAGCCTTATTTGGCCTCAGAAGTACATCCCTGGTCTTGTATTCTAGCCCTTGTCATAATATACACCAGTATATCATGGGATGATGGTGTTGAAGGCGGAGCAGTAGTCAATGAACAGGGGTGTGACAGAGGAGTCTGCCATAATATACACCAGTATATCATGGTGCAGACACATACTGATGGACACACACAGGGACCAATCAACATGTACAAACACCGCAGCCAATCACCAGTTAGAATACACACACTATAAAAGCAGAGGGCACCACGGTTCCCGTTCATTCTGGGTGCTGCCTCTGAGTGTAACAAGAACTCATCCAGCCCAGCACAGACTCACAACACGTGCTGAGAGAATCAACTGGTTCGGACAAGGCTTAGGTCTCTAGTTTAAGTTAGCATCATCTAGACCCACAGTCATCGTGTGTTAGTTAGTTAGAAGTAGTTAATAAAATTGAGTTGAACCTTCATCAGTGTTGAAAGTGTCTATTCATCTCTCAAGTCTACACTAGCCAACACTTCATGGTACCAGAGGTTGAGGGATGCTCGCACTTCTGAGACCTATCTTTCAGTGATCTGCCTTCCACCAGTCTCGCGCCATCCTACAGAATGGACTCCATTCGCCCGCCGCCACCTCTCCGTATTTCTGGGAATCTGGGCTTGAACTGGAAACTTTTCAAACAACGCTTCCAGCTGTACCTCGAAGCCAGTGACCTGGAAGCTGCCTCGGATGCACAGAAGATTGCTCTCTTCCTCTTCACAGCTGGTGACCACGCTCTGCACATTTACAACTCGGTAACCTTCGATGAGGGGGAGGACAAATTGAAGTTCAAGACCATAATTCTGAAGTTCGACAGCCACTGTGCGATTGAGGTCAACGAGAGCTTCGAGAGATACATGTTTCAGCAGCGAATTCAGGGTAAGGACAAGCCTTTCCAGTCCTTTATTACCCACCTCTGTGTCCTTGCGCAGTCCTGCAACTACGGGTCCACCTCTGACTCCATGCTCCATGACCAGATTGTTTTTGGTGTTCAATCTGAGCCCCTGCGCCAGCAGCTACTAAAGAAGCTCATTCTCTCTATGGCCATTGAGACCTGTGTACTTCATGAACATGCCTCCACGTGCTACTCCTACATCCAGGTGGCTGAAACGGTGCGGCAAGCCCCTTACGAGGCAGAACGGGTCCAAATGATTAAATCTTTTCAGGCTCTGGATCTGAACGATGGCGGCCATTTCGCGTGCTTTTTACACGGAGTCCCGTGCTTACACGCAGCGAGCGTTCTGATGTCACCGACCGCTTCGCGCTGGTGCGCGCTATGCTGGATCGCCCCACGCATGCGCGGTGGCACGACGACGTCCCGACGCTCCGGCGTGCGGCAACTGCGGCTCCGCCCACTTAAAGCAGCAATGTCCAGTGAAGTCCCGACGCTGCCTGCAGTGTGGCAAACGAGGCCACTATGCTGCAATGTACAGATCTTCCATGCCTGCTGTTTTTAGGAGGTCAACCCAGGCCCACAGAGACGTCAGGGCTATCCAGCCTGCCATCAATGAACCTACTCTCGACCTTGATTCTGACTGTGCCTGCAATGACCCACAGATCCCGTTCCAAATCGCCGTCATTACTAGAAACAGGATGCCCCCCAAGTGTGGCACTGAACCCGTCCACGTCCACAGCGTCAGCCAGGGTGATGAGTGGTGTGCCAACCTTACGGTCAACCAGAGTTCGTCGCCCACCTCAGAGACTGAACTTATGAACTCTGTACACGTGTGGACTCTCTGAAATGTTCTTTTTCCTATATCCTTTATTGTTGCATTCGTTATCCAGTGATTTGTAAATAGATTCGTTGGTTGTTCCAGTTCATGGGAGTCATCTGCACCAGGCACCTTCATCTGTAAATAGTCTTGTTCCCTGTATATAGCTTTGTACATATGTCTTTGCACCTCACACATAGATAGGTACATTCTCCACACACCCACACTATTTATTATCACATGCCTATATCAGCATTATTTTCATAAAAGGGGGGATGTCATAATATACACCAGTATATCATGGTGCAGACACACACTGATGGACACACACAGGGACCAATCAACATGTACAAACACCGCAGCCAATCACCAGTTAGAATACACACACTATAAAGGCAGAGGGCACCACAGTGCTGAGAACACGTGCTGAGAGAATCAACTGGTTTGGACAAGGATTAGATCTCTAGTTTAAGTTAGCATCATTTAGACCCACAGTCATTGTGTGTTAGTTAGTTAAAAGTAGTTAATAAAATTGAGTTGAACCTTCATCAGTGTTGGAAGTGTCTGTTCATCTCTCAAGTCTACACTAGCCAACATTTCAGCCCTCTCGACATGAATGCTAACATTGCATTTGCCTTCCTAACCGCCGACTGAACCTACACGTTAACCTTAAGAGAATCATGAGCAAGGACTCCCAAGTCCTTTTGTGCCTCTGATTTCCTAAACATCTTCCAATTTAGAAAATCATTTTGCCTGTCTAAACTAAAACCTTCTGCCATTCCCAGGTCGATATCCCTCTAATCCTATCCTATTCATGTATTCATCAAAGGCCTCTTAAACTTCGCTATCGTATCTGCTTCCACCATCTCCCCTGGTAGCACGTTCCAGGTACTCACCACCCTGTGTAAAAAAACCTGCCTCGCACATCTCCTCTAAACTTTCTTCCTCGCACTATCAATCTATGTCCCCTAGTAATTGACTTTTTCACCTTGGGAAAAAGCATCTGATTATCCACTCTGTCCATGTCACTTATAATTTTGCAAAAATAATTCCTGCATTATTATGCACTTCAGAGTCATGGTGTTATATACAGCAAATACTTGCAATAATATGAATGCAAATCCTTTTTAAAGCGATCAAATGAAGAAATACAAAGATGCAATAATCTGGACATGGGTTTTTCAGCCATAGACATTGCAGACTCTTAATTGACATGGTGCCTAAGTTATGCAGAAGCACATCTTATAAATTATTTTCACTGATAAATAATTGCTCTTGTGACTGCAATGACCACCCACTTTCCACTGCAAATTTCTGATCTTTAATTAATATGATAGTACCATAGTTAGTGCTCCTCCGAAATCACTTCCTATGTAATACCCCAAATTACCCATTTACACACATTTTCCTATTCGAGTCATTTATTTCACAAGTCATCCCTTTCATGGGAAACACAGTTAGGCTCTCATTTAAACCCTAGCCGGTATTTTTTTTACATTAGAATTGAAGAACTCACATTCATTGATATGGTTCCAGCAACCTACCTGTCACTATAATGGTCAGGGCATAGAATTGTGGTGATTATGTGAAGGAAAGAGTTGTGACCTTGCTTTTTGTACGTCTGTTTTTGATTGACACCACAGCAGATAAACTGTGTCAGTATACTGCTGTCCTGCGTCCCTGAGTTGAGATCACCTTTGATTGATACACTGTTGTATCAGCACCCCGTTGTCCTTGATAACTAGGAAGGAAAATCAATACATTTTGCAGTAAAAAGTGTCAACCTCAGACCAACAGCTAAAGATGATTCAGATCCTCAAAAAAAATCCAAATCTTCCAAAATCCAATGCCTTCATTTCTTTTATGCCAAAATTAGATTCTGAAGAATTTAATCCAATTTGCGAAATTATGCCACCATAATTCTTAGTTGGCTATATTGAGTAATCGTGATAATTCACACGAACCTTCTTCCACGAACCTACGGTGAAGAATACAATACTGTGTGTACATAGTCTTTTTCAGTGAAAACCCTTTTTGCAGTAAATTACCACAGATGTCAGCAATTACATTGACCTTTGAAAAATCCCTTGAAAAATGGTAGTCAACTTCGAAGCTGAGTATAAGAACGAACCAACAGTATGAATTTCTTGGTGACCAGTATAGGTGTGGATGGCAATCATTTGGAAATTTCAGCAGTGTACGATGCAAAGAGTGGACATACCTTAAACTCCCACATTATCTTCGCAACACAGTTGGTGTTGCCTGTTTGATCCCTCAGCCTGGTTATAAGTTACCAGCAAGTAAAACATACATTTTCAGCATTAAAAACTTGAGGTTGACTACGAATGCAAACAATGTATGTGGCGGCTAAAAAGTGAGATTGAATTATACACCAGGTATATACAAAAGGTGGGCAAGAAAATGGGGTTGGCTTGTACATCAGATCAACTTATATGCTTCAATTTCGAGTACATTTTGAATACATTTTTTTAAACATTCAGATCTTAACTGCAGGCACATTGCATCAGTGACATCACCGGGGGAAGTGGGATATAATGGTGAATTTCCATGGAGTTTCTTTCACTTGTCCAGGGTAATCTCTGCAGAAAAAATACCAGAACATTGGAATACTGCAGAAACTCCAGTAAAGCCTGAATTAAAAGCTATACTTACATGTGTTATTTCTTTATCACAGAGGTTAATCTTCCATTTAGAGCTACTGTGCATTCTTTTTTGCTCAAAGAAGTTAAGTCTTCATCTCAGATGCGGGAACTTTTATAATGATTGACCTGCTAATGGGCGTAATTCTCAGCCATCTGCCGCCAGTAGCGACATTTCCGATGCTGTGGAGAATCGGGCACCATGAAGAAAACTGTTTCCGATGCTCTGGCCCCCTGCTGGCGGTGGGATGGAGGTTTGCACCTGTGTGCCAGCGGGAGGATGCAAATGATTCCTACTGACCCATTTGCATCCAATTAGTGGGCCGGCACCATATTCTCTGGGCTCTCATGGTTCTCTGCTCCTTTGGGCTGGGAATCAGGTGGACATAATTTACGACTGGTATTTCCCAGCATGGCCCTGGCATGGTGGACCTCATGGTGGGCCAAGGGGTAACGTCTACAGGAAGTTCCCCCCAAAATCCATCCCAGGACCACCCTAACCCCCCCCCCCACACAATGCAAGACCGACCCACCCCTCCCCTCCACACCCCTCCCACTGGCTCCCGAGACCCTTTAATAGAAAGACCACCAGAGACCCCCTCAATAAAGAGACCCCCACAGGGACCCCCTAAATAAGGAGACGCCACGCAGAGACCTCCTAAATCGAGAGACCCACACCCAGAGATCCCTTAAATAGGGAAACCCCTGTCTAGAAGCCCCCCAGAAAAGATATCCCTGTCTGGATGCTCGAGAGCAGTCCAGACAGAGGCAGTGAAAACAAATCACTGTTGTAACACTCACCTGGGCAATACACCTGCTGCTTCAGACAGAGGAAGCATCTCATGTCAATTTCTGGAATGAGAAAGCAGTGACCTGTGTTTAAACCCCTCAGATCCTTGAGCTGCAAGCCATTCATTCATTTCCCTCACTGGGCTGCGATTGACAGCTTCCACACACAGCTGCAGCCTTGTTTCATTCATTTTCCTTCCCTGTTGAGGGACAATGTTTATAAACATCAGCTACTTCAAAGAGAGTTAAGTGCTGTCAATTTCCAGCTGACCACTTCAAAATCACTCAAGCATGAAGATGGGTGATTGAAATGCACTTAACTCTCTTATGGAAAACCCACATACATTTTCCATTTTATATAAATTCCATTCTGAATACTACATCAACTTTGGATCATAAAGACACATGGCAATAAGCCATGGTAAAAATGCTTGTATATTTTTTTAATCTGTCAGGTTAAGGGGAAAATTACTATTCCCTGGTAGACTATTAATAGTTCTGTTTCTGTAACCATGATCTGTAGTTCACATGCTTAAATAGGTTTTGCAAGAGGAAAAATCAGATTGGACGATAACACAGACATGGGGATTGTTATGTCCAATTAATCAGTGCACTTTCGTAGTGATGCAGGCCAGCTTTTATGCTCTCTGACAATTTAAATAATAGTAGGTCATAGTCCAGCGCACTGTTGAATGGCTGCATACTTAACAAAGGGCTCAAGTTCTTGCGAGGCGAGCATCAATTAAAGATAGCCTGCACGACTCAACTTACATCTGCATCTTTTCAATGCTGTATTCATTCTGGCTGCAACAGGTGCTGAAACTGGTTTCTGAAACTGGTTTCTGAAACTGGTTTCTGAAGAGGCTCTGAGCACAAAGAGGAATGGAAATGACAAAACTCACCAGGGAACCAGCGTCAAGGACTGCCAGTGCAGAACTGGAGTCCTTCATACATGAGAGGAGCAATAAAAATAATAATAATCTTCATTAGTATCACAAGTAGGCTTAGATTAACACTGCAATGAAGTTACTGTGAAAATCCCCTGGTTGCCACACTCTGGTGGGGGAAACCGGAGCATCCGGAGGAAACCCACGCAGGCACAGGGAGAACATGCAGACTCTGCACATACAGTGACCCAAGCCGGGAATCAAACCCAGTCCTTGGCGCTGTGCTACTGTACCACTCGTAGGGGAGAAGAGAGTCTTTCTTCAAGGGGCTGGGTGGTCCTCCAGACAGAAAGAGGTGATAAGAGAGTTATTGTGGTCAAATGGCAGCAACCTAACCTTAAGAACTAAGATGCAGTGTCTCAAAATGTTTATTAACACGACCTGAGTTGATACAGTCAGTGATTACATCTTCATCTGTCATATCCTCATAGGTGAACCATTGGTCTAACTCATTGCTCCATTCACTCACATACTAACATACTCCAGATTGATAACATCTCCTCAATCTCACACTGCAGCAAGCTTCACAATCACACCTCCTAGATCGCACACCCTATCAGCTATTCAACCAGAACAGGTAGATCACTGAAATAGATTGCACCCCACCAACTGATACACATCCTTCTCTTTCTTGCAGGATAATGAGACTAATAATCAGAGGCTGCAGCACCTAAACAGTGGGGTCAGTTTCCTCACCCCAGAGAGGAGAGGGGGCTGAACATAATTGGAGCTGCTGCCACTAAGGCCAGGGAGATCTGTAATGCCCTCCCAATAATCATCTTCTAACTTCCAATTTGGCTGCTGCTGATCGATCCCATGAGTTCACGGTCTCCTGTCATCCAAAAGTTCATCCTTTTCCACTGGCTGGTTAGGATTTCCTGCAAGTTTGATCAAGATACTGACGGGATCATTGCAAATGACCCCAGGAATTAAAATCAATCTTGGCCTCCAGCCGCTTCTCGATGACCAATTCTGAAAATCCAGGCTACAGTGTAGAAATTCATAGTGCTTGTTATACAGTGTCAAAACACTTAATCTAAGGGCGGCATATACTGAACGGAACTAGGTAGGATATCAGAATGAGGTAAATTGCTCAGCATTTTCACACCTGCAAATAAGGAAGTATTCAGTCAGTAGCAAAATGGCTTGTCGTGGGTGTTCCAAATTTCAGTTTGAATTATTAATATTGTTCAAACCCTTAGCTACATGTTTGTTACACAGATACACAGTGCTTGAACGGCAGTCTCCCAATCTTAGATATTGCTTCAAGTCTGTTCATTTCCTGGTTAAGTCCTCCAATTTTTCTCTTACAATCAAAATTAAATAATGTGATTGTATCCGCATTATTAGTTCCTCACACTGCTTTAAATCTACAAATCATATCAATTTATAATCATATTTTCTCTCACACAAATACGTTTATTTCTGAGTCTTCAATATAAACAATCTGTCATGCAAACCTTATCTATTCCATAAGCTCACAAATAAAGATAAAATCGACTAATTAATTTATAAAAACTGTACCACGAATGAGGGAACTCAGTTACTTTAAGAGATTAGAGAAGCAAGGAATTTTTCCTGAGAACGGAGAAAGATAAGGAGAGATTTAATAGAGGTGTTCAAAATTATGAATTAAGGGTTTTGATAGAGTAAATTGGGAGAATCTGTTTCCACTGGCAGGGGAGTCAGTAATCAGAGAACATATGCCAGGATTTTCCAGCTGTCCCACAGTGGGATTTCTGGAAGCAGATTGGCTGTCGGTAGGATAGAGTTATAAAGTCCGACAGCGCAGAAATGGCCCTTTGGCACATCGTGTCTGTGCTGGTCAAAAACAACCATCTAACTACTCTAATCCAATTTTCCAGCATTTGGCCCATAGCCTTGTATGCCTTGGGATTGCAAGTGCACATCTAAATGTTATGAGGGTCTCTGCCTCCACCTCCCTTCCAGGTAGTGAATTCCAAACTCCAACCACCCGCTGAGTAAAAATGTTTTTCGTCACATCCCCTCGAAAACTCCTGTCCCTGACCTTACATCTATGCCCCCTTGTCATTGATCCATCCACCAACAGGAAAAGTTTCTTCCTGTCTACTTTATCTATGCCCCTCATAATTTTATACATTTCAATCATGTCCCTCCTCAGTCTCCTCTGCTCCAAGGAAAGCAATCCCAGTTTATTCAATCTCTTTTCATAATTAAAACTCTCCAGTCCAGGCAACATCCTGGTAAATCTCCTCTGCACCCTTTCCAGTGATATTACGTTCCTCCTCTGATGTGGATTCCAGAACTTCACACAATACTTTAGCTGTGGCCTAACAAATGTTTAATACAGTTCCAGCATAATCTCCCTATTCTTAACCTCTATGACTTGCTAATAAAGGCAAGTATACCATATGCCTTCTTAACCACTGTATCCACCTGCTCTGCTACCTTAAGGGGTCGGTGTACATGCACACCAATGTCCCTCTGATCCTCGGTGCTACCCAGGATCCTGCCATTTAACATATATTACCTTGTCTTGTTTTTCCTGCCCAAGTGCATCTTGGAATCATGGAATCTTGTTCTTTGAATCCACTATTTGATTTACTGCTTCCCAGTTGCACCTCACCTTTCCAACCATACTCGGCCAAATCTAGCAGGAAAATTTCCATGGACAAAGTGAAGAGGCAACTTCGCTAACTGTCCCTTTGCTTCTACTTTCAGCATAATCAAGAATCATAGAATAAAATGGACAGTTCAAAAGGAGACCATTTGGCCCATCGATTCTGTACCGGCACTGAGAAAGAGCACCCTACTTAAGCTCATGCATCCACCCTAACCCCGTAGCCCAATAACTCCACAGCTTTTTGGACACTAAGGGACAATTTAGCATAGCCAATTCACCTAACCTGCACATCTTTGGACTGTGGGAGGAAACCGGAGCATCCGGAGGATAACCCATGCAGACACAGGGAGAAAGTGCTAATTCCACACAGACAGTCGCTCGAGGCCAGAATTGGACCTGGGTTCCTGGAGCTGAGGCAGCAGTGCTAACCACTGTGCTGCCCGAATTGGATGAAGAAACCTCAAAATTCATGACATTCATACCTCCAGCAGGCAGATACCATTTCCTCCTTATGCCCTATAGGACCTCCACTGGCAGTAAGGTTTTCCAAATGTGCGCGGACCAATTTCTTGCAGGACAACCCTACAAAATCATTGTTAATGACAACCTGGTCTGGAGTCGTGCAATGCAAGAATACGGTAATCGTCTCTGTTTCATTCCCTGCAGAATCAGGACTATACACTTAAAGTTCAACCCCACAAAATGCAGATTCAGGGTCAGATTCCCTACCTGGGTTACTTGCTCACAGCCGATGGTGCAAAACCAGATCCAGACAAGACAATGGCTATACAACAGAAGTCCAATCCCGAGCATCACCTCACATTTACCTGGATTGAATTCCATTTGGCACTGATCAGCCCATCTGGCAACCCATCTATATCCTCCTGTAATCGAAGGCTATCCTCCTCACTACTTACCTCACCCACAATTTTCATATCATCCGCAAACGTACTGATCAACCCTCATTAGGAGAGCAAAAAGGGGACATGAAAGGGTACAGGCAGGTAAAATAAGGAAAAATCCTAAGTTGTTTTATAACTACATTAAGGGTAAATGGATACTGAAGGACCACAGTGATAATTTGTGTGTGGAGCCAGAGGATGTAGCTAGGGTTCTAAATGAATACTTTGTGTCAATGTGCAACCATGAGAGGGACAGTGAGAGTATAGAAATCAAGGAGAAGGACTGTAAGAAAATTAAAGAAGTTAACATAGACAGAGAGGAGGCTCTGCCTGATCTGACAGGCTTAAAAATAGACAAACCTCCAGGGCCAGATGTTGAGTGAGGTAAGGGAGGAAATAGCAGGGATGCTGGCAATAATTTTCAATTCTTCTCTGGAGGGGAGGTGCTGGAGGACTGGAGGGCAGCCAATGTGGTACCATTATTCAGGATGGGAGGAGGGGATAAACCAGGAAACTACAGGACAGTCAGTCTAATCTCAGTGATGGGGAAACTATTGGAAGCAATTCTGAGAGACAGAATTAATCTGCTTTTGGAGACGCATGGATTAATCGGGAACAGTCAGCATGGTTTTGTTAAGGTGAGATCATGTCTGACCAATATGATTGAGTTTTTCGAAGAGGTGATCAGGTGTGTAAATGAGGGAAATTAATTTGACGTTGTTTACTTGGACTTCAGCAAAGCTTTGATAAGGCCCCACATGGGACACTGATAACAAAGATTAGAGCCCATGGAATCCAAGGAAATTTGGCAAATTGGATCTAAAATTGGTTAAGTGCCAGGAAGTAGAGGGTGATGGTTGAGGGGCATTTTTCTGACTGGAAGCCTGTGTCCAGTGGGGTCCCACGGTGATCAGTGTTGCGGCCCTTGTTGTTTGTGGTATATATAAATGATTATATATGAAGGTTTCCTCTTGCACATGCCATATGCCTCTAGGACTTCTGCTGTTTTGAGCCCTCAATATCTGCCGTAAGTCTGTTTTTTCCTGATCCAATGCTGTACATCCTTCGATATCCAGGGTTCACTGGATTTGTTGGTCACACCCTTTTACTTGCTAGGAACATGTTGGCCCTGTACTCTCCCTATTTCCCTTGTGAATGCGCTGCACTGTTCTGACACTGATTTATCTAAGAGTCTGCTCCCAATTCACTCTGGTCAAATTATATCTGATCTTATTAAAATCGGCCTTCCCCGAGTTTCGAACTTTGATCTCAGGCGCATCCTTGTCCTTTTCCATAACAATCTTAAATCTAACGGAGTTATGATCATTGTCTGCAAAATGCTCCCTCATTGATACTTCAACCACTTGCCCAGCTTTGTTACCAAAGATTAAGTCCAGGACCACAACCTCTCTTTTGGGTCTTCTGCATACCGCCTTAAAAGGTTCTCCTGGATGCATTTTAAAAATTCCTCTCCCTCTAAACCTTTCACACTATGGCTACCCCAATTAGTATGTTGCAATCCCCCACTATCACTACCCTATTACTTGCACACTTCTCTGAAATTTGCCTACATGTCTGCTCTTCTATTTCTCTCAGACTTTTAGGGGCCTATATAACACTCCCAGCAAGGTGCTTGCTTATTTTTGGTTTGTAAATCATACCCATGTGGCTTCATTTGAAGAGCCTTCTCAGATGTCAACCCACCATATGGAGATCCTGTGAGACAATGGACATGTGGTCAGTGAGAGAGAAGGATCATTTTGTCTGACATGAACAGCTCACTTGAGACAGGTTATCAAGGTGAAAGTGCAGTGGATCCTCAGCGCTCTGGCGCAGACCAGCCTTGCTGTTGGTGACTGTTCCCGCCTCTGGCATTCCTGAAATTTCCAGGGCCCGTTCCTCATAGGAAGTGTGCACTCAAATGTCTGGGATTCTTCCCCCCATCTTGACACTTACTAATTTATTATGGGCAATATTATCCTGTGAGGACAAAAAGAAGGCATTGTGAGCTACACACTTGAAGGGCCGGAAGGTCTATAGCAAGTGACATGTGTGGGCACAGCTCCTGGGCATGAAGGGACTGTGCCAGTGGGTGGCAGGGGTTTTGAGGAACAAACACGAAGATCGGATGTGGGGAGTGTGCGAGGGGTCAGTCAGTTGATTGGGGGGAGGAGAGGATTTGGAGAATTTGAAGGGTGGCTGGCAAAGCTGATGCCAGGAGAGAGATGGCAACTTACCTTTGCAGCTCGTTAGAGGTCCCTGGTGTTCTTCCGACATTGGCCGGTGATCCACCCTGTCATGCTGCCCATACTGACAGCCTCTGCCACTACTTCCCAGGCCGCGTTGCTGACCCTGCTGCTGGTTCTCCAACCCCCTCGGTTGAACAGTGTTATTCCCGTCTCTCATCTACAGAATCGAGAAGCCTTGTGAGGTTGGCATTCCCAAAACATGGAGCAGGTCTGTGCGCTGCCATGCTTGTGTGTTGACTGGGAGTGAGTGTGAGGAAGCATTTAAAAGTAGCTTCTCCTTATTAGCAGTGAGCTGCTGAGGTGCGAGTTTGGCGAATCAGATGACGAGGGAGCCAGTAATGTCGAGAATCTCATGGGGGCTCATTCATGTCATTGAATATTGGTCGTTGTTGTGTTTGGTCCCTTGTATTTTATGAAGTAACTCACCAAACACCTCGATCTGTCCAAACCAGGATCCTTTTATTGTGTCTCGTGTGGTAAGATGGCAATCTGATATAGGGCACTTTATCATGGAGTCTTGCTACTCCTCTGGAACTTACACCTAGCCCTGACCAATTACATGTATGTCTTGTTACCCTCTCAATCTTCTCCTGATGGCTGAATGTGTTACATGACAATGACCTGAAGGCCACATGATGTGCCTGTACCATCGCCTGCTGGTTGGAGGTCGCACACCATTCAACTATGATATAACCCATCGGCATATCACCACAGCTGTAATCTTCCCAATACGGCCATTGCGAAATTCCCTGCCAAAGGTGCCCAAATCCGGAATTTAACTTTGGTCTACTCAATTACGACCAAAATCTTTGCAATGCCATCTACCTTGAGAGTGATCTCTACCACATATGTAACACTCATCAAAATTCCCGAGCTGATGACCCGTTTTTTTATTTTGCTTCTGTCCATGATGCTGTTCTTGGGATCTCTGTTCAGCCTCCTCTGTGCCTGTCACTGAGGATCCTCATCCACAGCCGTTCCCCTCCAGAGTTGATTCACCTCACCCTCCTACACACACTGTTGCTCGCAAGCGCCCTTTTCAGTACATTCGGTGGCTTGACCTATATTTATTGCTTTAACCAGGGATATCTTTGTCTCTGCTAATTGTTTTCTTTGGATATTCAGGTTGTTAGCGTCGCACACCAAACTATCACCTACCACGTCATTTAGTGAAGAGCCGAATTCACCGTGCCCAGCCAGTTGACAAAGTCTTGCAGAAATTTTCTCCCTGGGTCCCTGAGGCCGAATTGAATTTATACCATGGCAATATGATCGAGGTTCTGGGGTTGTAATACTATTTCACTAACGCCACTGACTAATCAAACGACTTGGTATCCGAAGCCTCTGGGGATGTTAAACATCTAATGAGGTTATACGTCTGTGGTCCACATATCGTAAGAAATTACTCCTTATTTGTCTTCCCCGTATTCTCATTAGCAGTGAAAAAGCACCAAAGCCTCTCAATGTATTGACTCATGGTCAAAAGAATTGAGTTTTCCTATTAGTGGCATTATTTTTCACTCATGGTTACTGCAGAGACTATTTCTCTTTCCTTCTCTGGAGATGTCCTATGGCACCCTCTTCCCCCTCGAATTCTAAATCCAGTTTAACCTTGTTGCCACTGTAATAGTGCAAGGCATCGACATTGAGGCTGCTTAAATCACAAAGTGATTTATTAATAAAACAACGAGGTACAACTATATATTGACACAGCAACGACAATAGGGGCTGGTTTAGCACAGGGCTAAAGAGCTGACTTTTAAAGCAGACCAAGGCAGGCCAGCAGCATGGTTCAATTCCCGTACCAGCCTCCCCAAACAGGCGCCGGAATGTGGCGACTAGGGGCTTTTCACAGTAACTTCATTTGAAGCCTACTTGTGACAGTAAGCGAATTTCATTTCATTTCAATACAGGTCTTTACTCCTTGACTCCGAGATTCACAATGAGGATCCACTTGCACTCTGGACCTGCGTCCTTTCTTGCCATTGGCTGAGATTTGCGTGCTCCCAGGCAATAGGCCCCTGGAAGGTCAAATGACCTGAACGATCACCCCTTAAGGAGGCTGCTCCACCACAAAAGCCCGCTCTACTTCCCTAGTTGCACGCTCGCAAGAACACTGGTCCCAGCATACTTTGGGTGTAGACTGTCCCAATGGTACAGATCCCAATTTCCCCAGTACTGGGTTGAGAGCCTGCAGAGGAAATTTATCAGAATGGTTCCAGGGATGAGGGGTTTTAGTTACAAAGATAGGGTTTTTTTGGGAGATTTATGGAAGATTTGATAGAGGTCTACAAGATTATGTCAGAGTTAGATAACGTAGGCAAGGAAAAGCTAATTTGCTAATGGGACAAAGACTAGAGGGATGCAGATTTAGGGTTTTGGACAAGGGAAATAGGGAAGAAGATTCTGGGTGGGATTCTCCGTTGGCTGACACCAGAATCGGGAAACACGATTGGTTTCCAAGTTACGATTCTCCGTCACCTCAACAGCGACGTCAATGCATACCGTATTGCACATAGAGAATCCAGCATTTGCATATCATTAGTGGGCTTGACCTGTAATTCTCCAGGGCTACCACGATTCTCCTCCTCCGATGGGCCGAGTACCCGATAGCATGGTTCACTTGGGCTTTTAAAAATCATGAAACGGCGTTGTAGCTGCTGAGAGGGAGAGAGAGAGGAGGTAGGACCCAGCAAGGAGTGATTGCAGGCTGCCATGCCGGACACTGGCTGGACTGGCTAGCTTCGGGGTGGGGTGGGGGGGAGGGGGGATGAGGGGAGAACAGGCCGTGACCCTCCGTTGGACTGGAGGAGGAGGTGCCAAGCAGATGCTACATGAGGGCGCACATATACCGGCAGTGCCTGTCAAAGACAGGCTGAGCAGGGAGACAGTGCGACCCGGGTAACTGGCGTAGACATGATGGCACACCTGGTACCATCGGGTATATTGGGGAGGACACCCATTCCTGGTGGCCGTCAAGGTGACGGTCACCCTGAGCTTTTATGCCACGGGGTCCTTGCAGGCGCTAAGTAGGGACCCGTCCGGGATCTCATAGACCTCGGTGCACATCTGCATTCACACCATCACGGAGGCCATATATGCCCATTTCAATGTGGACTGAGCCCACCAGGATGCCTGGGCAGTGGTGTTCTCGCAATAGCCAACATACCCTGGGACCAGGGGGTGATCAAGGGAATACACCTGCAGAAGACAGGCCTTCTACACAATCCGAAAGGGTACTACTCGATGAATATGCAGCTGATATGTGACTATCAGCTGTGCATTATACATAGGGGCTGTTTAGCACAGGGCTAAATCCCTGGCTTTGAAAGCAAACCAAGGCAGGCCAGCAGCATGGTTCAATTCCTGTAACAGCCTCCCCGAACAGGCGCTGGAATGTGGCGACTAGGGGCTTTTCACAGTAACTTCATTTGAAGCCCACTCGTGACAGTAAGCCATTTTTATTTTCATTTTTTCATGTCTACGCCCGATACCCGGGCAATGTGCACAACGCCTTCATCCTGGCACACTCGATGATTCCTGATATGTTTGAAACCCCCCCCTCCCAGCCCACCCCAGCTGAGGGATTGGCTCCTGGGAGACAGGGGTTACCCACTGCGTTTGTGGTTGATGATACCTATCCGGAGGCCACAGACCGGCACAGAGACCAACTACAATGACACCCATACAGCGACCAGGGGTGTGATCGAGCGGTGCTTCGGCCTCCTGAAGATGGACTGCTCTGGAGGGGCCCTCCAGTAAAAAGCTAAGAGGGTCGCCCGCAACGTGGCGGCATGCTGCATCCTCCACAGGAGAGGCTGGAGGAAAAGGAGGAATGCCAATACTCATCCGATGAGGTGGATGCGGGGAGGGGGGGGAATGGGCAGGACATGGGCCCAGGCAGGCACGGGTGGCCACACGACAAGTGCTCCAGGGCCAGTGTGCACGGGGCGCTCTGATCGCCTCCAGAGCCACCGACTAGGGTAGAGGGGGGGATAGGGGAGCTAGCCAGGGTCACGGATACTGCATCCCACCCACACACACCTTCACTACCCCCCTGGGCAGCTCTCCCCCCTCCCACAGCCCACCGCCCACCTGCAACCCCCTCCGTGATACATACCCGCCACACTATAGGGTGTGAGCCCTGGGTTGGCAGTAACACTGGGTCTGCTCCATGAGACAGAGGATGATGACAACCTGCTCTGAGATGAGCTCTGGTGCTCTACATCGCCTGACAATGTCTGACTCCTGCTCATGGTAGCACTTTCTACTGTTCACCTGGGTGATACTTGCATGCGAGCTGATCATTCCATCACACGGTCTCATTGAATCCCTGGAGTTACGGCAGTGGAGACGGTCGGGGTGGGGGTGAGGGTTGGGGGGTGTGGGGATCCCAGGCCACCATGACATCCACCCATTACCTCCCCCCCCCACAGGTTTGTGCCCTATCCCCTGCAACTAAACTGTGCCTTGCACTCATGCCAACTTAACTAGTGTCTAACTTTCAGGCCTTGCAGACGCTAACGCTATGTCTAGGTGGTTCCCCAGACAGTGCAGCAGGACTAGAGGCTGCATGCTGTGATTCCTGCCCTGCAACCAGGGTCCGCATAGGTGGGCGTCTTCTGGGTGACCGGGCCTGGATGGGCCCGGCTGCTGCTCGGGTGTCACAGGTGGCATGTTGCTACCCTGTACCCCCCGCCGCCTACCAGATACACCAGGACAGGATCGGGGATGGGGGTGGGGTGTCCGAGGTGCTGAGGTGTTCCGGAACCTCCCCTGCGGAACTCACCGACACGGGCCCCATCACCTCCTCCTCCCTCGGGTGCCCGATAGCCCCCGGGCAACTCCATGGGGGTGCGAGTGGAGCTCTCCCCTGAGGCTCCACCACCAGTTGACGCTGCCAGTCATGGAGGCTCGCTCTGGTCTCGACCAGGGTTCGCACACTCATGACCATGAAGCACAGGGAGTGGACCATCTCCGTCTAGGACTGCACCACATCACCCATTGACTGTGCCACCACCTTTTGGATCTGTGTCACATCAGCCAGTGACTGCGCCATCTCCCTCTGGGACTGGACCACCTTTCTCTGTGCCTGCGCCACATTGGCCAGCACCTGGCAATGCCGCCGACGTTCCCAGACATGGCTTTCTGTGACTGGGCCACGTTCAGGAGTGCCGTTGCGATGTCCAGCTGGCTCTGGCACGTGGTTGCCTGTGAGTCGGCAACTCTGACCTGGGCCTTGGCCAGTGCCTGCACAGAATGCCCCAGGCCTTGGACATAATGACCCATAACCAAAACCATCATCCTCAATGCCTCCACTGCGGACGCAACTCGTGCGGCGTTGGCTTGGTTGGTATGCATGGTCGGCACCAACTCCTGTTCCTGCATGCGGTTGGATTCCTCCAAATGCACCTGCAGGTGCTGGATGCTTTCCGACAACCCCTCTTGTAGCCCCTGGCTCTGCAACTGCATTTCCACAATCGATGGGACTGTCCTTCCAGAAACCCAAAACCCATCTGGACGGCAGCTAGTTCCTAGGATCAGCCTGCCCTCCGACTGTCCGCCCCTTGGGTGTTCCTACCTCCACGTGCTGTACCGGAGCAGCTGTGTGGTGCGCACCAGATCGTGTCCCGGGAGCCTCTTCACTAAAGTGCCCGACTGAGATACGTGTCTCTGGGATGGTGGGGGATGTTGGAGACAGTTGTGTCAGAAGGTCAGTGTCATCCTCCGACTTGAGCACCGGGGTTTCCTGAGTCTGGAGCGGAGGGCTGGTGTCCGTGCGTGTCATAGGGAACCACAAGTCAGCGGAGTCTCACTTCCTCACCTATGGCCGAAGTCCACCTTGGCGACCTCCTGTTCCTCTGGTCTGCCGATCACCTCCAGGGCCCTCTCATCTGCCACCATGAGAGGCCACTTGTCCGGCAACATGTTGTCGGGTGAGGGTGGCGTGGGGGTGAGGGTGGGAGTGAGGGTGGTGTGGTGGTGAGGATGAGGGTGGGTGTGAGATTGGGGGTGAGGATGGTATGGGGGTGGGGTGGTATAGGGCAATGGTGGTGCGGCGGTGATGTAGGGTGAGGGTGGTGGGGTGGTGTGGAGGAGGGGAGGTTTGACACACATGTCATGAGAACCGCAATTAAGCACAATCTCACTTCCTCGCCAGCGGCTGAACTCCACATCGACAACCTCCCTTTCCTCTGGGCCGCCGATCACCACCAGGGCCCTCTGCTCCGCTACAGTGATGGGCCACATGCCCTTCTCCAACAGTGTGTAGGAGGGGGAGGAATAGACAATAACAGTGTTAGACAGTCTGACACATGTAGCCCAGGGGGTCGGTAGCTGATGGCCTCAGTGGTCAGCTCACCCGGCCCTGGCGGCTGGTATGTGTGCCGGCATGTGGTGCATGGGGTGGGGAGAGGTAGGGTCACGGATCTGTGGGAGGGGTTATTGGTGCCAGGGGTACAGTGCTGCCTACTCCCCCTGGCCCCCTTGAGGAGGTTGTGCAGTTTTTTCCTGCATTGCTGGTCAGTCCGTACGGTGTTACCCACAGCGCTGACTACCTCTGCCACTTGCGCCTAGGCACGACGAACGACGGTGGATAGCAGCCTCCTTCACAGGCCGGGGTACAGGGTCATCCTCCTCCACTCCAAGGTGTCCAAGAGGGTCTCAAGCTCTTTGGCCGCGAGCCTTGGTGCCATTCTCCTTACTGCCACCTTGTTGGCTAGAATGGTGTGTGTGGGGAGTGAAGTGTGTATATGTGGCTGCAGCTTGTCAGTCTCCTGAGTGTCAATCGTGAAACCGGTGAATCCGGCACATTTTCGATTGGAATCGATTGTGTTTCACATGGCACCGGTGCTCGCCCCTTAACAGTAGCAAAATCGGTCCAGGCGCGATGCCAGTTTTGCTGTCGTGAAAGTCCACAAATTCTGCGTTGGCATCAACACTTAGTCTCAGAAACGGATAAATCACGCACCCTTTTCATGCAGCAATAGAATATATAGAATATAGAATAGTACAGCACAGAACAGGCCCTTCAGCCCTCGATGTTGAGCCGAGCAATGATCACCCTACTCAAACCCACGTATCCACCCTATACCCGTAACCCAACAACCCCCCCCCCCCCCCCCCACCTTACTTTTTAGGACACTACAGGCAATTTAGCATGACCAATCCACCTAACCCGCACATCTTTGGACTGTGGGAGGAAACCGGAGCACCCGGAGGAAACCCACGCACACACGGGGAGGACGTGCAGACTCCGCACAGACAGTGACCCAGCCGGGAACCGAACCTGGGACCCTGGAGCTGTGAAGCATTTATGCTAACCACCATGCTACCGTGCTGCAAATGTTCACAAAGACCACAGAAGCTGAGTTCAATAACAAAGCTAACATTTATTATACTACTTATTAAAGCTTGACCACTTATTCCTTTAACAAGCAATAATCTAGTAATCTACAATCAAAACTTTGCCAACACTAGTCTCTACATTCTATCTATAACTGTACTCTGCACTCTCTCCAGCCCTCTCCCAGAAGCCTGAGAGTCAGTGCTTTATTTGGTTCTGCATCTAGCTCCATCTAGTGGTCAATTATGATGGTACATTAACCCTTTATATTTTAGACATTCTACATAATGTCACATCATCCAGCAACCAATCTTTGATTTGCCATGGTTTATCAAATACAGGTGACAGAGGACAGCGGAGAATGAAGGAATTGTCATTGCTGCCAGGTTAATGAGCATTCATCTGCATGATGCACTGCCTGTGATTACACACCAGCCTGCACATTGAGGAAATGGGATTTCATTACATTAAAATGGCCAAGTCAGATAAGGAGCACTCAAAGCAATATGTGTGCAGTCAATGACACTACATCATGGGGAAGCCTCCAATCCCTGCAACATTTGTGTTCACTTCACCTACTTTTGCCTGGCAAGAGGAATTGAAATGAAGCCGTGTCTTTATGAATATAGAGCCTCAGTGAACTTTGTTATGTAACAATGCACTGAAAACTGAGATGAAGCTTATAGCCCCTGCAGCAGCTTGGAAGGAGCCAGATGCATAATAGCTACAGTCACCTTGACAACCACAGAAAACGCTGCCCTTGCTCTGCAGTTTTAGTTATCTGCAGCAGTTGATACATTTCAGTCATGATCTTCTTAATGAATTAAAATGCCTAAAGCATTGGACTTACTGAATTTCTGGTAAGAGAATTGACCCCTAAAAACTTTTCTGGGCCTGAGAGCCCTTTAACCCCTCACATTCCTCCATCACTTTGAAGCTTCTTCTGCACTGTATGGCCTCTCTTCATTCTCACAGCCATGCTCAATTCCAAGAGGAAGTCTGACCAGGCCACCCTTGGTGGAAGCAATTTGTTTAAGCATGTGTTTCTCAATTAGTAAAAATGTACTTCAGCATCAGATAGCCCATTCTTTATTAATTTTTTTAAAATTAATTTATGGGATGTAAGCATGGCTGTTTAGGCCAGTATTTAATGGCCATTCCTAGTTTCCCTTCAGAAGCTGGTGATGAGTTGCCATCTTGAATGGCTGCAGTCCTTCAGGTGTAGGTGCACCCACAGTGCTTTTAGGGAGGACGTTCCAGAATTTTGCACCTGTAACAGTGAAGGAACAGTGATATATTTCCAAGTCGAGGTGGTGAGTGACTTGGAGACGAACCTCCAGGTGGTGGGGTTCCCAAGTATCTGCTGCTATTGTCCTTCGAGATGGTAGTGGGCGTGAGTTTGGGTTTGGAAGGTGCTGTCTAAGGAACCTTGGTGAGTTACTGCAGTACACCTTGTAGATGGTGCACAAGGCTGCCACTGTACATCGGTGGTGGCGGGTTTGAATGTTTGTGTAAGGAGGAGTAAACAATTGGGCTGCTTTTTCCTGGGTGTTGTTAAATAGCAGTGCCGATGTAAAATCAGCTTTTCATAGTGACGTCATAACCCAGCCTACTCTGCATACTAACTGTGGGCATTAGATGTATGCACACATATCCCTTTATCCAGAAAGCATTTGTCATATAACCCATTGAAAATGATGCCATTTTCCATCATTCGGAAGCCTTGTAGAACCTGAACAAGATGTACAGTTGTACAAATATTCCCCTCCTTCCTCCTCGCTTGCAACATTTAGAACCATAGACAGGTTAGGACAATATATTTGCTCTTCAGTTTGTAGTTGATCAGAACTTGCCCATTTATTCTCTAAACAGCTGCCTTCAAATCTGTGCCAGCCTGAGCAGCTGCACGAAAGAAGTAATGTAAATTATTTTGATTTCTTTTTCAGTGTCTGCCTGGTAAGTGACCTCAATTTATTCTTACACTTCATCTTTTGTGGAATGGTTTGCAAAGTAAAAGACCTTAATGGGTGCAATAAACATGAAAAATTAAAAAAATTAGCTTCCTTTCAACGAGACAAATTTCAGGCTGCTTGCCTCCCCTACCAGACCTTAAATAAGGACTGAGGAGGAAGGGAAGCCATGGGAGAGCGACACACCATAGGTTGATAGAAGCTCTCAGACGTGCAGTGGATCCAGTTGCATCGCCCAAGTTGTACAGCAAGCTTAAAAATAAATTAATCTTTTTGTTGTTAACAGAAGCTTAGCCTCAGAGCTTGTTAAAAATAGCTATGAGGAGGAGAATAGGCTCCTGCTCCACTGAATATTGGTCAATTCAGCAAAGGAGCCCGAATTCAGGCAATAAGCTCCACATTTATACATGTAAGCCAACATTGCCTGAAGAATTTTCTGACCCAATATGGAGTCAGGTTTCCTTGGCGAATGGGGAATTGCTCCCAGATACTGGCACTTTCGAGTGATAGACAGAAAAAGCATTGTGTTCTCAAGAATTATTATTTTAAGCCATGATGTGGAGATGCCGGCGTTGGACTGGGGTGACCACAGTAAGAAGTCTTACAACACCAGGTTAAAGTCCAACAGGTTTGTTTCAAACACTAGCTTTTGGAGCACTACTCCTTCCTCAAGTGAATGAAGAGGTATGTTCCAGAAACATATATATAGACAAATTCAAAGATGCAAGACAATGCTTAGAATGCTCTGACAGAACCAGAGAATGACATTTTTTTTATAATGATGCACTTCCAGAGACTTCATGAGTGAACAACAAAGGATTTATTTACAAGGATCTACAAGAGCAACAGCTTGTCTACAGCTAGTTCTGAAGAGAACTCTTGGGTGATTCCCCACTCTGAGTCCCAATTGGTCACCCAGGCCAGTGACCCTTATTCTGCCATGTTGTCCTTAAAGGGACAATCACCACAGTTTACACTGGTGAAAATGTGTTTTGGAGTACACAGTTAATTAACTTTAACTATTACCACAAGAACTGAAATGCGTACAAAACTGGCAAGTCTCAAACATGATTATAAGAAATACTATTTTCCAATAATAGGTAAAGCATACAAAGTAAAATATCATTATAGTGCTTCATTGCTTTCAAATTTAATGCATAATGTATACTTGTAAGTGATAATCCCATGAATCAAACTGGACAAATTACTGTTTTAAAACATGATTGAGTGTAGATATGAAGGATAAAAACAGAAAATACTGGAAATGCTCAGCCTGTCAGGGAGCATCTGTGGGGAGAGAAACAAGAGTTAATGTTTCAGGCCGTGATCTTTCATCAAAATTGAGAAAGGGGCTCAGGGGCTGTTTAGCACAGGGCTAAATCGCTGGCTTTGAAAGCAGATCAAGCAAGGCAGCCCAGCAGCACGGTTCAATTCCCGTAACAGCCTCCCCGAACAGGCACCGGAATGTGGTGACCAGGGGCTTTTCACAGTAACTTCATTTGAAGCCTACTTGTGACAATAAATGATTTTCATTTCATTTTCATTTCATTTCAAAGGTTAGAAATGTAACAGCTTCTAAGGAGGTGAAATGGGGAGGGTTGGGAATAAAAACAACAAGGATGGTTTGTGATAGGAGACATTAAATGACAAAAGAGTAGGTGGGACAGGGCCAAAGAGAGTGGCAATGAAGTAAAGAGTTAGGTTCTGAAATTGTTGAACTCAATGTTGAGTCCAAAAGACTGTGAAGTGTCTAATCAAAACCTGAAGTGTTGGTCCTTGACCTTGTGTTGAGCTCACTGAATCACTGCCAAGCCGGTGGAAGCACAGGTCATGCCTTCGTACTGAGCAGAGGTGTTCCGCAAAGCATTTGTCCAGCCTGTGTTTTATATCCCCAAAGTACAGAGACCACATTGTGAGCAGTGAATACAGTACACTAAATTGAAAGAAATATTTGAAGGTTGCATCACATTGGAGTTGTAGAAATGGCAGAAGATGATATGTTGAATACTGAGGCTGCTGGGTAGAAATTAAGGAAAAGGAGAATCCTATTGTGGTTCTGAAAGCGAGGGAAGGAGGGTAAACAGAAGTGCTGGAAATAAGCTGGACACCGTCAAGAGCCCTGCCAACCTCAATGGGGGGGGAAATCCTTGATTCTGGAGAAAGGAGGACATGTCAGAAGCACTAGTATAGAAGGTGTATCATCAGAAGAGATGCGAAGAATGGAAGAATGGAACAGAATTCCTTCAGGATGAAGGTTATGAGGAAGTTGGTTTGGGAGCCAGTGGCTTTTATAGTGAATATTTGATGATAAAGGAAGTCGAGGATGGCAAGGGAAAAGTCAGAGATGGACCATGTGAAGATAAGAGAAGAGTGGAAAATGGAAGAAAAGTTGGTGATGTTTTCCAATTCAGGGCAAGAGCAAGAAATGGTGCCAATACAGTCATCATGTACCAGAAGACTAGTTTAGGGACAGGGCCCAAGTAGAACTGGAAAAAGGAATATTCCACACATCCCACTAAATAGCAAAGACACATGTGGGCACGCATTGCAACACCTTTTATTTGGAGGAAGTGAGATGAGTTAAAAGCTCAGCAGAGGATGGTGGTGGTAGATAGAAATTAGTTAGACCGTCATTCATGGAAGAAGCAGAGAGCCCTCAGGTCATCCTGGCGGACAATGAAAGTAGATCCACACTTAGTGCCATGCACCACTACATGAACACTGTCGATCTCATCTTCAGCAGCGCCAACTCATCAATGAATACAGATAGTTCCTGGGCATTCAACATTCTTCACCACTGCTCTCGCCACATCCTGTGATATGCACTAAGAGCCATGCACCGCCACATGAACAACCTTAGCCACTGACTCACCCATAACTGGGTTATGGGGATAGGGTAGAGATGTGGGCTTGAGTAGGGTGTTCTTTGTAAGGGCTGGTGCAGACTCGATGGGCCGAATGGCCTCCTTCTGCACTGTAAATTCTATGATTCAAGACATGAGGAGTTGAGAAGATCACTGCATTTAAATACTGTCAGATTCACTTTTAAAATTGTATTATGAATAACCACTCCACGCACTGTGAACATTTATTCAGTAGAACTATTGGAGGTTCTTACCCAAAAACCTCAATTTTGTATATTTATAATATACATATAAAATCTGTTTTTGAAGTATTTAAAGAGCAATATTTACAACATACAAGAACACGCAACCTGTCAAATTATAGCTCACTAAATTGGTTTTAGTGCTTTCTTTGCTTTGATATTTCTGCATTTCTATTTATATGAATCACAGCGTTCTGAGAGGTTCATTGGTATTACAGAATTAATGAGGAATGAATCATCTGGAATTGTGTCTAAATTTCAGAAATACAACATTAGTTGAATCACAGATGCATGAAAAGAAAAACTATCAGACTTACAGATTAAAACCTCATTGACCATTTAATATACTCATGGTCCTTACAAAAAACTTTCCATGCAGTCTCTTTGTTACCTTCTGGCACAGAGCAACAGTTTTTACCATTAATGTGGATGCACTAATTAAACAATTACATAATTTCTACTGGAGGCTGAATCCTGATCAAGCACAAGTATACCCAGAATAATTGAGATACCGGGCTGGATTCTCCGAGACATCGCGCCGATATCGCGAAACACGATCGGCCGGAGAATCGGCTCCAACGCCGAAATCGGGTTTGATGTCAGTTTTGCACCGATTTAGGATTCTTTGGACTCCTCAACCCGATGAAATCGCGGCGCCTGGGCGGCCCGTAGAATCTCATTATCCGCCCCGACGACCAATTCTCTGCGGCTTCAGCGATTCAGCGTGCCAGATGGGCCGATTTCCTGGCACCGTGGTTCTAACCACCTATAAAAAATTGTGATACCTGTGTGCTGGCTGCGGCGGCCTTGATAGGAGGTAGTAGTTGACGTGGGGGGGGGGGGGGGGGGGGGGGGGGGAAACAGGCTGAGCAGTCGGGGAGCCCCCGACATGACACGCATTGAGCGTCATTACGGCGGACACCTTGTTGGCCACCCACCCCGGGTTAGAGGTGAACGAAGGGTTAACGGCCAAATGGGTGGGTGCCGACCCCTTCGTGGCCACCCCACTTAACCGGCGACACCCACCAGGGGGAACACCCAGGGCCACACTAACAGCAACCCCCAGTGAGGGCAGTGCCATGAAACGGTGGCCCTGGCAGCAGGGACGGGCGCCAGGAGTGGGGGCACCGACTGGGCTGCGGTGCAGGGTGGGGAACATTCATGGCTGAGGCGCGCAGCGCCAACTGGGGCGACCATGTAGCCCATGGTTGGGCACGGGTACATACGCCATGATAATATTTTCTCCCCTCACCCCCTGCAGAGTATAATATTTGGTAACCAACCAGCGATGTTGGCCGCCGTGACGAGGGCCACTGCCCAGCATGCAGCCCTGTGGCAGTGTCAGCTGAGGCAGCTCAGAAAGGAGGAAGAGGCTGCGGCAGAGGAGCGGGCTGCAGTGGGGCAGATGGCAGCTGCTCAGGCTGGAGGGCCGCTCACCCGACACGCCGAGGAGGAGATGGAGGAATGGAACGAGGAGGAGGAAGAGGTGGTGGTGGTGCCAAGGAGGCGCCGGATGAGGCCCCGCATGTACCGGTACCGCATGTCCTTTGAGGAACTCCCGGACTGTGATGAGACCGCGGATGAGCCGGGAGATTGTCAGACACATCTGCCACATGATGGCACACCTGGCATCGCATGGGAGTGGGGGAGGACAGCCGCTACCGGTGCCGTCAAGGTGATGGTCGCCCTGAACTTCTATGAGACGGGGTCTTTCCAGTCGCCGAGTGGGGACCTGTCCAGCATCTGCCAGGCATCGGCGCACAGGTGCATCCATGCCGTCACTGACGTCCTTTATGCCCCGGCAGACTGCTACATCCAGTTCCCTGGGGACTGCGCCCACCAGGATGCCCGGGCAGCGGGGTTCGCTGCCGCCACCGGGATGCCCCGGGTCCAGGGGGTAATCGATGGGGTGTATGTCGCCCTACGGCCACCTTCGGATAACAGGCCGCTGTTCACGAACAGGAAGAGGTACCACTCCATCAACATTCAGGTGGTCTGTGACCATTAGATGAGGATCCTGCACGTCTGCGCCCGATACCCAGGCAATGTGCATGACTCCTTTATACTGGCCCAATCTGCGATCCCCAGCATGTTCAAGGGATGCTCCCCCCCCCAGCTGTGGGGCTGGTTGCTGGGCGACAGGGGTTACCCATTGCGGTCATGGCTGATGACGCCGATATAGAGGCCACAGACCGACTCTGAGACCCGGTACAATGATGCCCATTGTGTGACCAGGGGTGTCGTCGAGAGGTGCTTCGGGGTGCTGAAGATGCACTTCAGGTACCTGGACCGCTCCGGAGGGGCCCTCCAGTACGAGGCAAGAAGAGTCAGCCGCATCATTGTGGCCTGCTGCGCCTTCCACAATATAGCCCAGCAGAGGGGCGATGTGCTGGAGGAGGATGAGGAGCAAGGGCAGGCCTCGTCAGACAAGGAGGATGAGGGTGACAATGAGTGGGACATGGGGGTTGGCCAGGCACGGGAGCTGCACAATGCTATCAGCAGGGCCAGCGAACACGGGACGCTTTAGTCGATGCACGTTTCACCAACTGGGGGGGTTGCTCGGCAGGGGCCACGGACACCACAATGCCACACCCCTTCACCACCAGACACCCTGACCTCCCACACCAGCGACCACCCTCACCTCCCACACCACCGACCATCCTCACCTCCTACACCACCAAGCACCCTCACCTCCCACAGCACCGAATCACCCGCATGCACATCCCCCTCCATTATATATACCTGCAGCACAACGGGCTGGGGGCACTGGGTTGACAGTGACAGCGGGTCTGGTCCATGGGATGGAGGATGATGACAGCATACTCTGCAATAAACCCCGTGCTCCACATCATTAGACAATGTCCGGCTGCTCCGTGGACGTCCCATGTGGCATGGTGCCACCCTGTTCAGCCCACTGCCCACCAGATGCACCAGGGACAGGTCAGGGGGAGTCCGAGGTGCTGCGCTGTCCGGGACCTCCCCTGCAGGAGTCACCGACACCGGCCCCAGCTCCTCCTCCTCCCTCGGGGTGCTCGATGGCCCCCGGTCTTCTTCATAGGACGGGGGTGCGAGCGGAGCCAACCCACCAGGCCCCCCAACACCTGGCGCTGCCAGTCCTGGTTGCCCGCTCAGGGGACCACGATGAGGGCATTGACATGTGGGTCAGGGTGCGGGTGGGACCGTCCCCCTGCCAGGGGGTGGGGGGATCACATATGTGTGGGGGGTAGGGTGGATGGTGCCAGGAGCACAGTGCTGGGTACTCACCCTGGCTGCCCTGAGGAGATCGTGCAGCTTTTTTCTGCACTGGTCTGCAGTCAGGGCCACCTCGCTGATGGCGCTGACGGTGACTGCCGCCTCTGACCAGGCACGGTGAACGATGGTGCCTGCTGTTCTCCATCCCAGCCCGGGGTATAACACCAGCCTCCTCTCCTCCACGGCGACCAGGAGTCTCTCAAGTTCGCCATTCCGAAATGGTGGCGCTGCTCTCCTGGCGGCCATCTTGCCTGCGACGCTGTGTGTGGGAGGGAGAATTATTAAGTTCAGCCGTGGCGTTGCATCAATGACGGAACCGGCGAACTGGCGGCCGGTCCGTTGGGCGTTGCACGATGCACCCTTGCTAGCTCCTTGTGGGCCGTTGAATAGCTCCACCTGGAAGCCTGATGGCGGCGTCCTGAAACTCCACGGTTTTCAAGACGGCGTCAACACTCAGCCTCATTTTGGGAGAATCCAGCCCACAAACTCTCATCCTTGCGTCCCATCTCAAATTTATTTCAAAACATAAGACAGAGCAATAAATAAGAATGTCTCCTTGTAAATCATAATAAACTCAAAAACGTCTGTTCATTGAATAATTTAAAGATGTTGTCCAATTTAGAAGGCTTTAAAATACCTATCGTGAACCACTACACTTATATTTACAAGTTTACAATATGAGCACAGGCTATGATTTAAACCATAAACGATTTTACGTAATATATTTTTGATATAAATATTTAAAGCATGCATCATCTCATAATCCTTCAAAAATATTGAAGCAGGATTTTAAAAAATGGTTCTTCAATTCCATTTAACAAATGCAAACCAAAACATATTTGGCCAGAATTTATGGAGCTGCCAAACCTATTTAATTTGCGTGAGATTTTGCACTGCAAATTGCTATATGTGGAAGATTGAAATGTGGCACCTTTGATCTATGTGAATGGGGCCAGCACCTGCGCAGCAGATTGAAGGATTATGAGATGAACAACAGAGTGCGATACAAGGTCAAAATAAAAACAGAAGTATCTGGAATTATTCAGCAGATCTGAAAGCATCTGTGGCGAGAAGCATAAAATTTTGCAGCTGTTGAGCAGGTTATCAGAGTAGGTTTGAACAATGAATTCAATGTTAAATCAGGCACAGAGAGAGAAGAAATTAAAGATACGGGTGGGATTCTTCGATCGCCGATGCCAAAATCGCATTCGGCGATTGGCTGGAGAATCTCAGATTGCGTCAAAATAGGGAGCGGAGTTGCTTTTGAAGTGCTCCGCCCCCTCGGAAACGGTGGACACTTTGAGTACGCCGCTCGCCATATGAACAGACTCAGGTCGTCACCTGAGGCCCTCCCCCGATGCTCCGACCCCGATGAGCCGAGATCCCGACGGCGTGGAACACTCATCCTTTTATTCTCTTGAACCCGGCGTGGTGGCTGTGGACTGAGTTCAGCGCCGCCACAGTCGGGGGGTGGGTAGCCGTTCTCGGGCAGGGGGGTCTTCGTCGGGGGCTGAGGGGACTTGAAGTGTTGGCTAGTGTAGACTTGAGAGATGAACAGACACTTCCAACACTGATGAAGGTTCAACTCAATTTTATTAACTATATCTTACTAACTAACACACGATGACTGTGGGTCTAAATGATGCTAACTTAAAATAGAGACCTAAGCCTTGTCCGAACCAGTTGATTCTCTCAGCACGTGTTGTGAGTCTGTGCTGGGCTGGATGAGTTCTTGTTACACTGAGAGGCAGCACCCAGAATGAATGGGAACTGTGGTGCCCTCTGCCTTTATAGTGTGTGTTCTCTAACTGGTGATTGGCTGCGGTGTTTGTGCATGTTGATTGGTCCCTGTGTGTGTCCATCAATGTGTGTCTGCACCATGATATACTGGTGTATATTATGATAGGACTGGGGGGTTGGTCCAGGGGTGGCAAGGCTGGTTACAGGGGGCAGGTTTTTGCCGGCTGGGTCCGTGCACTGCCGGTGCCATGTTGCACGGCACGGCCGCTGCAGGCCGCCACCGTATGCATACGCAGCAATGCACCCGGCAATTCTCCAGCCATATCCGCAGGTAAAGCCGGGGGCTTTATGCTGCCCGGCTGCTACCCACCTCCCACCAGACGGAGGATTGGTGCAGCTTTGCGCCGTTTGCTCTAGCGTAAAACACCTCTGTTCAGCCCTGAGTCTTCAAATCAGAGAATCCAGCCCTACATTAGATAAGGAAAGGGGGGAAAAGACAGAAAGCAAAAGTAAACAAAAAATACTTAATTTTTAAAAAAATCTCCAAAAACAATTCAAAGCTGTACTTTTAACGGTTTATTCTTTAGTGTCAGAGAGATTGTTTGCAGTAATTAAAACCCATCACATCATTAAATCATCTTGGGCAGGATTTTCCGTGCAGCAACGCAGGAATCGCAAAACGCGATTGGGCGGGAATCATGCATGATTCGAAAATCGAGGCCAGCGTTGGACGCCCAATAGAATGCCAGGCTCTGGTGCCTTAACAGTGGCGTGAATGTTTTCTACGCTGTACGCTGGCGTAGGCAAGCAGATTGTACAGTAATCATCATTAGTATATCATTAACCGCCCCGGTATTCTCTGTGCCTCCCACGATACTCTGCCTTGGTGAGGTTCAATTGTGATATTTAAAACTGGGAAACAGGCATCGTATCTGCTGAGGAAGATAAAGAAGGTAGGATATGTTCGCAGAGGCGTGACCGTGGGCTGCCGCTGGCTGGGGTGCTGTGGAGGCATCTGCCAGTGCCGGTGGGATAGCAGGTGACCAGGGGATGGGCTGTGGGGTTGGGGTGTCGTCCCGGGGCTGGGGTCCAGCACAGATCACCATTGCCGTGGCCTACAAGGCAGCCAACTTGCTGTGCACCCCACAGACTGGCCACCGTGGCACATGATGGAGCAGAGTGACACAAGCCAGACGGGTGCCCCCACCCTTCCCCTTCAGCGCCCCCACCACCTCCTATCCACAAGCGGGTGCCACCCGGCCAGCGGGGGCATCATGTGGCCCACCCAAGGGGTACGCCCATAGTAAGCCCTACAGGAGGGCGGTGGGCAAGCAGGACCGAGCGTGCCACTGGCATGGGTAGCGCCAGCCACCGATAACCCTGACAGCAGAGACAGGTGCCAGGGCCAGAGACCACCGGGGTGCCGGTCACCGGTGGGGCCGTGGTTGGGATGTGGAGGGCAGAGTGCCAGAGGGAACGGCTGAGGGTGCATGTGAGGATGGGAGTGGAGGGAGGGGTGGAGGGGAGCATGTGAGTACCGAGGCTGCAGTGCAGGCTGGGGCGACAGTGTAGCCTGGCTGGGCACGGGGGTATGCTCCATGCAAAGATGTCTTCTTTCACCCCTAACAGACAATGGATTTCGATATCCAACCAGGAACGGTTCGCATCTGCCTTACTGCTGCAGCCCTCGTGGATGCATTGGGGCTGTACAAGCAGGAGCCGCTCGGGGATGGCCGTAAAGCAGCAGAGCCTGCCCCAGAGCAACAGGAACCAGACAGTGAGGATGGAGAGTGTGGTAAACCACTGTTACACCTGTATTAGGTGATGTAAGGTAGGACCTGTACTACCTGTTTGCCGGTAGCCCCTGCCTGCTGGCTCCGCCCAGTAGGAGGAGCGTGACCTCTATTTAGCAGCCATTTCGCCAGCTGCTGTCTTTGTACAATTGATCGTGCATCAGAGAACCAACCGCCCAACAGGCCGAGGTGGAGATGGGAGGCTGCGCCGCATTAGGCCCTGTGTGCACCGGCAGCGCCTGTCCTTCGTGGACCTCTCGGACCCGTCATGTGGCTGAAGACTCCGGGGGAGCTGGGAGACTGTGCGGAATATCTGCCAGATCATGGTGCACCTGGCACTGCGGTGGTACGGGGGAGGACACCCACTCCCAGTGGCTGTCAAGTTGATGGTCGCCCTGAGCTTTTTCACCATGGGATCCTTCCAGATACCAAGTGGGGACCTGTCTGGGGTCTCATAGACATAGGTGCATAGCACCGTCACACGTATGCTCGATCGGCACAATATCAGCTTCAATGCGGACTGAGCCCATCAGGTTGCCCAAGCAGTGGGATTCACTGCCATCGCAAGGACTCTCCAGGTCCAGGGGGTAATTGACGATATGCATGACCCCCGACAAGCACCGGCACATTAGGGGGTGGGCTTCACAAACTGAAAGGGGTATAACTCCATGAACATGCATCTGGTGTATGATCACTAGATGCACATCATGCAGATGCTGGGTGGTTGCTGATACCCCCTCATGTAGTCCCTGGCTCTGTCCCTGCTTCTCCATTATTGATGGGATCACCCTTTCCAGAAGCCTGAGACCCGTCTGGATGTCAGGTAGGCCCAGGATTGGGATGCCCATCCACCCCCTCGAGGGTTCCTACCTCCACCTGATGTGCCACTGCACATGTGTGATGCACACCACATAATGCCCAGGAGCCTCTTTACTATAATGCCCAACCAAGGCAGGTGTCTCAGGGATGGTGGAGGTTATTGAAGACAGCTGTGATGGAAAGTGGTGTTTTCCCTGGACACGTGCTCCGAGGTGTTGCAGGCTGGCACTTGGGAGCCTGCGTCACTGTCCAGTCCCAACTCTTGGGCAGGGGGCACCAGAAGAGCCCACCTCATTGCCACTTGATCCAGGCGGGGTGATGTGGAGGTGGTGAGGTGCTGGGTTGGGGAGGTGGCGGGGTGGTGTGGAGATGGTGGGGTGTGGAGCAGGAGGAGTGGTGTGGAGATGTTGGGGTGCTGGGGTGGGTGCACTGGTTGTTTTGGGCTGATGAGATGGTTTTTGAGATGGTGCCACACTGCCATAGGGACACCACAACTCAGCGGGGGCTCACTTGGTTCCCCGATGTTGATCTCAGCCTCGGCGACTACCCACTCTCTAGGCCCACCGACCAGGTCCAACGCCCGCAGCTCCATGGTGGTGAGAGGTCACAGGCCTGGCAGACCCCTTCCATTCTACTCTCTTTCCCTGCAGTTGTGCGTCGCTTCTCTTGAGCGGGGGGACAGAAAATGTAGTGTGAGGCAATTGGACGCGTGCAGCATAGAGGATGGGCAGCTAGTGGCCTGTTTGTGCAGTGCACCCTACCATGGCGAGCAGTATGGGTCTTGGCATGCGATGCAGGTTGGGGTGCAAGCAGACTGTCGGCGGGTGGTGCTTGGTCACCTTCGGGGTTGGGGGTGGATAGGGGTGTGTGGGATGGGGGTTGGTGCCAGGAGCACAGTGCTGCTTAACCACTCCGTCCGTCCTGAGTGTAACTTTTTATGGCATTGCTGGCCGATCCCAGCCCATGGTGCTCACGGCCTCTGCCACCTACCCACAGACCTCGATGCACGGCGGCAGGTGACAGCCTTGTTCCCACCCCAGGGAACAGGGTGTTCCGCTTCTGCTCCACAGCATCCAGCAATGTCTCAAGCTCTGCATCGGCGAAAGGGGGTGCAACTCTTCGGGTTGCCATCTTCTCGGCTGGAATGTGTATGTGTGGGGAGTGGAGTGCTTACAGGTGGCTGTAGCTTGCCAGCCTCTCGAGTACCAATCCTGACCCCAACGAATCTGATGCCGCCATAGCACCGGTGCTAGCCCATTAACGGATCCTGAATCGTTCTGGGACTGGTGCCGCTTTAGGGGGTTCTGGAACACCATCGATTCAGCCCTGGTGTTAGTGCTTAGTCTTCAAAGTGGAAAATTCAGCCCCTTATGTTTATGTGCCCAATTTAGTTTATATCAACAAGGCAAATAGAGGATTATTACCTGTTTTATTGCATTAAAATGGTGAGTCAAACAGTGTGATGCTGTATTTTGACACATCGCAGACAGCAACTTCTGGATTTTCACATTCAACCATGCATTTGCACTCACCTACAGCTGTCTGAAATTTGCACATAAATAATGGTGAGCACATTATGGTTAGCCTGACTATTGCTTTGACATGAAAATCTAAGCCAATAGATTTTCCAAAAGACTAGATCATGAATTATGCTGAGGCTCCTAGTTATTATGTTCTTCGTTCACACAATGTGCTATAACACAACCAAGGGTATATTTGGACCTTTAATTGGTGCTTAGCAAGTCCTTATCAAGCAAAGAAAATGAATACCAAAGTTGCATGTTAAACAAATTTAGACCTAAGAGGAATCACAAGGAAAAGCAAAAATGAATATGTGGTGAATTCTCCATTTGGGAGACTCTGGGCGGGTTTCTTCGTCCTGCCACATCCATTTAATGGTGCAGCAAGCCCCTGCCAGCAGGGGGATTCTCCGTCCCAGCAGCCAGCCAATGAGGTTTCCCATTGTGGGCACCCCCATGCCATCAGGTGAGTGCACTGTTGGCAAAACAGAGGACCCTGAGAATCCAGGCTTATGTGAAAATGAGACATGATGGTTCAGTTGGGTCGCTTGAGAGTTACAAGTTAGCTAGGAAGGCTCTAAAGAGAGAGCTAAGAAGAGCCAAGCGAGGACATGAGAAGTCTTTGGCAGGTAGGATCAAGGATAAGCCTAAAGCTTTCTATAGGTATGTCAGGAATAAAAGAATGACTAAGGTAAGAGTAGGGCCAGTCAAGGACAGTAGTGTGAAGTTGTGCGTAGAGTCCGAGGAGATAGGAGAGGTGCTAAATGAGTATTTTTCGTCAGTATTCACACAGGAAAAAGACAAAGTTGTCGAAGAGAAAACTGAGATACAGGCTACTAGACTAGAAGGGCTTGAGGTTCATAAGGAGGAGGTGTTAGCGATTCTGGAAAGTGTGAAAATAGATAAGTCCCCTGGGCCGGATGGGATTTATCCTAGGATTCTCTGGGAAGCTAGGGAGGAGATTGCTGAGCCTTTGGCTTTGATGTTTAAGTCATCTTTGTCTACAGGAATAGTGCCAGAGGACTGGAGGATAGCAAATGTTGTCCCCTTGTACAAGAAGGGGAGTAGAGATAACCCCGGTAACTATAGGCCAGTGAGCCTTACTTCTGTTGTGGGAAAAGTCTTGGAAAGGTTTATAAGAGATAGGATGTATAATCATCTGGAAAGGAATAATTTGATTAGAGATAGTCAACATGGTTTTGTGAAGGGTAGGTCGTGCCTCACAAACGTCATTGAGTTCTTCGAGAAGGTGACCAAACAGGTGGATGAGGGTAAAGCAGTTGATGTGGTGTATATGGATTTCAGTAAAGCGTTTGATAAGGTTCCCCACGGTAGGCTATTGCAGAAAATACAGAGGCATGGCATTCAGGGTGATTTAGCAGTTTGGATCAGAAATTGGCTAGCTGATAGAAGACAAAGAGTGGTGGTTGATGGGAAATGCTCTGACTGGTGTCCAGTTACTAGTGGTGTGCCACAAGGATCTGTTCTGGGGCCGTGGCTATTTGTCATTTTTATAAATGACCTGGAGGAGGGCGTAGAAGGATGGGTGAGTAAATTTGCAGATGACACTAAAGTCGGTGGAGTTGTGGACAGTGCAGAAGGATGTTACAAGTTACAGAGGGACATAGATAAGCTGCAGAGCTGGGCTGACAGGTGCCAAATGGAGTTTAATGCAGAAAAGTGTGAGGTAATTCATTTTGGAAGGAATAACAGAAAGGCAGAGTACTGGGCTAATGGTAAGATTCTTGGTAGTGTGGACGAGCAGAGAGATCTCGGTGTCCATGTCGATAGATCCCTGAAAGTTGCCACCCTGGTTGAGAGGGTTGTTAAGAAGGCGTACGGTGTGTTAGCTTTTATTGGTAGAGGAATTGAGTTTCGGAGCCATGAGGTCATGTTGCAGTTGTACAAAACTCTGGTGCGGCTGCATTTGGAGTATTGTGTGCAGTTCTGGTCGCCACATTATAGAAAGGATGTGGAAGCATTGGAAAGGGTACAGAGGAGATTTACAAGAATGTTGCCTGGTATGGAGGGAAGATTATATGAGGAAAGGCTGAAGGACATGTGGCTGTTTTCGTTAGAGAGAAGAGGGTTAAGAGGGTACTTAATTGAGGCATACAAGATGATCAGAGGATTAGATAGGGTGGACAGTGAGAGTCTTTTTCCTCGGATGGTGATGTCCAGCACAAGGGGACATAGCTTTAAATTGAGGGGAGATAGATATAGGACAGATGTCAGAGGTAGGTTCTTTACTCAGAGATTAGTAAGGGCGTGGAATGCCCTGCCTGCAACAGTAGTGGACTCGCCAACACTAAACGCATTCAAATGGTCATTGGATAGGCATATGGACGATAAGGGAATAGTGTAGATGGGCTTTAGAGGGGTTTCACAGGACGGTGCAACATTGTGGGCCGAAGGGCCTGTACTGCGCTGTAATGTTCTATGTTCTCCCGCCAGAGGAGAATTGCAACCGATTTACAATCCCCTATTTGCATTTTTACATCCTTCCACTAGCACGCGGTCGCGGACCTCGATCCCGGCGCCAGCGGGGTTTCGGCACCTGGCGTCGATTCCGATTTCCCGCCGACGCCCACTTCTGCATCCAATCAGGAAATGTGATCCAGGCGTCGCGGGACGAAGAATCCAGACCTATATATTTACCATATTTGTTGCCTTTAATTCGTCATCCTGACATTCCTTCTCTTGAAGAATGCTATAATATGAATATTTAAAACAAATCAAGCTGCTCTCAATGAAGACAATTGATTGCATCTCTCCAATCTGTTACGTTAAAGAAAGGAAATTCTATTATTTTGAATAGGTTCGTAGGATGATAAAAGAGAGTCATGAATCAAACTACATCGACCAAATCACTAATTGTCTGGTACAATTGAAATAGAATGATTGTGAGCAGCGTTTGACAGCCCCACAAAACACTTGTGGAGATTGCAATGTCTAATTAACTGACACCATTCTTTCTGATGCAGGCAGCACACAACATCATACTGCCCGTTCATTTAGATGACTGAAGCACGCAGGCAGTGCAAAACATTCTGTTGAGTGGCTGAGGACATAAGCTGAGCAAAAAAGTGAAAGTCTAGCTCAAGTGTGCCATCACTGCCTCAAGAGGATGTGCAATTAGACTGTACCAGGTGCTGGAAATCATTCCAAAATTGAGTGTTGTAGGCCTTTCATCACCTGTCCATAAACAGAAAAATGTTTTGATGTTGATTTGCCCGTTTATAAACAGTGGCATATTTCCCAACCCATCTGATTTGGTGTGATTCAATCTTTATTAATAACACCCCTCCACAGCAAACTTGAGATTGGGTAAACTTAGAGGGGAAATTTATTGGCACACATTCAAACATGAGAGAAGTGTCGCAATGCCTCCTTTTCACTTCTACAATATAAGAAGGGTGATAGAGAACAAAAGATTTGCAGGGCGATGACCATGGAATAAAGTATTATTGTTTTATCTGAGTCCAGAATTAGTCCTATGGTGTATTATTTTACATAGGTCAGCAGGCTTGATGTTGATGCTGGATAATTTACTTTTAAAGGAGAGATGACTTGCGGTGTTGGGGCGCCAAAAATGGGATGACACGGTAGCACAGTGGTTAGCACAGTTGCTTCGGAGCTCCAGGGTCCCAGGTTCGATTCCCGGCTTGGGTTACTGTCTGTGCGGAGTCTGCATGTTTTTCCTGTGTCTGTGTGGGTTTCCTCCGGGTGCTCGTGTTTCCTCCCACAGTCCAAAGATGTGCAGGTCAGGTGGATTGGCCATGATAAATTGCCCTTAGTGTCCAAAAAAGTTAAGTATGGTTACTGGGATAGAGTGGAAGTGTGGTTTAAGTGGGGTGCTCTTTCTAAGGGCCGGTGCAAACTCGATGGACCGAATTGCCTCTTTCTGCACTGTAAATTCTATGATTCTGTACAATAAGATAGGTATGCAGTGATGAATTGGTCTCAGTGTGAATAGCATAGATGGAGCCAGGCATTCAAACCTAGACAGAACCCTTTTTCTGGCTACTGCTTGGTATGAGGACCAATGCTGACTGATTTGAAGTACAGCAAGACTGTATAACTGATCCTCCCAGCAAGCGGGACCATGTCACATGATTCCCACCTATCCAATTTGGCTTTGACAAATGGTGTACATACCTTTGTCTAGCACTGATGCCTCACGGCGCCAAGAACCTGGGTTTGGGCAGCACGGTGGCACAGTGGTTAGCATTTCTGCCTACGGCGCTGAGGACCCGGGTTCGAATCCCGACCCTGGGTCACTGTCCATGTGGAGTTTGCACATTCTCCCCGTGTTTGCGTGGGTTTCACCCCCACAACCCAAAAGATGTGCAGGGTAGGTGGATTGGCCATGCTAAATTGCCCCTTAATTGGAAAAAATAATTGGGTACTCTAAATTTATTTTTTTTAAAAAGAACCTGGGTTTGATCCCGGCCCTGGGTCACTGCCGATGTGGAGTTTACACATTCTCCCCGTGTCTGCGTAGATGTCACCCCCACAACCCAAAGATGTACAGGGTAGGTGGTTTAGCCATGCTAAATAGCCCTTTAATTAAAAAGAATTGGGTACTTAAATTTATTTAAAAAAAACTTTGTCTAGGTTCTTGAGGTGGTTACTGTTTAGCCATGAAGAACTTCAAAGGAGTTGGCAAGGTTCCTTTGTCCGAGTAGACATGTAGACTCCAGTAGCCAACTGAGCTTCTGGAATGAAGATGGCCTTTGTATAATTCTCACTGAATTTCATCTTTACAGCCAGGGTCATTGATAACATTGATAACCTTCAGTGATAACAATGTCTCAGCTTCTCTGATAGTGCCAGGAAGTTTCTTTTGTTCAGGGTTACAGGCAGGTATGGTTCAATCTTTTTAAAGTCTTTGTTCAGTTTTTAAATTTAAAAAAAAATGTTCAGGGTTATATATATCTATATATATATTTCATAAAAATATATGGGCAGATTTTCCATGCCCCCCCACCTCTCCCATTTCTTGGCGGTGGGAGGCAACTCCGTTGATGGCTAGCAGTGGGATTTTCTGGCCTGCCGCTGTCAATTTACTTTCCACCCAACACTGCCGGGAAACCAGGTGTGGAGGTTTGCCACTGGTGGGACTGGAAGATCTCACTGGCAAAAACCACAGCTGTTACATGTGTTTGACTTCAGAAAGAGAAAATAATGGCATAACATGGCAAAGAGCAGTCTTCAAGGTACCCTGGAAGCTTTAAATGATGCAGTGTATCAGAGAGGAAGGGGTGAACAGGAGGGGAAGAGGTCTTCCAGACAGACACTCAGGGGGCAATGGGAGCTGCAAGCTATTACATTCAATGCTGGGAGTCTAGCTTCAAGGATTTCAATACAGTGATGGGAGAAGTCCCGTGTTCAAGGCATCATCAAATGCCATGGGTTGGATTCTCCGTTTCTGAGACTAAGTGCTGACACCTTGTGGAAACCGTGGAGTTTCACGACGGCAGAAACGGCGGGACAGGTGCATGTAATCAGCCACTCCAAAGGGGCTAGCACGGGTGTCACGGGAAACGACGCACCTTGCATGCGGAACGGTTCCATGATTAACGCACAGCTGCAGCCGCACTGAAGGGATTTTTCCCCCCAAACCCCCCCACTCCCACACACACCACTGCAGCCAACGTGGCTGGAAAGAGAGCAACACCACGCTTCCAAGATGCTGAGTTGGAGACCCTTATGGACGCCATGGAGCAGAGGGGGGTGGTGCTGCACCCCAGCCCGCGAGGAAGGTCCTTAGGCAGTGCCATTCGCTGCGCCTGGGCGGAGGTGGCAGATGAAGTGTTGGCCACTGTGGACTTGTGAAGCAGACATATGCCACCAACGCTGAAGAAGGTTCAACACTATTTTATTAAATTTATAAAATAATAGACATACTATAACTGGGTTTAAACGACGCTAGTTTAACTAGAGACCTGTGCCTGTCCGAACCAGTTGAATCTCTCAGCACGTGGTGTGAGTCTGTGCTATACTTGATAAGCTCTTGTGCTTCTGTGAGGCAGCATCCAGAATGAGCGGGAAAAGTGATGCCCTCTGCCTTTATAGTGTGTGTGTTCTAACTGGTGATTGGCTGTGGTGTTTGTGCATGTTGATTGGTCCCTGTGTGTGTCCATCAGTATGTGTCTGCACCATGATACACTGGTGTATATTATGACAGCAGATACCGTCATTGCTGTCAGCGAAGTCGTCCAGAGTGGCACCCAGTGCAAAAAGAAACTAGCTTTCGGAGCACTGCTCCTTCCTCAGATGAAGGAGCAGTGCTCCGAAAGCTAGTGATTTGAAACACACCTGTTGGACTTTAACCTGGTGTTGTAAGGCTTCTTACTGTGCTCACCCCAGTCCAACGCCGGCATCTCCACATCATAGAAAAACTGCACAACCACCTCAGGGAAGCCAGGGTGAGTATGCAGTGCTGTGCCCCTGGCACCAACCTCCCTATCCCCCACAGTCATATTACCCCCCCCCCCCTCCCCGCCCCACCGAGGACAACCGGTCCCTCATCCTGCCCCACATGCCAACTGCAATCGCCGGGTGCCCTGCCCACTGAAGCCATCAGCTTCCAACCCCTGGGCTGTGTGCGCTGGATTGTATAACGTGTCGTTGTTTGTGTTTGTCACCTCTCCCCCCCCCCCCCCCCCCCCCCCCCCCCCCCCCCCCACCACCACCACCCAGGACAAGGCTGTGCACAACTGCTGTAAGCGGGAGAAGATTGGAGGGGAACCACCAGACCTGCGGCCCCTCACCGTGCCTGAGCAGAGGGCACTGTACGTGGTTGGTGGCCCAGAGGAGAGGGAGATCAGTGAGGCAGACGTTGGCAGCGTGCAACGAAATGAGACCCCTGCGTAGTTGCGAATCCGCATGACAGATGTGTGCCCCCCCCAACCCCCCCTCAACCCCCAACCCCCTCACCCCACCACTCACCTCAGCCCTCACCCCCTCACCTCAGCTCTCACCACCTCACTCCCACGCCTCACCACCGTCTGGCTGTCTAACTATATATGGCATCTTGTGTCTTATAGGACCTGCCGGAGATGGGCACGGCCCATCCGGGGCCCCGTGCCCCCAGCCAGTGCCAGAGCTGGTGCCCCCCAACGGCAGAGCACTGATAGGGAGAGCAGCCAGAACACCAGCTCTCTTCCTTGTGGGCTGCGTGGCAGCACAGTGGTTAACACAGTCGCTTCACAGTGCCAGGGTCCTAGGTTCGATTTCCCGCTGGGTCACTGTCTGTGCAGAGTCTGCACGTTCTCCCCGTTTCTGTGTGGGTTTCCTCCGGATGTTCCGGTTTCCTCCCACAGTCCAATGATTTGCAGGTTAGGTGGATTGGCCATGCTAAATTGCCCTTAGTGTCCAAAAGGTGGGGTGGGGTTACTGGGTTACGGGAATAGGTTGGAGGTGTGGGCTTCGGTCGGGTGCCCTTTCCAAGGGCCGGTGCAGACCCGATAGGCTGATTGGCCTCCTTCTGCACTGTAAATTCTATGAAATCTATGAAATCTTCCTGAGACCCAGGATACCCCGGAGATCGGGTCAGAGGAGGACACTGACTGTCTCCAACACCCTTCACCATCTCATTGACTATCACTTGGGCACATTAGTGAGGAGGCTCCTGGGACACAATCTGGTGCGCACCACACAGTCGGTCCAGTACAGCAGGTGGAGGTAGGAGCTGCCAGGGGCCGGACTAATAGAGAGCAGTCCAGCCCCAGCAACCAGCTGCCACCCAGACAGGTTCCGGGCTCCTGGAAAATACGCTCACACGCACAGTGCAGGTGCAGTCAGAGACCCAGGAACTACAGGAGGGGCTGACGGCCGGCTTCCAGCACCTGCAGGTGCAGGTAGAGGAGTCCATCCACGTGCAGGAGCAGGGGGTAGGGCCGGTCATGCGTGCCACCCAGGCCAAAACCGCACAGCTGCCGTCCACGGTGGAGGCAATGGGGGTGGCGGTGTCAGGTATGGGTCAACATGTGCAAAGCCTGGGACATTCTGTGCAGGCGGGGACCGTGACCCAGGACAGGGCCACCCTCTCACTGGCAACCATGTGCCAGAGCCACCTGGAGATTGCAGCGGCACTCCCCAGCGCACAGGCCATTGCTGAGACCATCAGCAGCATTGCCCAGGTACAGGCCAGCATGGCGCAGACACAGAGGAGGTGATCCAGTCCCAGAGCTCGTGGCCCAGCCGCAGAGGGATGAGGCCCACTCACTGGCTGATGCGGCCCACACCCTGAGGGACGTGGCCCACAACATCAGGGATGCGGCCCACTCACTGGCTGATGCGGCCCACACCCTGAGGGACGTGGCCCACAACATCAAGGATGCGGCCCACTCACTGGCTGATGCGGCCCACACCCTGAGGGACGTGGCCCACAACATCAGGGATGCGGCCCACTCACTGGCTGATGCGGCCCACACCCTGAGGGACGTGGCCCACACCATGAGGGATGCGGCCCACTCACTGGCTGATGCGGCACACACCGTGAGGGACGTGGCCCACACCATGAGGGATGCGGCCCAATCACTGGCTGATGTGGCACAGACCCTCAGGGTGGTTGCACAGTCGCATAGTGATGTCGTGCAGTCCCAAATGGAGATGGGCCACTGCCTGTGCTACATGGCTGCGAACTTTCAGACCCTTGTCGAGACCAGAGCGAGCCTCCAGGACTGGCAGTGCCAGGTGTCGGGGAGGGCCTCAGGGGATGGCTCCGCTTGCACCCCCATTGTATGGAGAAGCTCAGAGGGCCTTTGGCCACCCAAGGGAGGAAGAGGTGCTGGGGCCCGTGCAGGTGACTCCTGCAGGGGAGATGTCGGAACACCGCAGCACCTCGGACTCCCCCCTGGTGCATCTGGTGGGCAGCGGGCAGAACAGGGCGGCATCACACCACCCGGGATGCCCTAGGAGCAGCCAGGCCCATCCAGGCTGGGCCACCACAGGAGACGTGCGCTCGTACGCATGGCAGGAGTCACAGCAGGCTGCCACCACTGCTGCTCTATCGTCTGGGGAACAAAAAAAAAGCATAGTGTTAGGGGCCGTAAGACCAGAAAGTTAGACACCAGTTAAGTTGGCACAGGGCAAGTTTAGTATCGGGGCTAAGGCACAGGCTGCCTATATCTGTTCACAATAAACACATGTTCACACCGTTCAAACCTGCTTTGGTGCTCTGTCTGATGGGTGAAGGGGTGGGGCGGTCAGTGCGGGCCAATTGGAGTGGGGGGGTGTGGGACAAGTGAGGCCCAGTGGGTGGGCCGCGTAGTCTTCCCCCCACCCACCTACCCCGACAATCCCCAGCCCCCATTCCCAGCGAATCGACAGGGCCGTGTGATGGGCTAGCCAGGTCACATGCAGGGATCACCCAGATGGAAGGTACTACTGTGGGCATAAGTCAGACATTGTCAAACGATATGGAGCACGGAGTTCATTGCAGAGCGGTCTGTCATCATCCTCCATCCCGTGGAGCAGGTCTGCTGTCACTGCCAACCCAGTGCCCCCAGCTCATTATGCAGCAGGTATATACAATAGAGGCTGTGTGCATGTGGGTGGTTTGGTGGTGTGGGAGGTGTGGGTGTCCGGTGGTGTGGGAGGTGAGGGTGTCCGGTGGTGTGGGAGGTGAGGGTGTGTGGTGGTGTGGGAGGTGAGGGTGTCCGGTGGTGTGGGAGGTGAGGGTGTCCAGTGATGTGGGAGATGAGGGTGTCTGGTGGTGTGGGAGGTGAGGGTGTCTGGTGGTGTGGGAGGTGAGGGTGTCCGGTGGTGTGGGAGGTGAGGGTGTCTGGTGGTGTGGGAGGTGAGGGTGCCCGGTGGTGTGGGAGGTGAGGGTGTCCGGTGGTGTGGGAGGTGAGGGTGTCCGGTGGTGTGGGAGATGAAGGTGTCCGGTGGTGTGGAGGGTGTCCGGTGGTGTGGGAGGTGAGGGTGTCCGGTGGTGTGGGAGATGAAGGTGTCCGGTGGTGTGGAGGGTGTCCGGTGGTGTGGGAGGTGAGGGTGTCCGGTGGTGTGGGAGGTGAGGGTGTCCGGTGGTGTGGGAGGTGAGGGTGTGTGGTGGTGTGGGAGGTGAGGGTGTCCGGTGGTGTGGGAGGTGAGGGTGTCCAGTGATGTGGGAGATGAGGGGATTTGGTGGTGTGGGAGGTGAGGGTGTCTGGTGGTGTGGGAGGTGAGGGTGTCCGGTGGTGTGGGAGGTGAGGGTGTCTGGTGGTGTGGGAGGTGAGGGTGTCCGGTGGTGTGGGAGGTGAGGGTGTCTGGTGGTGTGGGAGGTGAGGGTGTCTGGTGGTGTGGGAGGTGTGGGGGTGTGGGAGGTGAGGGTGTCCGGTGGTGTGGCAGGTGAGGGTGTCCAGTGATGTGGGAGATGAGGGGATTTGGTGGTGTCCATGCCCCTGGCCAGTGAACCGCATCCTCCAGTGTCCCGTGCGCGCTGGCCCTGGCGTGCCTGGCCAGGCCCCATGTCCTGCTCATTGTCCTCTCCCCCTCATCCTCCTCGGCTGATGAGGCCTGCCCTTGCTCCTCATCCTTCTCTAGCACATCGCCCCTCTGTTGCATGATGTTGTGGAGGATGCAGCAGACCACAACAATGAGGGCGACCCTCCTTGCCTCCCTCATATTGAAGGGCCCCTCCAGAGCAGACCAGGCACCTGAAGCACCATAGACCACACTCCTGGACGCACAATGGGCATCATTGTAGCGGGTCTCTGAGTCGGTCTGTGGCGACTGTATAGGTGTCATCAGCCACGGTAAACCCTGTCGGCCAACAACCAGCCCCGCAGCTGGGTGGGCAGGTGTGGCTGTCCCACGCACATGTCGGGGATCACCAAGTGCGCCAAGGTGAAAGAGTCATGTACATTGCCTGGGAATTTGGCGCAGACGTGCATTACCCGTATTTGATAGTCACAGGCCACCTGAATGTTCACCGAATGGTAGCCCTTCCTGTTGGTGAACAGCTGCTCCGCCGGTGGCCGGAGGGCGACATGTATCCCATCGATGCCCCCCTGGACCCAGGGCATCCCGGCGATGGCAGTGAACCCCGCTGCCTGGGCATCCTGGTGGGCGCGGTCCACATGGTACTGGATGTGCCGAACCGCCTGGGCATACTGGGCATTAGTGATGGCACAGATGCACCTGTGCGCCGATACCTGTGAGATGCCAAGCAGGTCCCCACTCGGCAACTGGAATGACTCCATCGCATAAACGTTCAGCGCAACTGTCACCTTGACGGCCACCGGCAGCGAGTGTCCCTCCCCCATACCCAAGATGTGTCAGGTGTGCCATGGTCTGGCAGGTGTGTCGCACTGTCTCCCTGCTCAACTGCAGTCTCCCTCTGCATGCCCAGTCCGGAAGGCCCTCAAAGGACACGCGGTCGCAGTAAACATGTGGCCTCATCCGGTGCCCCCACCTCCTCTTCCTCGGCCTGCCATGGCGAATACACCCGTGCCAACCAGGTACCATGGGCCACACGGTGGCCCTAGTTGTCACCGTGTGCCCCAACCATGCATGCCCCCTACCCCCGCACCCCGTCGGTGCCACCAGTCCTGGCTCCCGTCCCTGCTGCCAGGGGCACTATTGGATGGCACTGCCCTCATTGGGGGCTGCTGTTGGTGTGGCCCTGGGTGGACCTCCGGTGGGTGTTTGCCGGTAGGGTGGGGTGGTGGGGGGGTTGAGACCATCCATCTGCCGTTGTAACTGTGAGCACCCAGGGGCCGGGTGGATGGCAAGCAAGATGGCCACCATAATGGCGGTCTGTACCTGGGCACCGCTCTGTCCTGTTGGAGTGCTCCCCGGCTGCTCGGCCTGCCCCCCCCCCTCCCTTCCCCTCCCCTCCCCCGGCCCTGGCAGACCCCCTGCCGAAAACACGGCCGGTGACCTATCCGAAAGTCCGCAGTCACCACACGCCACTTCCTACCTCCTCTTTCAGCCGCCGCAACCATCACGCCAGGTTCACGAATTTGTATAGCACATGAGGAACACGCCGTTGTGAAATTGGCTCATCCGAGGCGCTGAATCGCGGAGGCCACGGAGAATCAGTCGTCAGGACCGCTAATGATATGCATACAGTATTTTCATGCCGTGTGGTGGGCAACGCGATTTCGGTGTTTTGTGGGGGGGGGGGCAGAGAATGCCGATTTGGCATAAAACTGCCGTCAGGCTTAATTTTGGCATCAGAACCTATCCTCTGCACGATCGCGTTTTGCCATTTCGGTGTCAGCTAACAGAGAATTCAGCCCCATATTCTTACAATTGCACCCCTTTTCTCACACTGGTCAATTCACGATACCTCCATTACTCACCTAACAATTTCTATCAAACATGACTCATACTTCACATTCATAGCTTCATCTCTCCTCAGCACTACTCGTCTCATCTTAGCACTGCTGCAAGCTTTACACCCAGATCTCACAGCTTGCATAAACTGTAAGCTGGTGAACTATGACAATATTAATGTTAATGGGTATAATGGCATAGTGCTTATGGTATTTAGCTAATGACGATCCAGAGGCTTGGATATGACCTGAAGACATGTGTTCGCATCCCACCATGGCAACTGAGCAATTTAAATTCAATGAATTATGAAATACAGCACAGTAATAATAGGCATTTTGACCAGCTAGTCCATCCCAGTCTTCATGCTCCACTTAAGCCTCCTCCCACCTTTTCTCATCTTGCTACAGTTGTACAGGGTTTTGGTGAGACCACATCTGAAGTACGAAGTGCAGTTTTGGTCTCCACATCTAAGAAAGGATACTAGAATCTGAAACAAACACAGAAAATACAGGACAATCGCAGCAGGCCTGACAGCATCTGTGGAAAGAGGGAGCAAATGTTTGGGCGGCACGATGGCACAGTGGTTTGCACTTCTACCTCACAGATCTGCACACTCTCTGTAATTACTTACAGTCTTGGCCCAGCAGTTGCCATACCAGGCTGAGATGCAGCCAGATAGGGTGCTTTCTATGGTGCATCTGTAAAAATTTGTGAGAGTCAATGTGGACATGCCGAATTTCCTTAGTTTCCTGAGAAAGTATAGGCACTGTGGTGCTTTATTGGTCATAGCGTCGACATGGGTGGGCCAGGACAGATTGTTGGTGATGTGCACACCTAGGAATTTGAAGCTGTCAACCAGCTCCACCTTGACACCATTGTTGCAGACAGGGGTGTGTACGATATTTTGCCTCCTGAAGTCAATGACCAGCTCTTTAGTTTTGCTGACACTGAGGGGGAGATTGTTGCCGTTACACCACTCCACTAGGATGAAATAATAACTCATCTTTGGAACAGCACTTAGGAGGGGTCAAATTAAAAAAAGAAGTTGCAACAACGGGGAAAGCTAAATTACATGTTTCTATAGTGTAACATTCTGATTCCACTAATAAATATTTCTCTGGCAGTTACAAAAACCTTTTGTTATCAATTATTAACTTAAATTCACAAACACAAAAATCAAGAAATTAACAGTAAAGTACCACAACAAAACATCTTAAAAATAATTCACAACATCACACTGAACATGAATGTTTCTGGTCCTAACAGTTACTAAAGGTGTGATTTTCTGGCCCTTCCAGCCTGTAAGAACTTCACCAAAGCCTGTCTTCCATTAACGGATCCCTTTATTGCAGTAACTTTATTGCAGATTGCTCATACAATCTAAGATGGAGAACTGAAACCTGCACAAACATTCACTACTGACGTCACTACAAATTACATGACGCTTCACCAGCATGGATGTATTCTCTGATACATAACATTCGCCAATTCGCTTTTAAAATTCCTCAATTGCGTCTAATTGAACTATAGAAAGCAGCCGATTTGGCTGCATCAGAGCCTGGTATGCTAACTGCTCGGCCCAAGACCGTAAGTAATTACAAAGCATCCTGAACACAGCTCAGTACATAGCGTGATCCCGCCTCCCATCCATTGACCCTGTCTACACCTCCCGCTGCTTTGGGAAAGAGGGTAGCATAATCAAAGACCCCTCCCACCCATCTTATTCTCTCTTCCAACCTCTTTCATTGGGCAGCAGATACAGAAGTCTGGGAAGACGCACTAACAGATTCAAAAACAGCTTCTTCCCCTCTGTTACCAGACTCCTAAACGACCATCTTATGGACTGATCTGATTACTTCACACATCTTCTTTACTGAGTAGTACTACACTCCTGTATGCTGCATCCGATATCTGTGTCTATGTATTTATATTGTGTATTTTCTGTTTGTCCTCTGTATTTTCTTTTCATGTATGGAATTATCTGTCTGAGCTGTACACAGAACAATAATTTCACTGTACCTCGGTACAAGTGACAATAAACAAATCCAAACCAATCTTTCTGGACATCATTTTACTCTTTTTTGATGGATCATCACCCTTGAAGACAATCTTTAGGGCGTATAAAGATATTCCTTCTTTAGAAACTAGTGGTTACAAAGATGGTCTTTGATATTGTTGGCACACATGTACGATATCCAATATCTAAGTCAGAGCAACATGCAAGCACTGGTGCTTTGTCAAAATCGACATTGCAAATCAAATAAGAACCTGAAGAACATTTTATCAACATCCTGTATTTCTCACTTATGGATAACGTAACTGTGACTTCATCTCAAGTACAGAGTTATAGAAGAACCTATCCCGTGATGGCGAAGGTGATAGACATGGTCCAAAAAGGAACAATGTCAAATGCTCATCATAAAAATCCAAACCTCAAGCGCTTCATCATATGAAGATTTGAGTTGACTGTTCAGAATGAGGTTTTGTTATGGGGAACCTCAGTGATTCTTCTTCCGTTCTTGCGTAGTAAAGTCCTTGACCAACTGCATGATGGGAATCCTGGTATGGCGAGGATGAAGGAACTGGCACACAGTAATTTTTGGTGGCCAGGATAAGATGCTTAAATCAAAGAGAAAGTGGGGCAATGTCAGGCCTGTGCAAACTAAGAAAACTCCACCACTACAACCATTACATTCACTGGAATAGCCAACACAACCATGACAGAGAATACACGTAGGCTTTGCTGGTCTAGTGGAGGGTCAGATGTCCCTAGTGATAGTGGATGCAGACTCTAAATGGCCGGAAGTCATTATCATGAAATCCAAGATGAACGAACAAACCACTGAGAAGCCATACAAAATATTTGCAAGATTCAGCAAGTCTTAAGTGACAATGTTATTCTGTTCATTTCAAAGGAGTTTAAGTTTGAGCAACGAGAAGCTTTATTCTCTGGGGAACCTGATTTGTCGGGAGGCTAAATATCAGTTCGCAACAGCAGCGTGAAGGTTTGCAATTATGTTCTTGGGACTTTAAAGGCAGGTTAAAGATGTGTTGAGGTTCCCAACAAACAATGTCAGGAAGGCCTTTTGCATGCATTAGCATGCCTTGCACGATCATTTAGAAAAAAGCTCAATGGAATCACATTCCCCTTACTAAGTTCCCTGTCAGTGATAAATTATAATGTTCACTCTTACCGCTGCACATTAGTGGCACGCACCTGGCGAGGTAGATTTATTTTCATGATTAGTGATGAGTTGCCACTGCATTGGTCTCTTTAGGGAGCATCTGCATATATCAACCTCAAGACTGAGAGTGGCAGTGGAAGTTGTGTGCAAGGTGACCAAGGAGGGAGGAAGGGTAAGCAGGGAAGGGTGGAGCAGTGGGCAAGCAAAGGTGGAAGGGACAGTGCTGGCAGCCTGGGTACCCTTTAAATATTGTGCCTGGATCGTCAACCCTCTGAGGGAACAGCAGAGATGGCAACTTCCTGCATGCCCCACTGTGAGAATTGGCAATCTCCTCATGGATACATATTTAATGAGCTGAACAGCACAAGGTTGCACAGGGTCAGCCATCCTGGTCTTAGTGGGATCATTCCCACTTCTGCACTGTTATAACCTGCCTGCTTAACATTGGCTGGGGACTAATGACAATCCCACAATCCTATGGGAGTATGAGCTTCCCCAATGAGGGGGGCGGAGAAATAATTAGCAGACTCCCTGCATAAATAGAGCTGGCCAATTTGGAACCAGGGAGAGAGAAGAAAGTAAGCAGCAAGGGAAGTTGCTGCTGCTGTTGTATATATATGTTATTGTAAATAAATGTTATTTCTTTGTACACGTGCTGGATTCTTCGTGGCCCTCACAAAACTGGCGATGAGGGTTAAAGTGAATAGCTGTCTACGCTGCTGAAGCCACCTCCCTGGATTTTTGTTGGATATAGGTTGGAAGTTGTTTTCTATTACACCATGCCTCTGTATGGACGTTTGGATGTTTTTGATGCTGCACTGGAAAGCTGGAACCAGTACGCACAAAGGATTCGTTACTATTTCCGGGCAAACAACATCACCGAAAACGAGCGGCAGGTGGTCATTTTGCTCACCGCCTGCGGCCCACATACGTTTGGGGTGATTAGGAGCCTTACGTACCCAGCTGCGCCAGACACCAAAACGTTTGATGAACTTGTGAACTTAGTGGGGCAACATTTTAACCCAACACCATCCACAATAGTCCAACGTTACCGGTTTAATACTGCTGAAAGGACCCCAGGAGAGTCCCTTGCTGACTTTCTATCCAGGCTACGCAGGATTGCGGAGTACTGTGACTATGGTGAGACCTTGTCAGAAATATTACGTGACCGTTTGGTTTGCAGTATTAATAATGCGGCCACCCAGAGAAAGTTGTTAGCCGAGCCAACTTTGACTTTTCAACAGGCCATTCAAATAGTATTGCCCCGGGAGAGCGCAGAACAAGGAGTGCAGTGGTTACAGGGAATGGAGGTGCATGCCTTGGGGCGCAACCCCTTCCGTCCGAAAGTGTCCCCCCGCACCCCTGCGGTACCTTGGACGAGGCGAAGTCTGGATCGACGCCAGTGGCCATCAGACATTCCTCCCCGGGGGGGGGGCCTTCTTCAGAATCAATGGATGAGGAGCCATGTCCATGTCAGACTTGTAGGCACCGACCCCTATCGCGGACGCCGGTCCTGGGGTCGCCAGAGGATGAACCTGCGGCGACTACTCCCGAGGACGTGGAGACGGAGGATGACTGCCTGCAGCTGCATTGTGTGGCAGTTCCCCGTGTGGCCCCCATTAAAGTGACAGTACAGGTCAATGGTCAACCGCTTGAGGTGGAGTTGGACACTGGCGCAGCGGTCTCCATGATCGCCCAGAGGACATTCGACGCATCAAGCAGGGTATTCAGACTGTAATGAATCCCAAACAGGGCCCATATCCTATGAGGTTTCAATAGGAGGTAAGGTGCTGAAGAAACGCCTAGACCAAATAAGGGCAGCGGAACCACACCTGGAGGCAGGCGAAGCAGGACCGCCTCAAGCTGGGGTAGCCCAGACGGAAAGGATACCCACACCCCAGCCCCGAGCAATTTCTCCAGACCCCGTCATCCAGTCGTCAGAGTCGGAGATGGACATGTTCGACGAGGCTGCCGCGACACCTCTCCCCAAGGAGGAGGAAGAACAACTTCCAAGGAGGTCATCAAGGAAAAGACGGGCACCTATAAGGTACACCCCACCCACTTTGGAGAACGACCCGGCGGACGACAGAGGTGACAGACCCAGACATGAGGAGCAGGAAGAAGCTCAGAGGAATGCCAGCTGGCAGGAATTCCTTGGACCTTCGGGGGGAGGGGTGTAATGAACGCCAATTGGCTTTATTGGTTGGCCAATTGGAGTATGATCTCTCTCAATGATAGCTCATTGAGGGGGCCCATATAATCACCTGTGTAGACTTTGTGAGCCAGTCTTAAGTTGACTGGACTGCTAGCAGCACTGTTTGTAGCTGCTCCTGTAATATCGTTATTGTAAATAAATATTGGTGTGGTGACGGAACTCCTGCCTCCCGTGGATTACTACAGTGGCGACGAGGTAAACTAAGAATTTTGTGGAGACCAGCTGCCGCACTCGGAGGGTAAGCCTTGCCATTTTAAAAATGCTGTTTTTTGGGAGGTTAGAGGCATTCGACCCGGCTATTGAGGACTGGTCCCAGTATGTGGAGAGAACGTGTTACTTCTTCCAGGCAAATGATATACTGACGGACGAAAGGAGACGGCTTATCCTGCGGTTGGCGTGCGGACCCTCCGCTTTCGCCATTATACGTAGTCTGACTTATTCCGATGCGCCGGACACGAAAACTTTCCAAGAAGTAACGGAATTGGTGAAAGAGCACTACGACCCAAAACTACCCCTCATTTTGCGTAGGTACAGATTCTACACAGTGAAGCGGGAAGACAGGGAGTCAGTCACGAATTTCTTGACCCGCCTGAGAAGGCTGGCGGAAAAATGTGAGTTCGGCCCGACGCTAAATGAAATGCTTCGGGACCGGTTAGTGTGTGGTATAAACGACCTCACAGTACAGAAACGCCTGTTGGCGGAAACGGAGCTAGACTGCAGGCAGGCGTTACAGCTCGCACTGTCCCTAGAAAAGGCAGCAAGTGGGGCGCAGGAACTACAGGGCACGCCAATGGAGGTAGCTACCTGTGAGAGGGACTACCACAACTGGTCCTGCTACCAGATAGCCGCTCTCAGGAAAAACCTGAGGAATAGAGGGAAAAAGGAAACCCCCAGAACTGCACCCAGGTCTGCCAGGACTAACTGGAGACAGAGGGAAGTACCGGCTGAAGCTCCCCCAACAGAGAAGGACTGTTTCTGGCACCAGATAGAGTGGGGTAACAGCGACAGCCCTAGAAGGAGGTGGCAAAAGAGGAATAGCAGGTGGGGTCGTAGGGAAGTACACAACCTAGATGCCCCATCCTCCTCTGAAGGGGAACAATTATATAATATTGCAACGAAGAAAGCAGAACCCATTAAGATTACCCCACGGGTGAACGGGCGGCCGACTATAATGGAAATAGACACGGGTGCGGCCGTATCAGTATGGGAGTGGCAGCATTTAGAAAAATCAAAGATGGACTCCAGCCACTAACCCTGACGAAACTTAAAACCTACACGGGGGAACCCCTGGAAGTTCTAGGCACGACTCATGTACCCGTGGAATATGAGAAACAATTGCTCAGATTACCGTTGACGATAGTAGAGGGCTCCGGACCGAGCATAATTGGACGAAACTGGTTGAAAGACCTAAAATTAGATCGGATGAAAATTTTCCAGAGTGGAAGCGGGCAGTTGAGTGGAGTACTCCAAAAATACCCGGAGGTCTTCCAGGAAGGTTTGGGGGAAATCATCGGCGCCAAAGCAACTTTGCACGTGGACCCAGAAGCCCTTCTGAAATTTTGTAAGGCCAGGCACCTTTTGCATTAAGGAAGAAAGTAGATGACGCAATAGAAAGGTTACGGCGCAACGGCATTATCAGACCAGTACAGTTCTTGGAATGGGCAGCGCCGGTGGTACTAATTTTGAAGCCAGACGGCTCGATAGGTCTCTGTGGAGATTTCAAACAGACAGTAAATAAATACGCACTGCTGGACAAATACCCAATCCCGAAAATAGACGACCTATATGCCAAATTGGCAGGTGGACTTTTGTTCACGAAACTAGACATGAGCCACGCCTACCTGCAGTTAAAACGGGACAAGGGCTCCCAGAAGTTCGCTACGATCAACACCCTGAAGGGCCTTTTTCGTTATACTAGGCTACCTTTCGGAGTGTCATCAGCCTGCGCTATATTCCAGCGTACGATGGAAAATATTCTGCAGGGACTACCGCAGGTGGCGATTTATTTGGACGATGTCTTAATCACGGGTAGGACAAACAGGGAACACTTAAGGAACCTGGAGGAAGTGCTCAGGCATTTCGCAAAGGCAGGCGTACGGCTAAAAAGGGAAAAATGTGTTTTTCTGGCCCCACAAGTGACGTACCTGGGATATAAAGTAGACGAGCCAGGCTTATACCCATTAGAAGACAGAGTAAGGGCAATAAAATAAGCCCCAGCTCCCACCACGGTCCAGGAGTTACGATCATTTCTAGGGTTGGTAAGTTATTATGCAAAATTTATTGAAAATAGGGCGTCCATCCTAGAATCCCTCCACCAGCTACTAAAAATGGGGCAAGAATGGAAATGGCCCGCCCGCCAAAACCGAGTATTTCGGGACATTAAGGAACAGCTGTCATCCGAAAATGTCCTTGAGCATTATGACCCAAGGAAGGAATTGGTGGTCACTTGTGAAGCATCCCCATACTGGGTAGGAGCCGTCTTAGCCCATAGAGGAAGGAATGGGAAGAACGGCCAATAGCCTATGCTTCGAGGACCTTGGCGATGGCTGAGAGGAAGTACTGGAGCAGAAGGGACCAAATAACCGTAGAAGACGGTATCCTATTATGGGGAGCCCGGGTAATAGTCCCAGCTCAGGGCCATCAGGCAATCTTAACCGAGTTACATCACGGACACCCAGGGGTGTCTAAAATGAAGATGCTAGCTCGAAGCTACGTTTGGTGGCCAGGTTTGAACACAAACATAGCACCCTTGGTACGTAGGTGCCAGGAGTGCCAACAGGGGCAAAGAGTGCCACCAGCGGCGCCATTGCACCCGTGGGAATGGCCAGGCAGACCATGGACCTGCCTGCATATTGATCACGCCGGCCCTTTCATGGGCTCAATGTTTTTGGTGATAGTGGACGCCCACTCCAAATGGTTGGACGTCCACCGGGTAAACGCGGCAAGCACAGCATCAACAATTGAAAAGCTCAGGGCCTCGTTTGCAACACATGGACCTCCGGAGGTATTGGTGTCGGACAACGGAACGGCATTCACAAGTGGGGAATTTGGAAAATTACTGAAGGAAAATGGAGTCCGTCACATCAAAACGGCCCCTTACCATCCAGCGACCAACGGCCTGGCAGAGAGAGCGGTCCAGACACTTAAATCGGGACTCAAGAAGCAGCCGGCAGCGTCAATGGACACAAAGCTCTCCCGTTGGCTGTTTGATTACAGGACCACACCGCATTCCACAACGGGCATACCGCCAGCTGAACTCTTAATGGGAAGGCGGCTGCGGACGAGGCTGAGTCTCCTTTTCCCAAATTTAACAGGGAAAGTGGAGAAACAACAGGAGGCCCAATGCAGGGGGCATGATAATAGTCGGCAGCAGACATTTCCAGGTGGGAGCACCGGTTTGGGTCAAGAATTATGGGAATGGACCAACGTGGGTCAAAGGCACGGTAGAGTCCCAAACAAGGCCCATATCCTATGAGGTTTCAATAGGAGGTAAGGTGCTGAAGAAACACCTAGACCAAATAAGGGCAGCGGAACCACACCTGGAGGCAGGCGAAGCAGGACCGCCTCAAGCTGGGATAGCCCAGACGGAAAGGATACCCACACCCCAGACCCGAGCAATTTCTCCAGACCCCGTCATCCAGTCGTCAGAGTCGGAGATGGACACGTTCGACGAGGCTGCCGCGACACCTCTCCCCAAGGAGGAGGAAGAACAACTTCCAAGGAGGTCGTCAAGGAAAAGACGGGCACCTATAAGGTACACCCCACCCACTTTGGAGAATGACCCGGCGGACGACACAGAGGTGACAGACCCAGACATGAGGAGCAGGAAGAAGCTCAGAGGAATGCCAGCTGGCAGGAATTCCTCGGACCTTCGGGGGGAGGGGTGTAATGAACTCCAATTGGCTTTATTGGTTGGCCAATTGGAGTATGAGCTCCCTCAATGATAGCTCATTGAGGGGGCCCATATAAGCACCTGTGTAGATTTGTGAGCCAGTCTTAAGTTGACAGGACTGCTAGCAGCACTGTTTGTAGCTGCTCCTGTAATATCGTTATTGTAAATAAATATTGGTGTGGTGATGGAACTCCTGCCTCCCGTGGATTACTACACAGACCCTTACATTAACCGACACACAGGCCAGGTTGGCCACCTATACGGGGGAACCATTGGACTTTGCAGGAATTACGATGACTCCTGTTGTTTATGGACGCCAGGAGGGGCGTTTCCCACTTATTGTGGTGCGCGGCCATGGGCCCAGCCTGTTGGGTCGGGACCGATTGCGCCATTTGCAGTTGCAGTGACAGCACATCCTCCAAACAGTTTCTGAAGGGTTGACTGAGGTGCTGGGACAATACCCAGATGTATTCCAGCCCGGTTTGGGGAAAATAAAAGGGGCTGTAGCCCGTATCCAATTCGAACCAGGAGCCACGCCGCGCTATTTCCGGATGCACCCGGTGCCTTACGCCTTGCTCGAGAAGGTAGAAGGGGAGCTCACTCATTTGGAGACTTTGGGTATCATCAGGCCCGTCCGTTTCGCTGACTGGGCAGCACCAATTGTACCTGTAATGAAGCCAGATGCCACAGTTCGCTTGTGCGGCGACTATAAACTTACAGTGAATACGGCTTCCCGACTCGACCGATACCCAATGCCTCGCATAGAGGATCTCTACGCGAAGCTTGCAGGCGGACTCTCGTTCACAAAATTAGATATGAGTCACGTCTATCTACAGTTGGAGCTGGACCCTGCCTCCCGGCCATATGTAACGATTAATACACACCAGGGCCTGTATGAATATACACGTTTGCCCTTTGGAGTATCCTCTGCCTGCGCTATTTTTTAACGCGTTATGGAGGGCATTTTGAGAGGTTTACCTCATGTTGCTGTCTACTTAGATGACGTTTTGATCACAGGGACATCAGAGCAGGAACATTTGGAAAATTTAGAGGCTGTCCTTAGACGATTTTCGGAGGCTGGAGTCCGTTTACGTCACACAAAGTGCGTTTTTCAGGCGAAGGAAGTAGTCTACCTGGGTTATTGGGTGGACCGCGAAGGTTTGCACCCCGTCGCAGAGAAGGTGAGCGCGATTCAACAGGCCCCACCCCGACTGTCACTTCGCGTCTTCGTTCGTTTCTCGGCCTCGTAAACTATTACGGAAAGTTCCTCCCCAATCTGGCAACTACGCTGGCCCCGGTACACCTTCTGCTAAAGAAGAATCACACCTGGGTTTGGAGTCAGCCGCAAGAAACCGCTTTCCGGCAGGTAAAACAACAATTGTCGTCGCCTGGGTTACTAACCCACTATGATCCTGGAAAGCCTTTGCTCGTCACATGTGATGCATCCCCGTATGGGGACGTCCTGTCCCACAAGATGGAGAATGGGGCCGAGCGGCCAATAGCTTTCGCCTCTCGCACATTGACTGCAGCGGAAAAAAAGTACGCGCAGATCGAGAAGGAGGGCCTGGCAGTGGTCTTTGCGGTGAAACGTTTCCACCAGTACGTGTATGGCTGCCACATCACTATCGTGACTGATCATAAGCCTCTGCTGGGACTTTTCAGAGAGGATAAGCCAATACCGCCCATTGCTTCCGCACGGATCCAGCGCTGGGCTTTGTTGCTCGCTGCATACGAGTATTCTCTGGAGCACAAACCAGGAACCCATGTAGGGAATGCCGACGCACTGAGCCGATTGCCTTTATCGACCAGCCCCATGTCGACCCCCACGACCGGTGAGGTGGTTGCAACCCTAAATTTTATGGACACCTTGCCTGTCACGGCATCACAGATCCGTGAGTGGACCCAGACGGAGCCAGTCTTGTCAAAGGTTCGGCACATAGTCCTGTATGGAGGGCAGCATAGACAGCTCCCAGGCAAGTTGCGGGCATTTTCCTCCAAGCTGTCCGAATTCAGCGTGGAAGACGGCATCCTTTTGTGGGGGATGCGTGTGATTGTCCCGGAAAAAGGACAGGAGCTGATACTGAGAGACTTGCACAATGGGCATCCAGGTGTGACCAAAATGAAATGCTGGCCCGGAGTTATGTCTGGTGGCCAGGCCTCGACACCGACATTGAGAAGGTGGCCCAAAACTGCTCCATTTGCCAGGAGCATCAGAAGCTTCCGCCGGCCGCGCCCCTACATCATTGGGAATGGCCAGGGCGACCTTGGACACGCTTGCATGTGGATGTCGCCGGCCCTTTTCAAGGATTCATGTTCCTGCTATTAATCGACCCCCAGTCTAAATGGCTAGAGGTGCATAAGATGGGAGGCACAACGTCCAGCGCAACAATCGAGAAGATGCGTTTGTCTTTCAGTACGCATGGCCTCCCCGAGGTCCTGGTCACGGACAATGGCACTCCGTTCACAAGTGAGGAGTTTGCGAGGTTCATGAAGATGAATGGCATACGCCATATCTGCACCGCTCCATACCACCCGGCTTCAAATGGGTTGGTGGAGCACGCAGTGCAGACATTCAAACAAGGCCTACAGAAACAGTCTTACGGGTCGATGGACACGAGACTGGCTTGTTTTTTGTTTTCATATAGGACCACCCCCCATGCGGTGACTGGGGTAGCTCCCGCAGAACTCCTAATGGGTTGGAGACTTCGCACCTGCCTTAGCATGGTTTTCCCGGACATTGGCGCAAAAGTACGCCACACACAAGAACGGCAGGGACATGGTTTTTCTCGGCATCGGCCGATTCGGCAGTTTACGCCCGGTGACCCAGTGTTCATTCGGAATTTTGCTGGTGGTGCCAAGTGGGTCCCTGGCGTAATCTTTCGCCAAACTTTCCGAGATGACGGAGGCAGCAGACTCTGACTCCGAGTTGGAGACACAAGACACCTCAGAGGGGCAATCCTCGGGCCCACGGGCCGTGGATGTACAACCGTTGCGCCGTTCATCATGGAAGCACCGGTCTCCATCTCGTTACACGCCGCCCGATCCAGCTCCTTGTGCAAATGGTGTCCGGCCTGCGGCAAAACGAGTCCGACGCCCTCCTTCGCCAGGGTCTTCGATGGATTCCTTGGACTTTGGGGGGGGAGGGATGTTATAACCTGCCTGCTTACCGTTGGCTGGGGACTAATGACAATCCCACAATCCTATGGGAGTATGAGCTTTCCCAATGAGGGGGGCGGAGAAAGCATTCACAGACTCCCTACATAAATAGAGCTGGTCAGTTTGGAACAGGGAGAGAGAGGAGTGAGCAGCAAGGGAAGTTGCTGCTGTTGTATTTATATGTTATTGTAAATAAATGTTATTTCTTTGTATCCTGAAAACTCGTGCTGGATTCTTCGTGGCCCTCACAAAATGCGCCCTCCACCAATCTTGGAGTATAGAACGGAAGATGCCAGCCGATGATTCTGTGACCCTCTTCCAGAGGGTCCACTTCACAAATCCAGCGGCAATGACCATGAAATTCTGAGTATTCCATTTAAGTGGCGAATGTCCCTTTAAAATTTGAAATTGACACCAATACTCTTTATTCTCAAACAGCAGGTGGCTGTTTAGAGAGGATTCTGGATGAAATGTTAGCCACACATTCTCTTTAATGTGATATTTTAAGTGGCAACCAGCTGTTTAACAAGCCTCAGGGCAGCCATTCCTAACACTGGCTTTAACTCAATTACTCAGTTGGCATTTTGTACTAAATGCATACTAAACTGGAATTTCAGCTTAAGACCCCAGCTTGACCACCTCATTACCTCTTTAGTGTCTAAAATATTTGGCTAAAATCCCCTTCTTTGTGTCTGGTTTGATTATATAAAATGTGGATAAGCTGTAGATGATTTGATTGTGAATGGCCATGTCCATTGAAATATTTAATTGTAATTGGTACAATCTCACATCACCCAAATGATGGGCAAGCTCGTGGGAAAGGAGGTATTCCCAAACCCCCCAGAAACAGACAGGGTGCACAGGTCGCTCCGACCCAGGCCCAAAGCCGGGGAGCAGGCCAGAGCGATTATCACAAAGCTGCACCGGTCCGAAGACCGGGAGAAAATCCTAAAGTGGGCCCGGCAAATGAAATAGAGCACGTGGGAAGGGAAGACCATAAGGGTGTGTCAGGACATTGGGGCGGACCTGGCCAAAAAAAGGGCTGTATTCAACAAGGCGAAATCAGCACTGCACAAAAGCAAGGTTAAAATGGGATTTTATACCCGACCAAACTCTCGGTAACATTTGAGGGGAAAGAGCTGTGTTTTAACACACCAGCGGCGGCTGATGAGTTCATTAGAGCGAATAAGCTGGGGGAGGAGCACACACAAGCACAGTGAAAGACATGGGGATGGAAAAGGAAGGGAAAACCAGTACAAAGAGCGGAGGACAGACTGCAAACAAGGACAATGGACTCATGGACTGTACACATGTGTGTTATGCCTTGCACGGGACTGTGCTGCCTTGTTTTGGGCTTGTCTCCTCTCTCAATGCAGTAGGGGGGAGTGGAGCGAGGGAAATAAGGGTGAGAAAAGCAAACACGAGGGCGAGACAAGGGCCAGTAGGAGAAAGGTCAAACAGGGCCAGAACCGGGCGAATACTGGGAGGAGGGCCACCGTACTAGTGAGGAGGTCCAGCACAGGAGGGTAGGAAGGAAGGAGGCCCGCGGCCCCCTCTCAAGTGAGGGGGAGCGCCTTGCACAAGGAGCGGATGGGGAGCAGAAGGGGGGGAGAACGCGGGGGGGGGGGGGACAAAGGGACAGGGGCTGGGGGGGAGGAGTCTGGGGGAGAACGCAGAACAAAAGAGAAGCAAAGAGAAGGGTGAGAAAGTGAAGCAAGACAGATATAGGCCTCGGTGGGCATGGAGCAGGGCGAGAAACCAAGATGGCGCCGCAAACAGCCACTCGAGAGAGAATCAGGGAGGAGGGAGACCCCGGAGTGCAGGGGCACACCCGTATGGCATACACACAGCTGGTGGCGACATTGGGTGCCCCCTGGGCAAAGGGAAACCCTTGAGCGCTAATGCCCGACCCCATGGTGAGAGCGGTGAACCCTGGCCATTTTGGTTGGCCTTCTAGCAAAGGGAAACCTCGGAGTGCAGGGGCATGTCCACTAGGTAAGTATGGGTGATCCCGCAGGACCGGGGGGTCAGAAACCCCCCAACAGGATTGTTGCCTGGAACATAAGGGGACTCAACAGCCCAGCGAAAAGATCCAGAGTGTTCGCCCACCTAAGAAACCTAAAAGCAGACATAATCTACCTACAAGAGACGCACCTGAGGGAAAAAGACCGACTGCTGGTAAGGAAGGGCTGGTGGGACAGGCATACCACTCATGCTACGGGACGAGGGCAAGGGTGGTAGTAATATTAATTCGGAAAAGGACGAGGTTTACGGAAACCAAGACAGTTACGGACCCAGGGGGACGGTACGTAATGGTCAGCGTTGTCCTGGAAGGGGCATCTGTCGTACTGGACACAGAATTCATAAAGAAGACCATGGCAGAAATCCCTGACCTTGACACACACCGCGGGGAAAACGCCTGGCATGGCTAGGGAGCTAGGGGCATTCATGGAACAGATGGGGGCAGTGGACCCATGGAGGTTCCTGCACCCGGGGGAAAAGGACTTCTCGTTCTTTTTGCAGGTGTACAAGGTATACACCCATATCGACTTCTTTGCAGTGGGGAAATTGATGCTTCCAGAGATCACGGGAATGGACTACTCCGCGATCGTTATCTCCGACCATGCTCCACATTATATGGATGTGAGGTTGGAGACAGGCCGGGCCCAGCGCTCCATGTGGAGGCTGGACACGGACCTCTTGGCCAACAAGGCTTTCTGCCAAAAAATATCGCAGGTCATAGGCGATTACGTTCGTAACAACCAAAACGGAGAGGTCTCTCCCTCCATATTTTGGGAGGCACTGAAGGCCGTGATCAGAGGAGAGATCATAGCCTCCAAGGCAAGCAGAGAAGGGAAGAGAGGGTGGCCAGGCAACAGCTAGTGGACTCCATTCTGAAAGTCGATAGAAAGTGTCTTGGCGCAGCATAAGCAGCTTCCTTGATGTGCACGCTGACAAAGGAAGGTTCAGACGTGGAGAAACTTCAACACGTTTATTAAACTATTTACAATTCTCTTACTAAAGTTCGCCTCTACTGTTGATCCTTCTATAGCAACTCAGACTGACATACCAGTCTGCTACAATCCACGTGGTGGGTGTGATATTGAATCAACAATGTGTCTGTACTCACTGAGTGTCTCCACTGGAAAAAGGAAGATCATGTGTGTTGTGTCCTTTCTATATGGGTTGGTGTAATGCCCCCCTGTGGTAGTGTCACCTCTGTGTGTATCGTGAATACCCATTGGTCGTGTCCTATTTTACTGACCTATTGGCTGAGTGTCTGTGTGTCATGTCTCTGGTGCTCCCTCTAGGGTCTAGCTAGTCTACATGTATTTACATTAACCCCTTGTGTATTTACAGTGATGCATATAACCACAGAAAGTACTCCGAGGCCCCGACTGTAGGGCTGCTGGCAGAGAGGAAAAAGCTGCAAATAGACTTTAGCTGCTATCCACTAGGAAAGCAGTATACCAACACCGGCAGAAACGGGGGACCTTCTAAGAACATGGAGACAAGGCTGGCCGCCTATTGGCTCACCAGCTGAGAAAGCAGGCAGCCACGAGGGAAATAGCGCAGGTTAAGGACAGCAAAGGCAGACTGGTAACAGAGCCAAAGGAGGTCAATCGGGCATTTGAGACATTCTACCGGGGACTGTACACCTCCGAGCCCCCCGCCGAGGATACAGGAATGAAACAGTTCCGAGACAAACTGGAACTACCAGTGGTGGGGGAAGACCGACGGGGGGAGCTGGAAGCTCCAATACACCTGGGAGAAATCATGGAGAGCATCAGCTCCATGCAGGCAGGGAAGGCACCGGGATCTGACGGATTCCTGGCGGACTGCTACAAAAATTTGCACCAGTCCTGGCCCCACATCTAAGGGACATGTTCGCGGACTCACTGGCAAGGGGCACCCTGCTCCCCACACCAGCGCAGGCCACAATCTCACTAATACCCAAAAAAGATAAAGACCTGACGGAATGTGGATCATACAGACCCATTTCACTGCTGAACGTAGATGCGAAAATACACGCAAAGGTCCTGGCCAAAAGGCTGGAGGGCTGCGTACCAGAGGTGGTCGCAGAGGACCAAACGGGCTTTGTCAAGGGTAGGCAGCTCACTGCGAACATCAGGCAGCTGCTGAATGTAATATGACCCCCCCCCCCCCCGCAAGAGAACACCAGAGGTGATCGTCTCCCTGGACGCAGAAAAGGCCTTTGACAGAGTCGAATGGAGCTACCTCCTCAAGGTACTGGAACGGTTTGGGCTAGGAGTGGGATTCATTGCCTGGGTAAGGCTCCTGTACAATGCTCCCAAAGCGAGCGTCCGAACTAACACCACCAGCTCTGAAATACTTCCAGCTACAGAGAGGAACAAGATAGGGTACCTGCCCCCTGTCCCCACTCTTGTTCGCGCTAGCAATCGAACCCCTGGCAATAGCCCTGCGGGATGCGAAAAGCTGGAAGGGAATCTGGAGAGGGGACAGAGAGCACAGAGTCTCACTCTATGCAGATGACCTGCTCCTCTATGTCTCAAAGCCACAGGAGGGACTGAAGGCAATACTACAAATACTGAAAGACTTTGGAACCTTCTCGGGCTAGAAACTTAACCTGGGCAAAAGCGAGACATTCCCAGTGAGCCCAAAAGGGGGAGGGGCAGAGCTGAAGGGGCTCCCATTCAAAATGGCCCAGAACAGATTCCGTTTCCTGGGGATCCAAATAGCCAGATACTGGACACAGATCCACAAGTGGAACCTGACCAGCCTGGAGGGGGAAGTAAGAAAAGACCTTCAATGGTGGGTCTCACTCCCACTCTCCCTGGCGGGGAGAGTGCAGACGATCAAGATGAACGTACTGCCAAGGTTCCTCTTCCTGTTGAGATCCATGCCGATCTTCATCCCCAAGGCCTTTTTCCAAAACATAGACAGTCTAATCATGGCTTGTGTGTGTGTGTGGGTGGGGGTGGGGGGGGGGGGGGGGGGGGGGGGGGTGGCTTTTGTGTGTGTGGGGGGGGGGGGGGGTAAGAACCCGAGAATTCTCAAACATACACTGCAAAGTGGCTCTACCGAACCTACAATACTACCACTGGGCAGCAACAGCAAAAAAAGTGAGGGGATGGGTACAAGAACCCGACACAGATTGGGTACAAATGGAGGAGACATCTTGGAAAGGTACGACTCCCCGGGCCCTGGCCACAGCAGCACCTCCAGCCTCCTCAACAAGATACACAATGAGTGGTGGCAGCCATGCTGAGAACGTGGACCCAGCTGAGACAGCACTTCGGGATAACCAAAATGTCCCTTATGGCCCCATCTGCGGCAATCAGAGATTCATCCCAGCCATGCTAGATACCACAGTCAAAAGATGGAGGCGGGACGGGGGCACACTGACGGTCGGGGACTTCTACGTAGGGCGCAGACTGGTGACACTGGACGAACTGACGAGGAAATGGAAACTAGCAAGAGGACAGGAATTGAGACACCTCCAAATAAAGCACTTCCTCCGCAAAGAGACAGTAGGGTACCCCAGGGCCCCAGAAAGCACACTGCTAGAGGACCTGATAGGCACAAACAGTGAGAAGGGGGGGGGGCTATGTGGGAAAATATATGGACAGCTACTGGACAGAGCCCGAACACCACTGGACAGGGCCAGACAGAAATGGGAGGACGAACTGGACACAGAGGTAGGATGGGGTCTCTGGAACGAAGCACTGAGCAGGGTGAGCTCCACCTCCTCCTGCGCAAGGCTAAGCCTAATGCAGCTCAACGTGGTGCACAGAGCGCACCTGAAATGAAATGAAATGAAAATCGCTTATTGTCACAAGTAGGCTTCAATTGAAGTTACTGTGAAAAGCCCTAGCCGCCACATTCCGGCACCTGTTCTAGGAGGCTGGTACGGGAATTGAACCGTGCTGCTGGCCTGCCTTGGTCTGCTTGCAAAGCCAGCGGTTTAGCCCTGTGCTAAACAGCCCCTGACCAGAACCCGAATGAGCAGGTTCTTTCCGGAGGTGGAGGACAAATGTGAGCGGCGCCAGAGGTGCCCGGCCAACCACACTCACATGTTTTGAGCTTGCCCCAAGCTTGCTGGGTTCTGGACAGCCTTCTCCGAGGCAATGTCCAAGGTTGTGGGGGTGAGGGCAAAGCCATGCCCTATAGTGGCCATCTTCGGGGTATCGGAGCAGCCAGAGCTACACATGGGGAAGGGGGCCAACGCCCTCGTTTTCGCTTCCCTGATCGTACGTCGGAGAATCCTGCTCGGCTGGCGATCGGCAGCACCACCCACAGCTGCAGACTGGCTCGCTAACCTCTCGGACTTTCTCCACCTGGAGAAGATTAAGTACGCCATCCGAGGGTCAGAGGAAGGCTACCTGGATACTTGGGGGCAGTTTGTTGGCCTGTTCAAAGCCTGTTTGAGGCCAGCAACGAGGAGTAAGCCAGGGAAAAAAAAAGGTGAAGAACCAAAGGACTGCGCAACCCGGGGTGTGGGGGAGGGGGGGGGGGGACTGGGGAGGAAATTGGGGAAACCACAAGAGAAGAGGAAGGGTGCTGAAACCAATGGTGGGGGTGGGGGGGAGGAGGAAAGGTAGGGTATCGTAGATCGATCCAGAGGGCAGCGAATGAAGGACAAAACAAACCTCTCTGTAAAATAAAGCAAATTAGCACGGGCAGGAAAAATGTAATGTATACAAGCAACAACTGTTTATAAATATGAGAAAAGCCAATAAAAAGATTTTCAAAAAAAAGTAATTAGTGCAATCTTTTTACTATTGCGAGACATATTTGTATCTGTACATTGTGCATATCTTTATTTGGTGTGAATTGTCCATTGTATTTTTGTAATAATCAATGAATTTAGGTGATGACCAGTGCACCCACAGCCTTCAACATAAAAGCTCAGCTGACACATCAATGCAGTACTGAGGAAGTGCTGCCTTTTGGATGCAATGTTAAACCAATCTGCTCCCACTGGTGGATCCCATTCAAGGTGAGGTGAGTTTTTCACGTTATCCTGGCCAGTGTTTACTCCTCATCCAACACTAAAGGAGAGTATCTGGTTCATTCTGTTGCTTGTAGGACCTTGCTGTGTGAAAATTGGCTGCCACATCTCCTAATTGTGATTATGTTTCATTGGCTGTCAAGCACTTTGTAATACTTTGAGGTCATATGTGAAATTAAGTCTTTTTTTTTACATTTAACAGTATAAATTTGTGATGCCATTTATTTAATTGATCAAAATTCCCTGCTATAAATTCTGATTGATAACCTCTGCATCCATGTCTCTGGTCTTGGAATGCAAATTCAGAAAGGTTACCTTAAAACCAGAGTGAAAAGACATTCCTTCATTCTTAAAGCCACATTGCTTTCAAAACATATTTCTATTTCTATAACTACCTCATACAGAGGGTGGAGAGTGTTTGGAATAAATTGTTAAAAGAGGTAAAATCTGTTCTGATAGATGGAAGACCCATTACAGTAGTACCAAAGAAGACAATACTTGTGTTCCCCAATCGGAAACCCTCGCTTAACCAAAGGGTTCACTCCCTGCTGAAGTCACGGTGGGAGGCGTCCAGGTCTGATGACACTGACTATATAAGAAATCCAGGTACGACGTATGTAAAGCCATCAGGGATACGAAAAGATAATACCGGACCAAACTACAGTCCCAGGCCAAAGACACAACCCCATGTCTAAGGCAGGGCTTACACAAGATTACGGGCTACTAGGCAAGACCAGACAGAATCTGTGGTGCTGGAGCATCCCTCCCTGATGAACTGAACCAGTTCTAAGCCTGCTTTGAACAGTCAGCCAATACATCAGTGCCACCCGCCCCAACAGTCCTGGACACACCCATACCCACTATTACAGCCTTAGAGGTAAGAGCTGCCTTCTTGAAAGTGAACCAGCGGAAAGCGATGGGCCCCGACGGAGTTCCTGGGTGAGCACTCAGAACCTGCGCAGACCAGCTGGGAGTTTATTCGCAGGACATCTTCAACATCTCACTTCTCCGCTCCGAGGTTCCCACCTCCTTCAAGAAGACCAGCATAATATCAGTACCAAAGAAGAAGAAGGTAGCGTGCCTCAACGAAATGCTTTGAGCGGCTGGTCATGAGATGGATCAACGCCAACCTCCCAGACGGCCTCGATCCATTGCAGTTCGTCTATCGCCGCAACCGGTCCACAGCAGATGCTATCTCCCTGGCCCTACAATCAACACTCGAACACCTCAACAACAAGGACACCTATGTCAGACTGCTGTTCATCAACTACAGCTCAGGCTTTAACAGCATTATCCCGACAAGACTAATAACCAAACTCTGCAATCTTGGACTTGACCCCTTCCTGTGCAGCTGGATCCTTGACTTCCTCACCAACAGTCCGCAATCTGTCAGGATAAGTAACAGCACCTTCTCCACAAAAGTCCTCAACACCAGGGCCCCACAAGGATGTGTGCTCGGTCCCATACTGTACTCCCTATTAACACACGACTGTGTGGCAAGATTCAACTCCAATTCGATCTATAAGTTTGTGGATGATACAACTTTGGTGGGTCATATCTCAAACAATGACGAGTCAGACTACAGAAGGGAGATTGATCACTTTGGCTGCATGGTGTACAGAACAAATCCTCTCTCTAAATGTCAGCAAAGCCAAGGAACTGATCGTCGACTTCGGGAGGCATAGTACGACACGTGTCCCCGTCTACATCAATGGCTCTGAAGTGGAGATGGTCGATAGCTTTAAGTTCCTGGGGTCACCATCACCAACTCACATTGATACAACAGTCAAGAAAGCCCAACGTCTCTACTTCCTACGGAAGCTAAAGAAATTCAGCATGTCTGCATCGACTCGCACAAACAGCTACAGATGTGACATAGAGAGCATCTTATCCAGCTGCATCAGCTTGGTATGGCAACTGTTTGGCTCAAGATCACAAGAAACTGCAGAGTTTGGTGAACTCAGTCCAACGCACCACACAAGCTTGCCACCCTCCCATTGATTCTGTCTACACCTCCCACTGCCTCAGGAAGGCAGGAAGCATTATCAGAGAACCCTCCCACCCAGGCTTTGCCCTCTTCCAGACCCTTCCATCAGATAGAAGATACAGAAGTCTGAAGACCCGCACATCAGACATAGGAATAGCTTCTTCCCCACAGCTACAAGACTCCTCAACGACTCCCCCTCGGACTGATCTGTTCCCTGGAAGAATATTATTCACAACACCCTATGCTGCTCTTGCTCATGTCATATTTGCTTTGTTTGGCCCTTGTTCTGCACTGTAACCAATTACTTATTTGTCGATGCACTTTGTTGATTATTCTTTTTGTCTCCTGTGTACGTACTGTGTACATTCACTTGGCTGCAGAAAATGCTTTTTGCTGTACTTCGGCACATGTGACAATAAATCAATCAATCAAACCTCTATTATCTCTAGTACAATTGTGTATCTCAACAGTAAATGTATTTGTTCTTAATTTCAGATTATGATAAATAATCAGGCTATGGGAGTATTTCTTTTGAATTGCAATTGCTTAACTAAAAGTACAGGTATTAAATACCTTTTCCTCAAGCCGTTGATTTGCAGTGACAAAATTGCTGGTGTTTCCAGTCCCATATTAAGAAGCCAATGTAATCTAGAGATACTTTCCAGGTGCTATCTTGGTCCTTTATTAATATGTGGAGAACATTTCTCATAATGATGTTATGGTGCACATAATAAGTGAACAAACTGGACAGACGTGATAAGAAATGCTACATAACTGACAACAAGAGACCAAATAATTTTGAATCTTGTTTACATTTCTAACTGGATACAAATAAAGGAAGTTTGTCGTCACTGACTGCATGAGCTCTGTGGCATTGGTATGTAACAAGCAAGAAATGACACCCACAATGCTAAATCACAAATATTGCACCGTGGTTGGTCTCTGCTGCCCTCTAGTGCATTCCTGACAGCAGTATTGAGATCGAACTTATCTGAAAAATTCTTGCCACCTACTTGATGTAGTCTGTGGAAAGACACATGTTTCCTGAAAAAAAGTTGTGCTATCAATCTTTTGCTAAGCTTCTGCCTGAGAAGTGCATGGTGGCCATATTATAACTTGAAGAAGAAAGCAGAGAAACAGCTATTAAATTTCACTCGTGAACCAAACTGGTACACTTGTGTTGTGTTAAGTCAGATGTGGGGCTCTTGAATTTGCTACATGAAACATAGAATGACTAAGTAACATAAATGGACACAATTGGTCAATTTTATACCAATCAAGCAAAAAAAATTAAAAGTTACAAATCTAATATTTTCTCAGAAATGTAAAAAAAAGGTTAGAACATAGAACATTACAGCGCAGCATGGGCCCTTTGGCCCTCGATGTTGCGCCGACCTGTGAAACCATCTGAAGCCTACCTGACCTACACTATTCCATTTTCATCCATATGTCTATCCAGTGACCACTTAAATGCCCTTAAAGTTGGCGAGTCTACTACTGTTGCAGGCAGGGCGTTCCACACCCCTACTACTCTCTGAGTAAAGAAACTGCCTCTGATATCTGTCCTATATCTATCACCCCTCAATTTAAAGCTATGTCCCCTCGTGTTGGTCATCACCATCCGAGGAAAAAGACACTCACTGTCCACCCTATCTAACCCTCTGACTATCTTATATGTCTCTATTAAGTCACTTCTCAGCCTTCTCCTCTCTAACGAAAACAACCTCAATTCCCTGAGCCTTTCCTCGTAAGACCTTCCCTCCATACCAGGCAACATCCTAGTAAATCTCCTCTGAACCCTTTCCAAAGATTCCACATCCTTCCTATAATGTGGTGACCAGAACTGCACGCAGTACTCCAGGTGCGGCCGCACCAGAGTTATGTACAGCTGCAGCATGACCTTGTGGTTCCGAAACTCAATCCCCCTGCTTATAAAGGCTAGCACACCATATGCCTTCTTAACAGCCCTATTAACCTGGGTGGAAACGTTCAGGGATTTATATACCTGGATGCCGAGATCTCTCTGTTCATCTACACTACCAAGAATCTTGCCATTAGCCCAGTACTCTGCATTCCTGTTACTCCTTCCAAAGTGAACCACCTCACACTTTTCCGCATTAAACTCCATCTGCCACCTCTCAGCCCAGCTCTGCAGCTTATCTATGTCCCTCTGTATCCTATAACATCCTTCAGCACTATCCACAACTCCACCGACCTTCGTGTCATCTGCAAATTTACTAACCCATAGGCTGTAAAGTATTTTACAACCTAGCATATTGTCTGTTATATGTATATTCTTCTTCAGATATATATAAATGGCATGTACACCTGATTCCACCAGGAGTTATACAGTCAACACATTCTTTCAAGAACTGCTGATTTCCCCACTGATGCACTATCAATTACGACGAGATGAGAGTAGAGTGTAATCGAGGCTTTATTACGCAGAGATGTGTAGCCTCCCGCAGCTGCTGCCGAAACGGCTGCAGCTCAGTGAGCCCACACATTATACTCCGCCTACTGGGTGGAGCCAGCAGGCAGGGATCTACCCCCGTACCTGTAATACAGGAGCCTTACCGTAATACCCTCGTATGCAGTATATAATACAACTACCACATTCACCCCCTGTTAAAAAAGAGTCCAGCGAGGGTGGTGGAAACTATTTACATGCAGGTTGTTAAAAGGAAAAACATTTTTTATTTCTTTTTAAAAAGTCCACAAATTTAGACTGTTGGGCGCCTTGATCCGCCGCTGCGAGCGCCGCAGGTGTGGTGTTCATTCCGGCGTTGGTTCGGTCGTCGGTGACTCCGGGAGCATGTCCACTTCATCTTCATCCACGGATGGGACAAAAGGGAGGGTAGATCGTCCTCGAGCGGGGACTGTGGCGGGGAACGCCGGGGGAAGGGAGGGTGGTGCCGGGGGGGTGCGAGGACCCAGCTGATGCCAGGTCTCGAAGGGAGACTGTGTCTTGGCGGCCATCAGGGTACGCCCGTACTGCGGGTTCACGTGGAGTAGCTGTACCCTCTCAACCAAAGGGTCCACCTTGTGTAGCCATACGTGCTTATGGAGAACGGGTCCTGGAGCTGCCAGCCATGTTGGGAGCGAAACCCCGGAGGTGGACTTCCCGGGGAAGGCAAAAAGACGTTCATGGGGGGTTTCGTTAGTCGCGGTACACAGGAGCAACCGAATGGAGTGAAGGGCATCGGGGAGGACTTCCTGCTAGTGGGAGGCCGGGATATTTCTGGACCATAGGGCTACCTGGACGGCCTTCCAGACCGTCCCATTCTCCCACTCCACCTGCCCGTTTCCCCGGGGGCTGTCCTGCTTGAGGCAATGCCCCTGTTGAGCAGGTACTGGCGCAGGTCATCGCTCATAAATGAGGATCCCCGGTCGCTGTGGACGTAGGCGGGGAAAACGAACAGAGCGAAGATGGTGTTAAGGGCTTTGATGGCGGTGGCAGACGTCATGTCGGGGCATGGGATGGTGACGGGGAATCCCATGTACTCATCGACCACATTGAGAAAATATGTGTTGGGGTCGGTGGAGGGGAGGGGTCCCTTTGAAGGCCACGCTGAGGCGTTCAAAGGGGCAAGAGACCTTTACCATGCACGCGTGGTCAGGCCGGTAGAAGTGCGGTTTACACTCCGCGCAGACCTGGCAGTCTCTGGTGAAAGCCCTGGCTTCCTCAATGAAGTAGGGCAGATTGCGGGCCTTTATGAAGTGATAAAAGCGGGTGACCCCTGGCTGACAGAGATCGTCGTGCAGGGTGAGGAGTCAGTCTACTTGTGCGCTGGCACATGTACCTCGGGATAGGGCATTGGGGAGTTCGATGAGCTTACCGGGGGCGATAATAAATCTCGTAATTGTAGGTGGAGAGCTTGTTCCTCCACCTCAAGATTTTATCATTTTTGATCTTACCCCGCTGTTTGTCATTAAACATGAAGGCAACCGACCGTTGGTCAGTGAGGAGAGTGAATCTCCTGCCAGCCAGGTAATGCCTCCAATGTCGCAAAGCTTCTACAATGGCCTGGGCCTCCTTTTCGACGGAGGAGTGCCGAATTTCGGAGGCATGGAGGGTGCGGGAAAAGAATGCCATGGGCCTGCCTGCCTGGTTGAGGGTGGTCGACTTGGAAGGGGAGAAACCCGTGCATCGCGGTTTTGGCGATGTCAGCCTTGATACGGTTGAAGGCCTGGTGAGCCTCGGCCATCAGTGGGAAAGTGGTGGATTGAATGAGTGGGCGGGCCTTGTCCGCATAGTTTGGGACCCATTAGGCGGAGTACGAAACGAACCCCAGACATCGTTTGAGGGCCTTGGGGCTGTGGGGGAGGGAGAGTTCCATGAGGGGGCGCATGCGATCGGGGTCGAGTCCTAGAATTCCGTTCTGGACCACATATTATCCGATGGCTACTCGGTCCGTGCTGAACACACACTTCTCCTTGTTGTAGGTTAGGTTAAGGAGTTTGGTGGTGTGGAGAAATTTGGAAAGGTTAGCGTCGTGATCCAGCTGGTCGTGGCCGTAAATGGTGACGTTGCCCAGATACGGGAAAGTGGCCCGCAGTCCGTACCGGTCAACCATTCGGTACACCTCCCGTTGGAAGACCGAGACCCCGCTAGTGACGCCGAATGGAACTCTAAGGAAATGGTAAAGGCGGATGTCCGCTTCAAATGCGGTGTACTGGCGGTCCACCTTGCGAATGGGGAGCTGGTGGTAGGCAGATTTCAGGTCCACTGTCGAGAAGACCCGGTACTGTGCAATCTGATTGACCATATCAGATATGCGAGGGAGGGGGTATGCGTCGAGCTGTGTGTACCGATTGATGGTCTGACTGTAGTCAATGACCATCCTGTTTTTCTCCCCAGTTTTTACCACTACCACTTGGGCTCTCCAGGGGCTGTTGCTGGGCTCAATAATCCCATCCCATAACAGCCGCAGGACCTCAGACCTGATGAAGGTCCTGTCCTGGGCGCTGTACCGTCTGCTCCTGGTGGCGATGGATTTGCAATCTGGGGTGAGGTTTGCAAACAGGGAAGGTGGGTTGACCTTTAGGGTCGTGAGGCCGCATACAGTAAGGGGTGGAAGGTGCCCGCCAAATTTCAAGGTTAGGCTCTGGAGGTTGCACTGGGAGTCCAGGCCGAGTAGCAAGGCAGCGCAGAGGTTGGGAAGGAGGTAGTGGTGGAAGCCGCTGAACTCTACGTCCTGGATGGTGAGGGTGGCAGTGCAGTACCCCCGGATCGCCACAAAGTGGGAGCCGGAGGCCAGGGAGATTCTCTGGTTGGTGGGGTGGACCATGAGGGAGCAGCGCCTTACCATATCGGGGTGGATGAAGCTCTCAGTGCTCCCGGAGTCCAGAAGGCAGGAAACCTTGTTCCTGTTGATCTTCACCGTCGCCGACGCGGTTGCGAGGTTGTGCGGTCGTGTCTGGTTGATCGTAACGGAGGCCAGGCGTGGCTGGTCGGTGGCGGTTGCTGGTGATGAGCGGCCCGATGAGGTGTCCGATGAGCAGGGATCCTGAGGCGGGGAAGATGGCCTCACCCACGGGCTGCACGTGTCCTGGGGCGGGCAAGATGGCAGCGCCCATCAGCCGCACATGTCCTGAGGCGGGCAAGCTGGCGGCGCCCACGGGGCGCACATGTGAGGCGATCAAAATGCCGAGGAAGATGGCGGCGCCCACAGGCCGCGAGTGTTGTGAGGGGAGCCATATCAGAGTCCATATCACGTAGCCAACTTTCTGACACGCCTTATCTGTCAGGCCACAGCCACAGTATTAGTCAACACTTATGATTATGATTATGGATAATCCCCCTCTCCAGTTGCACCATCTGGACCTGTAAAGACTTAATTATCTGCAACGACTCACATTCAAAGTAACATCTTGCATCATTGGCTGTTTATATATTTGTGTTTGTGTAACCTACCTCCTCACTCACCTGATGAAGAAGCTACGCTCCACAAGCTTGTGATTCCAAAGTCCTGTTGGACTTTAACCTGGTGTTGTAAGACTTCTTACTGTTATTGCATGTGGAACTGTTGCAATCTCAATACGTAGATTGAACAATGAAGGGAGGCTTGTGACAAACATTAGTAGAGAACTGCCTGGGAGATTTCTCAATTAGTACATAAAGGATAAGTTTTGACAACATGTATCTTTCTTCAGCAATACTTAATTTATTCTTTAATGCTGGGTACGCCATTTTGACACAATAATTTCTCACACTTGACAGAAAAACATTTGAGAATTATGAACTAAAAATATCACACACTCCACACAACCTTATTGCTGAGAAAAGCCATGAATGAACTTATTTCCGCTCGCTGTGTTGACATGTCAGTGTGAAATTGCCAGAGAGTGACCACTGAGCATATTCTCGGTCCAGGACCCACCGAGTGTTTGACTCTGTACTGGTGGAGGGTGCAGGTGAACGCATTGACGGATCTTCATTAAATCTATCTTCAGCCACTTCATCCAAGGTGTACTGGGGGATGGGGCTGATGTGCTGGCTGGAGCTGGATCTCGGCCTTTTCTTGCTGATACCTGAATCAGAGAGAAGGTAGAATTAGTACCGGACTAGGCAGGGTCCTACATCATATTTAACTCACAGTGGTTGTCCGCACATGGCCAAGAAATAGAGAACACATCCTCACTGGCTTGTTGGGGGATGCAGATCCTACCTTCTGACTGAGTGTTTCTTGTCCACTCCAGGAAACTCCACCTCCCCCTTCCTAAAGTAGGCGAGGTTCACAGTGGTTAGCACTGTTGCTTCACAACTTCAAGATTCGGGTTCGATTTCCTGCTTGGTCACTGTCTGTATGCAGTCTGCATGTTCTCCCTGTGTCTGCGTGGGTTTCCTCCGGGTGCTCCGGTTTCCTCCCACAAGTCCTGAAAGACGTGCTGTTAGGTAATTTGGACATTCTGAATTCTCCGTCCGTGTACCCAAACAGGCGCCGGCATATGGTGACTAGGGGCTTTTCACAGTATATTCATTGCAGTGTTAAGTAAGCCTACTTGTGACAGTAATAAAGATTGTTATTATTATTAGGTTGCGTATCTCCGGTGACTCCCTTATAGTGTAGGATTTCTCCCTCTTGTTGTGCATAAGAACAAATGAATCGATTGGGATCACAATAGATGGAAGAGGAGTTCAGAAGCATGCAAGCCTTTTGAATGTGCTGAACCGTCCCCAGTTAGATGCCATTTGTGCAAGATCTAACATGAAAGAGTAATGTTAAAATGGTTGTCAGATATCCAGTACCCCATCCGCTGAGAGTGTGTGACATCCCTGTGTAAACTAACCCTTCGGCTGCCTGATGCATTTATGAGAGCAAGTGTTTGGAGTGAGAAGAAGGTTCATTTAGCCTGGTGGAGTGGATGAGATCATTCATCCTTTACCTGCAGTGTAGAATGTTCCTTTATTGTTTACGTGTGCTGACCTCTCTGGTGACCTCCTCCCAGCCTGCTGAGGTAAAGTGTGCAGCCCTTCTGCTCCCATCATATGGAAAGAGGATCTTTTGCCTTTCCTGAAGGGCCTGAAATAGTTTCTCCAGCGAGGAACTGCTGAACAGTGGCACTTCAAGCTTTGAACGTCTTCCAGACATAGCTTTGCCAACACCATTTGGCTGGCAGTGAAGGAATGTGTGTTACGGCTGCTATTTAAATATGGTGGCAAGAACTTCAACTCATGAGATAATGGCAGGATGGACGAATCACTGCCTTCCCAGTAGAGACTCAATGAACTCCTGACTGAAGCACAATCAATGAGCTGAAAAGCAAAAGATCGAACGTGAAAACCCACCCTGCCTGATTTCCCATCTGCCACCGCAATTACGGAAACTCCAAAACGGAAACTTCCGTCCAGAATTCAGAATATCCTTAATGTAGGTTATCACTTGATACTTTTTGAGAATTCAGCTGTCCCCATATTTCCTTCTACCTATCTACACTTGCCCTGAAAACATTTCAATTGAAATGATTGAAATTGACATTTACAAATGTCGGCAATATGTAGGAAATGGTTATCAGATTTAGGCCAGCTTCAATTTAAAAGTAATTTTCTTAACTGCCATTTTAACTTAAAATCTGAGCAAATAAATCCCAAACCGTTGCCAAGGGTTATAATCCAAAGATTTTGACAGTGAAAATCAATTACTTAACTTTGTTTTCATTTGATATAAAGCACATAGCACACCAGAGTGATGAAGTCTGCTCTGTAAGGACCTTGTGGCTGAATATGCCGCATTGTATTCTACTCCGGTGCACTTTGTGGATGATGGATGGGTGTTATTAGCCATATCTTATCACTGAGGAGTCAACCCTCGATGCGCCGAAGGTCCTCAAAGACTTGTGGCACCTGGAGGTGACTGAAGATTGAGTTATTAGAGTTCCCCAGGTCCCTGTCACAAACACGCATAATCTGCTTTTGGTGATCACGAATCAACTGGACGTTTAGTGAGCGGAATGCTTTTCTGTTAGCGAACTTTGCTGGTCACATGTGTGCAGTCAATGGTGCCCTGCACTTCTGGGAAGCCAGTCTGGCTGCAAATCCCACAGCCTGGCTTGCTTCATCCATGGTGAACTAAACATAATAGTATGCTTTACTGAGAAGGGCATCAGTCACCTCCATTATATGTGAGATCCTGCAAAGATCCCTTGCGTAACCCTGAAACATGGTATCCCTTGCAGCTGAAACATCGGGAATTAGAAGTCTAATGATGACGATGAAGCCATTGTCAATTATCACAAAAATGCAACTGATTCACTAATGCTCTTTCGGGAAGTATACCTGCTGTCCTTACCTGGCCTGGCCTACACATGACTCCAGATTCAAAGCAAAGTTGACTCTTACATGCCCCCTGAAATGACCTGGTAAGCCGCTCAGTTGTACTCAATCTGTGCCAAATGAAACCACCCGGAATGAACTTTGGCACCAGAAACGACAATGGCAAACCCAGCCCTGTTGATCCTGCAAAGTGCTCCTTACTAACATCTGAGGACTTGTGCCAAAGTTGGGAGAGCTGTCTCACAGACTAATCAAGCAACAGCCTGACGTAGCCATACTCAAGGAATCATACCTTACAGATAATGTCTCAGACACCACAATCACCATTCCTGGTATGCCCTTTCCTACCAGCAGGATGGGCCCAGCAGAGTGGCAGCACAGTGGTATGCAGTTGGGGGAAGGTTACATTGGGAGTACTCAACATCAACTATGGACCCCATGATGCCTCTTGGCATCAGGTCAAACATGGGCAAGGAAAATCCCCTGCTGATGACCACATACCAACTCCCGTCAACTGATAAATCAATACTCCTTCATGTTGAACAGCACTTGGAGAAAGTAGTGAGGATGGCAAGGGCACAGAATGTATTCTGGGTTGGAGACTTCAAAGTCTGTTACCAAGAAGAGCTTGGTTGCTCCACTACAGACTGAGCTGGTCAAGTCCGAAAGGACATAACTGCTTTATTGGGTCTCCAGAAGGTGGTGAGGGAACCAACAGGAGGCAAAAACACACTTGACCTCATCCTCACCAACTTGCCTACTGTAGATGCATATTGCAGCCATCTAAGATTCACCTGCAAAGGACCATGGGAATTATGGCCAACCCAGGACTCAGACAGATGCACAGCCTATGTGTATCTAAAACACAGGTAACCAGACCTGATCGAAACACCCGCTCGTTTGTATTTTAATGGCCCATTTTTCCAGGACAATAGAAGTCCAATCAAGCAACCGGTACAGCCACAGACTGATCGGCGCCACTCCCCTTACTCAGAAAGCACAACGGCCAAGGTCAATGACTGCTAAGGACCCCCAAGCCAGCAAGGCACTCGCCCCTTTATTGGCCGAAATCGAAGACAGCGATCAGAGCCCTGTTGAACTATTGGGTCCAAGGTTAACGACGCCCCCAATGAGCGCGAAATCCCATAGGGATAAAAGAGAGCACAGCCATGTGTTCTGTCTCTTTTGGATCCGGCCTGTGCCAACCCAATTGTAGTAGGAATAGCCAGTCAAGTTCAAGACCAACGATCGCGACCTGACGGAAGAGCCCAGCAGAGACAAAGCCACTCGCTTCGAACCAGCCAAGTGAAATCCAGATAAAGGCCTTATTCATTTGCACAGTGCCGGTCACCCTGAAGTTAAGTATAGGTTATTGTAGCTGATAGGTGTAGTTTAACTCGTAGTAGATATTGTGTTTGCATGTCGAGATAACTCTTACATATGCAAATAAACCATCTTTTGAACTAACGAAAACTGGTTGTGTGGTCATTTGATCGATATAAAGGAAGGCTTGTGGTTCACTAACATAAATAGAAATACCCACAGTATTGGTGACGCTGTCGGGACCGAAACATACCAACAATATGTCCGTGATAGTATCAGTAGAGAATGAGCATCGCACAGTTCTTGTGGTCTGCCCTGGAGCATTGCTTTGGGCTGCAGTAGAGTGCTTACGTTGGAGCTTGGTAACTGAAGGAGTTTTGTGTGGAGGGAATGACGTGATCCTTAGAGCACAGTCAGTGATCCTTTGACTACCGTGAGTATGGTCGTGCAAGTAGTTACCGCTTTTATTGCTTATAGGTTTTAAGGTCTTATTATGCTGGGGCTGCACGGTGGTTAGCACTGCTGTCTCACAGCGCCAGAGACCCCGGTTCAATTCCGACTTCGAGTGACTGGGTGAAGTTTGCACGTTCTCCCTGTGTGTGTGTGTGTGTTTCCTCCAGGTGCTCCAGTTTCCTCCCACAGTCCAAAGATGTGCAGGTTAGGTGAACTGGCCATGCTAAATTGCCCGAGGTGGGGTTAGGGGGATAGGGTGGGGGATTGTGCCTAGGTAGGGTGCTCTCAAAGGATCAGTGCAGACTTAAAGGCCAGGATTCTCCCTTACCCGGCGGGGCGGGAGGTCCCGGTGTGAACCACTCCGGCGTTGGGCCACCCCAAAGGTGCGCACCTTTAGGGGCCAAACCCTCACCTTGAAGGACTAGGCCCGCGCTGGAGTGGTTGGCGCTCCACTGGCTGGCGTGGATGGCCTTTGGCGCCACGCCAGCCGGGGCTGAAAGAACTTCACCGGCCGGCATAAATCCGCGCATGCGCCGGAGCGTCAGCTGACGTCATCCCCGCGCATGCGCAGGGGAGGAGGTCACTTCCGCCTCACCATGGTGAAGACCATGACGAAGGTGGAAGGAAAAGAGTGCCCCCATGGCACAGGCCCAAACGCCGATCGGTGGGCCCCGATCGCTGGCCAGGCCACCGTGGGGGCACCCCCTGGGGTCAGATCGCCCCACGCCCCCCCCCAGGACCCCGCCCGCGCCGCCTGATCCCGCTGGTAAGGTAGGTGGTTTGATCCACGTCGGCGGGAGAGGGTTGACAGTGGCGGGAATTCGGCCCTTCGCGAGCCGGAGAATCACCGCGGGGGGCCCGCCGACCGGTGCAGCGCGATTCCCGCCCCCTCCGAATCTCTGGTGGAAGAGAATTCGGGACACGGCGGGGGTGGGATTGATGCCGGCCCCCGGCGATTCTCTGACCCGGTGGGGGGTCGGAGAATCCCGCCCAAAGGCTTTCTGCACTGCAGGGTCTCTGTGATTCTATGATTTTCTGGTTCATTATTTGTAAGGATTATATTCTGCAACAACGAGGAGCAGGGAAGAAGGGCCCTCGAGTAATTGATATTATTTGATACTAAATATCTTCCAAAAGCTTTAATTTAATTTAAAGGGCTAAGTCATGGCAGGAGAGCTGAAAACCATGTTTTGCTCTTCTTGCTCCATGTCGGAAGCCAAAACAGTTTCCAACGCCCGGAATTAGCAGGAAGTGTCTCCAGCTGCAGTACCTGGAAGCCCAGGTTTCAGAGCCACAGCGGCCACTGGCAGTACTGTGGAGCATCCGTGAGGCAGAGAGTATCATGGATAGCGCATATAGAGAGGTGGTCACACTGATGGCTAAGAGTCCAAAGGCAGGAAGAGAATGGGTGACCACTAGGCAGAGCAAGAGGACTATGGCACCAGAAACGACAATGGCAAACCCAGCCCTGTTGATCCTGCAAAGTGCTCCTTACTAACATCTGCAAACAGTGCAGGAATCTCCTGTGGCCATTTCCCTGCAAAGCAAATGTACCACTTTGGATATTATTGAAGTAAATGGCCTCTCAGGGGAAAGCAGCAACAGACAAATACATTGCACCATGGTTGGCTCTGCTGCATATTGAAGCTAGCCTCCATCATGTTGTGTGGCACTGTCACTGTGCTAAATGGGATAGAACATAAGAATTAGGAGCAGAAGGCAATTCAGTCGTTCAAGCCTGTGGGTGTACCGGAGATCAATGTGAGGGCCTTAGATATTTACAATGTATATTCATGATTTAGACAAAGAGATCAGAAATATTGCATCCAGGTTTGTTGATGGTATAAAGTTAAGTGTAAGCTAAAGAAGGATATACTTACCTTGGAAGCAGTATTGTGATGCAGTGCAGTAAGGCAAATATATCTTTCATTAGCTTAAAGCTAGCTTTGGAACTGAGAGAGATCAATCAGGATCATATTGATTGGCAGAGAAAGGTTGAAGGGCTGAAGGGTTTACTCCTGGTCCTATTTCTTATGTTCTTACCTTCTTATCATGCAACCTTATTTAAAATTGGAGGTATTAGGAGGAAGAAAGGCATATATGTACCAGTACATTTTTACCCAAAAGATAATAAAATTGTGGAATAAATTTCAAAAGGAGGCTACTGAGGCAAACCATAGTTTTCTGAATGTGTTCTCAGCACAAAACGTCAATTGGAAAATCATCAGGAGAGTGAGTGCTTGTGATTTCTAGATATATGTTCTTATTGATCAAGACTTCTTACTGGAAGGGTACTTTCAGAAAAATCAGTCCTTATAAATGGGTTTGAAAAGACAATATATATACCTCTGGTAAAAGTAGGGATTAACAAAAATTATGAATAGGCAGATAGCTGAGGGGAATCTCAAAAAAAAAAACATTTTCGGCCTAATGATCTTTTGCGGTTTTTAACCTTTTTTCACATTATTTTATTGAAATACAATTATCTTTCAGTCAAGACATTGGGCCGGAATTTTCTGGTTGCGCTCGCCCCAAGATCGTAAATTCCTGTCTGAGGTCAACAGACCTTCAAATGGTCCGTCACATTATCCAAACAGCCCGCAACGATTCCTGCGGCTGGTGGGACTGATTCAATTTGGTGAGATTTTTCTGCCACAGAATTGGGTAGTGAAGAATGCTCTCAACCTTTCATTGATTTACTAGAGAAACTAATTTTGGTGGCCGAAATGCAATTAGTTAACTTGACAACCAGAATGTGTGTTTTTCCTGGTGTTGGATGAATGTTAGCAAGATTGGATGAACAGCCTTCTTCATTTCTATTACCTTTTGATCTTCTGAATGGGATTTTCTCATCCTTGACATTAATGTTCCGATGTGTAATGTTGCCATTTTATGGTGATTAAGATTAACTCAGATAAAAGAACCCAATAAACTCCCTAAAAGCAGGTTATGTGTATTATGATATGTACATACAATACATTATATTGTGTCAGCAGAGAATGTACATAAAAATTGAAGGATTAGATTGGATTTGTTTATTGTCACGTGTACCAAGATAAAGTGAAAAAGTGTTGTTCTGCCTGCAGCTCAGACAGATTATACCGTACATGAAAAGAAAATACATAATAGGGCAAACATAAAATACACAATGTAAATACATAGACACAGGCATCGGGTGAAGCATGCGGAGTGTAGAACTGCCCAGTAGAGAAGATGTGTGAAGAGATCAGATCAGTCCATAAGAGAGTCCTTTAGGAGTCTGGTAACAGCAGGGAAGAAGCTGTTTTTGAATCTGTTAGTGCGTGTTCTCAGGCTTTTGTATCTCCTGCCCAGTGGGAGAAGTTGGAAGAGTAAGTCGGGTGGGAGGGGTATTTGATTATGCTGCCCGCTTTCCCAAGGCATAGGTGTAGACAGAGTCAATGGGGAGGCAGGTTTGTATGATGGACTGGGTGATGTTCACGACTCTCTGTAGTTTCATAAGGTTTTGGGCCGAGCAGTTGCCACACAAAGCTGAGATGCAGCCAGATAGGAGGCTTTCTATGGTATATCTGTAAAAATTGGTAAGAACCAGTGTGGACATGCCGAATTTCCTTAGTTTCCTGAGAAAGTATAGGCGCTGTTGTGTTTTCTTGGCCGTAGTATTGACGTGGGTGGACCAGGACAGATTTTTGGTGATGTGCACACCTAGGAATTTGAAGCTGTCAACCATCTCCACCTCAGCCCCGTTGATGCAGACAGAGGTGTGTACAATATTTTGCATCCTGAACTCAATGATCAGCTCTTTAGTTTTGCTGACAGTGAGGGAGAGATTGTTGTCATTGCGCCACTCTACTAGGTTATCCATCTCCCTCCTGTATTCTGACTCGTTGTGGTAGTTCAAAATATTACAATCAGCTATGCTTTGGGAGTAACGTGTGATTAAAAACAAATTAATTAGAAATGAATGTAAATACATAGACGCAGGCATCAGCCGCATGCCTGACCCTCAACTGCCGCACAAGCATTCCCCGGCCGCCTATAAGCACCCCCCCCCCCTTCAGATCCGCCCACCCCGGCCAGGGCTGCTGCGGACTGAGTCCTCAGTCGCCACGGGACCAACCCGACCAGCCGGAGAATGGCTGAGCGGGCCTCTGGCAATGGCCCCAGGTAGGTCCCAGGTGGCGCGGCGTACTCCCTGAGTACGGTGCTTTTCGGGGCCCGCAGAATCGGTGAACCAGCGCCGGTCCCGATTTCTTGGGGGAACATGGATTGTCCGCCCCGTACCGGCTGCGTTTTCGGTGCAAGAGTGTGGAGAATCCAGCCCAGTGTCTTTAATGCAAAAGATAATCCTAAGTACTTCACAAGGTGTAATCAGAAAAATAGGCAGCAAACAAAAAAAAGGTAAATATTATGTTGGATTTCATCAAAGGAGGGCTTTAAGGATTGTCCAAATGGTGGAGTGAGAGTGGAGATAAAGAGCAGTTTTGGGAGAAAATCCCAGATAGTGGAGCTCAGGCAGCTGATTGCACAGTGATACCAATCAATCCAGTTGAAATGGTAGTTAACAAGAACTGTGGTTTTAATCAGCTAGAATGTGACCACCAGTAGCTCCTCGCGCACTGAGAGGCTGTCCGGATCAATGGGTTATATCCCTTCTCAGAGGGACGGAGCCACAGGCGGAGCCAACAACAACATCAACACAACAGCAGTAATAGGGAGTAAATACAGTAATATATACAACAGCCATATGTGGCTCACCACATTCACCCCCTGTTAATAAAAAGTCTGGCAGGGGTGAAGTGGTCTCACAGGTTCAGTCTCACAGGAGGGTGTATTGTCCGCTGTGAACGTTGCAGTTTAGGCCCAGGCGTCGAGACCTTCGACTCCGGGAGCACTTCGTCCTCACAACAGGGTCCCAGACAGGGTGACGGCACAGGGGCGGTGCTAATGGACCCCAGATGATAATGGGGTAGATGGGGAGGTAGAAGGAAGCGGTGAGGTGATGGTGGGCGCAGGGGTACCCGCGGGGGCCAGGTCCCTGAGGGAGACTGTGTCCTGCCGCCGGTCACTGTGTGTCATGTATGCATACTGAGGGTTCGCATGGAGGAGGTGAACCCTCTCGACCAAGGGGTCGGCCTTATGGCTCCTCACGTGCTTCAGGAGGACTACCGGCCCAGGAGTTGTGAGCCAGGTAGGAAGCGAGACCCCAGGGACGATGTCCTGGGAAAGACAAATAGACGGTCGTGAGGGATCTTGTTAGTGGCAGTACGCAACAGTGACCGGATGGAGTGGAGTGCGTCAGGGAGGACGTCCTGCCAGCGGGCGACTGGGAGACTTTGAGACCCGATAGCCTTCTATACCGTAGCATTCTCCCTCTCCACCTGCCTATTTCCCCTGGGGTTGTAGCTGGTAGTCCTGCTCGTGGCAATGCCCTTACTGAGCAGGTACTGACGCAGCTCATCGCTTATGAATGAGGATCCCCGATTGCTGTGAATATAAGGGGGGAAACCGAACAGGGTGAAGATGCTGCGCAGTGCTTAGATGACTGTGGCAAAGGTCATGTCAGGGCATGGGATGGCGAAAGGAAAACGTGAGTACTCATCAACAACGTTGAGAAAGTACATGTTACGATCAGTGGAGGGGAGTGGCCCTTTGAAATCCATACTGAGGTGTTCAAAAGGGCGGGAGGCCTTCACCAGGTGGGCCTTGTCTGGCCGACAGAAGTGCGACTTGCACTCCGCACAGACTTGGCAGTCCCTGGTCATGGCCTTGATCTCCTCTGTGGAGTAGGGCAGGTTGTGGGCCTTGACAAAGCGGAGAAGCTGGGTGACCCCCGGGTGACAGAGGTCATTGTGGATAGCCCGTAACCAGTCAGCCTGCACGTTGGCACAGGTGCCACGGGACAGGGCATCTGGGGACTCATTGAGCTTCCCAGACGATACAAGATGTCGTAGTTATAGGTGGAGAGCTCGATCCTCCACCGCAAAATCTTGTTGTTCTTAATTTTGCCCTGCTGCGTGTTGTTGAACATGAAGGCAACTGACCGTTGGTCTGTGAGGAGAGTGAATCCCCTGCCGGCCAGGTAATGCCTCCAGTGCTGCACAGCTTCCACAATGGCTTGCACCTCCTTTTCAACAGAGGAGTGTCGAATTTTGGAGGCATGGAGGGTACGGGAAAAAAAGGCGACAGGCCTTCCTGATTGGTTAAGAGTGGCTGCCGGGGAGACAGACGCATCGCTTTCCACCTGGAACAGGATGGATTCGTCCATGGCGTGCATCGTAGCCGTGGCAATTTCGGATCTGATGCGGTTGAAGGATAGGCGGGCCTCAGCCATCAGGGGTAAAGTGGTGGACTTAATGAGTGGGCGGGCCTTGTCCGCGTAGCTGGGGACCCACTGGGCATAGTAGGAGAAGCACCTTTTCAGGGCCTTGGGGCAGTGGGGGAGGGAGTGTTGCAGGAGGGGGTGCATGCGTTCGGGGTAAGGCCCTAGGACCTCGTTTTCCACGACATAGCCGAGGATGGCTAGCAGGGTTGTGCGGAAAACGCATTTCTCCTTATTATATGTCAAATTAAGGAGTTGGGCGGTGCGGAGGAATTTTTGAAGGTTGGCGTCGTGGTCCTGCAGGTCATGGCCGCAGATGGTAACATTATCCAAGTACGGGAACGTGGCCCGCAGCCCGTACTGGTCGAACATTCGGTCCATCGTTTGTTGGAAGACCGAAACCCCGTTGGTGACGCCGAAGGGGACCCTGAAGAAATGGAAGAGACCGCCATCTGCCTCGAAGGCAGTGTATCGCCAGTCCTCCCGCCGGATAGGGAGCTGCTGGTATGCGGACTTCAAGTCTACCGTAGAGAAGACTCGATACTGCGCAATCTGATTGACCGTGTCAGATATGCGCGGGTGGGGGTACGCATCAAGCAGCGTGTACCGGTTGATCGTCTGACTGTAGTCGCCTACCATCCGGTTCTTCACCCCGGTCCTGACGACCACCACTTGTGCTCTCCAGGGGCTCTTACTGGCCTCAATGATCCCTTCCCTCAGGAGTCGCTGGACCTCTGACCTGATGAAGGCCTTGTCATGAGCACTGTACCGTCTGCTCCGGGTGGCGAATGGCTTACAGTCTGGGGTGAGGTTCGCGAAGAGTGAGGGAGGGGCGACCTTCAGGGTCGCGAGGCTACAGACAGTGAGAAGGGGCAGAGGACCCCCGAACTTCAGGGTTCGACTATGGAGGTTGCACTGAAAGTCTAAACCCAGTGGGAGAGGGGCGCAGAGATGGGGGAGGACGTAGAGTTTGAAATTGGCATATTTGACGCCCTGTATTGGCGTTGCAGTACCCCCGGATCTGCACGGAGTGTGATCCGGAAACTAGGGATATGACTTGTGAGACCCCGGAGGGAACAGTGCCTTAGCATGTCCGGTTGGACGAAGCTATCCGTACTCCCGGAGTCGAAGAGGCAGGACGTCTCCTGCCCGTTGAGGCTGATGGCCAACATCGAGCTTTGAAGATGACAAGGCCGGTGTGGTGGTATGAATGTGAGCACTGCCATTGGTGCAGAGCATTGGTTCCCCATTGGCTCTGGCTGGTCATGTGCCTCTTGTCCGATTGGCTGGGACTAGTCATGTGACTGCTCACCAATTGGTCGAGAGGCAAGTAGACCCCGCCTCCCAGGTTTCCCGGCGGTCGGCCTCCACCGGGCTAACAACTAGCTGATTAAAGCCACAGTTTGGATCATCATCATGTCTCGAGTCCAATTGTTGGTACATCAGCCGGGACTGGTCAAGTTGAATGGAGCTGAGTTGATGGCGATGAGTGTTGTTCTGGTCGCAAAAAAGCGGCGTCGACGAAGTTGGACAAAATGGCTGCCCCCATGGATCACACACGGCGAGTGATGCATCAGCAGAGGGCGCTCCGGGCAGGCACGATGCCAAGCTGCGGGATCTGTGGGTCTCAGACTGGGCTTGACAGGCTTTTGGTTTTTGATTTTTAGGCTTAGCTAGGCATACTTTAGTGTAGTGCCCCTTCTTGCCACACTCGTTACACGTGGAGTTGCGAGCCGGGCAACTCTGCCTGAGGTGCTGATCCTGACCGCAGAAGTAACAGCATGGTCCTCCGGAGTTGGACAGCTGCCGCGTGGCGCAGGAATGAGACACGCCTGGGTCAGGTGATGGCTGCGTCTCCGACGTCCCTGAGTATGCCGCGTGGTCGAATGGGAAGGCATCCAGGCTCTGGAAGGCCACTTCCAGCGAGGTAGCCAGCTTCACAATCTCCTCGAGGTCGAGGGCCCCCTTTTCTGGAAGCCGCTGCCAGATGTAGCTGGACGGACACCTGCCACATAGGTGTCCCGAACCATCGGCTCCACGTGCTCGACCGCTGTGACAGTCCTGCAGTTACAACTGCGGACTAGTACTCTCAGTTCACGTAGGTATTCAGCCAGTGACTCACCGTGGTGCTGACGCCATGTGGTCAGGAGGTGTCGAGCGAGTACCTCGTTCACCGGCATCACAAACTGTCGTTTGAGCAGCTCCACTGCCTCTTTGCATTAGGTCGCGTCTCTGATGAGCTGGAAAATCCTGTGGCTCACCCGGGCGTTGAGGAGATGCTGTTTAATTTCTGGGGAGACCTCAGCGGTGATGGAGCTGAGGTAGGCCTCAGAGCAATTGAGCCATTGCTCAAATATTGCCGTAGCCTCCGGCACCTGCGGGTCAAGATCAAGGCGTTTTGGTTTTAAAACTGCTTGCATGTAAAATAATTCTAGCTGATTAAATTGATACCAATCAATCCAGTCAAAACGGTAGTTAACAAGAACTGTGGTTTTAATCAGCTAGAATGTGCCCACCAGTAGCTCCTCCTGCACTGAGAGGCTGTCCCGGATCGATGGGTTATATCCCTTCTCAGAGGGGCGGAGCCAACAACAACATCAACACAACAACAATAACAGTGAGTAAATACAATAATATATACAACAGCCATATGTGGCTCACCACACACAGTCACTGCCTGATCGTGGACATTGCGAGGGGAATACACAAAAAAATTGTGTCAGAGGGACAGAGAATTTTGGAATTAAATGGAGGAGTTTGCAAAGATAGGAAGGATCAAGGCCATTGGGGAATTTAAATATCAGAATAATAATTTTAAATTTGAGGAGTTGAGGGTACCAAGAGCAAATGTAAATTGATACACATAGGTATGACGAGTCCATATTGCTGGATGGCATAAGATTTGATAAACAGCACTTCAGATGAGCTGAAGTTTATGGAAGGTGGAGAATGTTAGGTCCACTAGCAAGTACTGGAATAGTCAAGTTTGGGGATGACAAAGGTATGAATGAAGCAGCAGATGAGCTGAGATGTGGTAATTTTACAGAGAGAGAAGTAGCCAGAATATATAATGGAGAGTGTAAGGGTTTGAAATCAAAGCATTGGCAATTGTCATGGGCCAGTTAACATTGGAGAGGTTACAGCAAATCAGGAAAAGTGATCATTTTCAAAATAGATGAAAATTTTCTTCAGCTACTGTTAGGAAATGGCAGGATACTATTAAAATGAATGTTTTTTTTTGCCCACAAATAAAATCAAACTGCCATGCATTTTGTGAAACCATGCCTGGGCAGCAACAAAGAGAAAGGAAAGAATAGGGAACAGGGTGTTCTTTGAAATTGATACATTTAGTTGTCACAGCTGTGAAGCCAGTCAGCAGGTTAGACACAAATGTATTGAAGAAGCAACAGCTCGTGAGAGAGAGGCAGCTACCCTCAGGAAAGAGATCAGCTAGAGATGAAGTGTTGAAGGCAAAAAGCCATTTTGTGCAAAAGATCATTTTTTTCTCTGAACCAAAAACCATTCCAAAGTCCTGGTCACTTAAGCTGCAGTTTGGTAGTCACTGGCCAGATTTGCTAAATAGGTTTATGGTTGTTTGTGAAATGAAGGGGTCTCAATACAGTTTAGGATTATGGGAGAAATAGATGCTTTTGGGTTTCCAGTCTTTGAGGGATTAATTGCTGACTGTTAATGTGCCGAAGTGCAAGATTGTTCTTTGTAGTGTTTCATTATCTTTCTTCCAACGTAATTAATACTTTTATTGTTGTTTAATGAAAGATTTGAGTTTTCATTGCTTCTGCAAACATTTTTCACTAACATCCGAAACAAATACACAAAAGTTTGTTTCAGTTTGTTACACTCTCGCACATAACTTTAGCGGGGCTTCATAACAGCATCATGAAAGGCTATCAAATCCTAGAATAAGTAATCTGATAATGTATGTGCTATTAGCTGCAAATATGAGTGATGCGCAATCAATAACTACTGAAACGAGGATGTAGAGCGAATTGAAGGCTTTAATCAACAAGATGTTTCCCCAGCAGCTCGAGTACAGAAAAGGCAGGCTGCTGAGAAACACGGGCTCTTATACTCCGCCTCACTGGGCGGAGCTACCTTACACTCTGACCAATGAAATACAAACCATTAGGCCAATGAGCAGCGAGCCTTCTCCACCAATGGTGGCTCAGCACTCCCAGGTACCGTAGTACCTCCAATCACACTACACAATGAGGCCTTCAGTAGGGTGATAACATATAAGCCTGATAGATGGGGTAACACTTCAAATAAAGGGCATCAGTGCAAAGGGCCTCAAGCTGCCTTTTGCATTGTGGTGGTGAGCAATACATTCACTTGAACACAAATTGTGGAGATTTCACTTTTAAGTGTTTTATGTCTGGGATAGGATTTTCTGCTTTGGCAAAACCCAGAACGGTTCCACTCTTAGCAGAGGAATGTATCCCTGGCTCTGGCCAACCCAAGTTCAGGTTTTTACCATAACTGAAGTGGGCAGTTGGGCTTGATGAGGGACAAAGAAATGTTGAATTTGCTGCTGTTTTATCATTTTTAATGCCTCAGTCCATGCAATCAAAATAGAGGGGGGGGGGGGGGGGGGGCATTTAGATGCGTAATCCCTAAAAATTGACTGACGGAATTTGTTGTGCCATTACATCCTGCCCAATGATTAGGATTGCCAACACAGGCTGGATATATTCTGGGAAAAGTTGGCAGGAATTACATTACAGAAAGCCGGTGGCGAGTGGGTGAATTTCTTCAATGGCTCAATTTCTTATCCACCCCTGCTATTTCACCCCGCTTCCCTTAGCCACTCTCCTAGATTCTATTTTTTTGACATTTCTTTATCTTTTTGGTTTCTCCTTTCTCTCCCTGTAACAACCAGCTTGGGGACTTTTAAATGTTTAATTCTGGCTTTCACATGAGTTGTATTCAATATTAGAAGTAAACAAAGAAAACAACAGTTGCATTGCGCTGACAGAGTAAATGGCACATAACATTTGTCAACAACTGTAACTGATGCAATGCTAAACTTTATAAACGTCCTCAGGCTACCCTCCCAATTTGGTGATATAAATAATTTAACCAGCACCTTTAACTTGGGGACAGATCTCAGCGTGAATACAGAAAGCTCTGTCTGCTTATCTCACCTCCAACAGATCTACTCGAGCTGAGATGTATTTGAAATGTCGTTATTTAACTGTTTTAATCTAGTGCCCATACTTTAAAAAATAAATAAATTTAGAGTACCCAATTCATTTTTTCCAATTAAGGGGCAATTTAGTGTGGCCAATCCACCTAGCCTGCACATTTTATTTTGGGTTGTGGGGGCGAGACCCACGCAAACACGAGGACAATGTGCAAACTCCACACGGACAGCAACCCAGAGCCGGGATCGAACCTGGGACCTCGGCGCCGCTAGGCAGCTGTGCTAACCACTGCACCACCGTGCTGCCCCCATCTCCTGCCCATTCGTATCGCACACACCGGCGGAGCCGTGTGCTCCACCCCAACATCATTTGCAGAATTTGGAACATTGCAGCGCACACACTGGCTCTGCAGCACAACAGTGGCTCAGAACGGTGATTCCGCCCTGTCAGCCGAGCCTGGGTCTATCCCTGACAGAAACAGAAAATGCTGGAAAAACTCAGCCGGGTCTGGCAGCATCTGTAGAGAGAGAAGCAGAGTTAATGAGCTAGATTCTCCGTCCTGCCAGATGTCTGGTTCAGCACTCCGGCGGGATGATCCGTTTCGCCGGCTGGTCAATGGGGTTTCCCATTGTGGGGCAGCCCCACACCATCGGGAAACACCCAGGTGCCGGCAAAACGGAGCATCCCGATGGCGGAAAGTCCAGCCCACTGTTTCGAGTCTGCGTGAGTTCTTCAGAGCTAAAGAGAGGGAGAATTGTGATGAATTTCATACTGTTTAAGAGGGGGTGGAGCAGATGGAGCAAAACAGAAGGTGAGGGATAGGTGAGATCTAGGAGAGATTTGACAAATATGTCAAGGACACAGGATAAAGGGAATGTTAATGGTAATGTTAAAGACTAAAGAAGGTGCTGATAGTGGAATAAAGATATGAGCAGAATATTTTAACAGCAGATGAGGGAAATGCCCAGTGAAAGCAAAACCTAAGAAAAAATGACATATGGTCCGTCGGGGCTGGGCGTCACTGGGACAGGGAAATTGGATTTAAAAAGGGGGCCAAGATGGAGACGAGTTCTGAAGTCGTTGCACTCGATGTTGAGTCCAGAAGGCTGTAAAGGGCCTAATCGGAAGACGATGTACTGTTCCTTCAGTTTATTTTTGGCTTCATTGGATCATTACAGCTGGCCAAGCATGGACATTAGGGCATGAAAGCATCTATCTATGTTTGTGAGGTTGCTCAGTGCCACTCTGCAACCTCAAATGTTGAACGTCTACTGATCTGAGATTTACTAAGTACCAAGTGAAGTGAATTATATTATTTTAGGAATGTGTTTTTCCCGAGATAATGTAGGGAAATAATCCCATTAACTTGGATTTATGTTCATGTGATCAATTTATTTGTTCTTTTCCTGGTAATAAGTGCAAGGAGGGGTAAAAGTGAGCCCTTTGGCTTTTAACATTTCTTAAAATGCTTTTAAAAGCCACCGGGAGATTGATTTCAAATCCGGTAGACTCCTGCACATCTTGGGAACATTAACAACCCTACCATTGATTGAAATGCAGCTAAAACCTTGTGTTGCTTTCCCACTATCATGACTCTTGTGTTGAGGCAGTAATAACTGATTTGTTCATTGATTGAATGCTTAGGCAGAGTACCTAAAATTGCAACTTCTTAGCACCAGTTGAAGCTAGCCTGCATTATCAAAAGCTGGTCTGCACTTCCTAAAGTGAGATGCAGCATGGTAGCATTGTGGATAGCACAATCGCTTCACAGCTCCAGGGTCCCAGGTTCGATTCCGGCTTGGGTCACTGTCTGTGTCTGCACATCCTCCCCGTGTGTGCGTGGGTTTCCTCCAGGTGCTCCGGTTTCCTCCCACAGTCCAAAGATGTACAAGTTAGGTGGATTGGACATGATAAATTGCCCTTAGTGTCCAAAATTGCCCTTAGTGTTGGGTGGGGTTACTGGGTTATGGGGATAGGGTGGAGGTGTTAACCTTGGGTAGGGTGCTCTTTCCAGGAGCCGGTGCAGACTCAATGGGCCGAATGGCCTCCTTCTGCACTGTAAATTCTATGATCTATGATCTATGCATTGTGACTAGAGTCATGCAGGAAGTAGATATAATCTGGCAAAAACAGTGAGGAATGGAGCAACATGGGAGAGTGTGGCTCTAGGGCTTTTGGATGATGAACTGGAGGACTTTCTTGGTGGCAGCAGTGGGAAGGAAGTGAAATGTCCTGTATCTAAAGAGGGAACAGGAGGTCCCACAGATACATGATCAAACGGTGCTGGAAGTAGAAAGTGGCAGGAATCAAGCTTTCAGGATCTGGATAGTGCCACAAGAAATTCACTTGCATCGCACAAATTATTAACGTCACTGAGTGCATTTTCAAATGCCACATTCTTACAACTGAACCATCAGCCTCACACATTCTACAGTTCACCATACCCCCATCACTCACCTGCACTCACAATCTCTATCAAACAGGACTTGTACCGAACAATTATATGATTCATCTTACACACACATACTTAGCACCGCCTCAAGCTTCTAACACTCCTCTCGCAGTTTGCACACACTGCCAGCTATTCTACAATGAGGGAGTGGTTACAGTCTGAAATGCATTGCCTGAGAGTGTGGTGGAGGGAATCAATTTAAGCATTCACAAGGGAAATAGACTGTTATCTTAAAAGGAACAATGTGCAAGGTTACAGGAAGAAGGTGGGAAAATGGGACTGAATGAATTGCTCATCAGCATAGCCAATGTTGACATCTTGGGTTGAACGGCCACCTTCTGTGCTATAACACTTCTGTAATTCTGTGAGAGCCACATCAGCCAAACAGATTTCACTGTGCTCACTCGCTTCTCTCTTACAGGACAAGGTGGTACACAACTGGAGACAGTAGGAGCTAACTAGAGGGGGACAGGTTCAGCTGCATGTCCACTCCCTATGGAGGAGATTTTGTTGGCTATGATTGGAGTTGTTGAGGCCATGGTCAGAGGCAGATTGAAAGTGATGGTGAAGATGGCCTAATCTTGCCTCTCAAATCTCACTTCCGCTTCATCCCAAATCTCTTCTGATTTACAAGCTGTAGATGGTATAAGAATACCCTGCTTGATATCAAAGGCCATTCATTCTTGCCTCACCTCTTGAGTTCAGCTCTTTTGTCCATTTTCATCTAAGGCTGTAATGAGGTCAGGAACCAAATTACCCTGGCAAAACCAAACAGCACCAGTGAGTAGGGTGGAAATTTCTCATATTTTTGCAGAGTGTTGCAGCAAATGGGAAAAGGCATGAAAGCCATGGGCCCCAATGGCAGCTTCCTCTGCTGTATTGCTAGGCACAAAGTGGAAAAATTCTAAGGGACGGATCCCACAACGTCATGCTGGTGGAGTGGGCTCCAACATAGGTTCTCAAAGATCAAGGGTGCCCAATGTAAAAAAAATTAAAATAGAACCCCTTCCCGAACACCTCACGGAACATCTCCCCTGCAATCCCCCACACCCTATGGAAACCCTGCCCCCAGAACCTCCTCACACAACAGAACATCCACCACCCCGCCCATAACAACTACCCAGCCACGCCACACCCCATTCCCAAGGAACACCTTGCCAGCAGTGCCTGGGATTGACATTTCCCCCCTTGAGCCAAGCGCTCACCTGAACTCCTCTAGCGGGTTCTGTACGCCAGGTTCATTCTGTGAGAGACCTTTTGCGATTCATATCGGTGTGATAATCTAATGGGGGTGTAAAGGTCTGATAATTACATTTAAATGTATTCAAATGGGGCGTTCAATGGCCGATTCCAGTTACATTATTGGTAGTGGGGTTCAGAGATTTGGAATGGGAAATCCCACCAGTCTAAATCGCATCCAGAACTCCCACGGGATATCCTGCTCCCGGCACCAATTCAGCACCTCCCCTCCCCCATCCCCCGCCCCAAAAACAGGAGTGGAAAATTGCCCCTTTGGTTATTGCAGAGTAACTGCCCCTTGATTACACTGCCGACAATACTTTCCATCAGCTTTCTGATGATCAAGAATTGACTGGAATTGGTTCGGTTGGATTTGCCCTGCGTTTTGTGGGTAGGATTACCCGGCCATTTTACATGGAGCCTTCTGTTGTTTCGCATGAGTTGCCTTACGGAAGGTTAAAAAAGGTCATTAGCTGAAATGTTATGTGGGATTTTATGGCCCCGCCATGGTGAACCTTTCAAAACTGCTCGGGGAGACATGTTGCCTCACAGTGCCAGGGACCTGGGTCAAATTCCGGCCTTGGGTAACTGTCTGTGTGGCGTTTGCACGTTCTCCCTATGTCTGTGTGGTTTTCCTCCCACAGTCCAACGATGTGCAGGGTAGGTGGACTGGCCATGTTAAATCTGCACCTTAGCTATCCAGCGATGTACAGGTTAGGTGGGGTTACGGGGATAGGGTAACCTAAATTCAGAGGGTCAGTGTGGGCTCGATGGACCAAATGGCCTCCTTCTGCATTGTGGAGATTCTATGATTCTAAAAGACTATTGACTTCAGTGGGGCTCTAAAATTCCACCAGCGTAATATTCCACTTAAGAGGTTCAAAATGGCATTGCTGGCATCAAATCAGCTTGCATACTATTGCCGAACATTAGCTTTGCATGGACTAACGTGCGTGAGCTGGTCATGGCTCACTAGTTGCTTGGCTGCTGGTTGTCTGGTCTGCCTTCTATTTTACCCTTGCCGGTCCAGTTGCCCAACCCTCCTCCTTCTCAGCCCTGACCTCTAGTTGAGTCGCCCCACTACGTCTTACTGGCCCTCCCACTTCCCAACTGCTCACCTTTTACTCAGATGGCCGGGCCTTGGTCTTGACGACTGCATCTGTATCTGGCTGGCTGCCTGACTGCTCCGGCTTTATCTAGCCTGCTCTGGTCCAGCCTCTGTTCTTTTTTTGGTTGAGTGGTTCTCCCCCCCGCCTGCTCTCCTCAGCCCTTGCCTAGAGGTCAAGAGTTTCCCCGCTGCTCCCCTCAGCGGCCATTGGCCAGCGCCTCCTAATTGGTCCTCACTAAAATCCTGGCAGGCCTGCACCTGATGTAAGGTTGGCGACCTCCCTTTTGCCTCAGGTTTCCAGGCTTTAACGTTGGAAACGTGGCTGCTGCTTCACTAAAGGAAAGTTCAGAAACATCACACCAGACAATCAGGAGATCTGCCCGAACTGCTCTGAAGTCTGCACCATCTCTGAACATCTGGGATAGTGTTTTCCCACTCTAAGAGGACTCCACCAATCAGAGCCCGATGTTGTTCTGCATTGCCAACTGATATGCTCATTCGAATTTCAGCAAATTCAGAACTACCAAGCTCTGATTGATGCTTCCGCAGCCATCTGTCAGTATGTGCCCCCGCCATTGGCCAGGGCCCTGCGCTGTAGTGCTGTGGGTTTCATTGTATGCCCACCTCTGGTTCACACATAGCAATGTGACAGGTGATTAAGGTGAACTTTTAATGTCATGTTTCCATTGTCTGGCCAGGTCAGTTGCACTTTACAGCACTCAACTGTGATAGTCTTGAAGATTGTAGTAGTACATTGTGCATCTGGAAGCTCTTGAGAACAAAGAGACAACCTCTTTAAAAGAACTGCGGTTAGAAAAGCAACTGCCCCCTGAATTAATGGACCGTTGTAGCTCCATGTAAGTAAACAACAGTAATCCTTCCCTTGAAAATGCCTGTACTTGTCAATCAAAAGGCTTGTAAAAGACAATAGTCTGTGAAATTGAATGTAAACTTTTAGGTTTCTAAGCTTGCAGGGAATCTTCAATACTTTAAAGGGCAGTGACACTGACAGTGAAAAAAATCACTTCAAAGTTTTCCACCTTTCCGCTTTTATTTTCATCTTGCCACCCCTCGGAGTGCAAGCTGTCAGGTCCCTATTTATTAGTCTTGCACCAATTCACGCCAGCGGGACTCCCAGCTGGAGCATCCCAGGAGACGGGTGCTCAAATGAGGGTTAATGACCTATTTGCATATTCTCACGGGTTTGGGTGTGAACCGTCGGGGCCGGCCAGGTGACTCGCAACGAGTTTTTGCCTGACGCCCGATTTACCGGGCCATCGGGATTCCCACCGTGGCCCCGGGAATTCCCCCCCCCCCCCCCCCCAATATCTCTACACTGGACAGCTGTTGGCAGAAGTTGCAGCTGCAGGTGCTACAATTGTAGCCAGAATCTCATGAAGAAACGTATTCTGCTGTTCTATAAGCTCATTCTGCTTGAGAATAATATGAACGTGCTGAATATGAACCTCAATTAATTTTAGCAGACGCTGGCTAACATATATCTGTCTTTATATCACTTAGGGATTATTGCTACACATGTGATTTGGCCTCAAAACCTTCAGCTGTCTGTGACCTGCATGGCTCTGCAAGGTACCTGTCTGGTTCTGCAGATGGCGGAACTTTTTCTACCAATGCCACAGGCGCCTCACCACCTGAAGATTCTGAGTGTCCTTCCTCCAACACAGCAGCCATATCATCACAGGCCTCCCCCAACCATTAAATTTAGCATTATCACTGGATTTTCATCAGCAGCACCTTCAAAGTCAGAATTGACACTGTCCTGGCAGGCATCTCCCTCTTCCACTGCAGCCACAATGTTACATTGTTGCAATATACTTGCCTCTGTTCCATCCTAACTCCTTTTGATATCTTGGATCCTGTAGCAAACTCACCTACAATGCCAGCTGATGTGTCCATGGCATCTGTGTGAGGAAAAAATGCACACTTACTTTCATCACAAATTAACTGTCATCTTGATGGTGTGGGCACTCACCAATCCCCACATCTGATACACTGCTGTTTATCAAGGGGTTGGAGACACTAATCAGCTTCCATGTGTGCTCCTCCTCCTGTTCTGTTAGGTCTTTAATGTACATCACCCACTCCTCCAGTTAATAAGCATTCCCGGGCATTATGGCCCAGGTTTGGCTGCAGAAAGAAATGAACATTTTTAAAGATCTTGCTTCCTGGTCCTGCCACAGATTTTACGACTTCTGGAGACAGCTAAACGTTTGTGCCCTGGGGGACTTTTGGTTCCATGATAACACTTGTGACAAAGTTGAAGGCAGCAAGTGCATTTTACGACATCTCAGAATCTTTCTGAATGTTTAAACTCACAAACTAGAATTTTAAGTTTCTGAAATGACTATGTATGTAGATATATAAGTACCCTGGCAGTACGCATTCTATCATGCAGTTTCTTACGGCACTAATCACAGGCAATTGGGACTTACTATTGCTACCAGGAAATGAAAATCGCTTATTGTCACAAGTAGGCTTCAAATGAAGTTATTGTGAAAAAACCCTATTCGCCACATTCCGGCACCTGTTCGGGGAGGCTGGTACGGGAATTGAACCGGGCTGCTGGCCTGCCTTGGTCTGCTTTCAAAGCCAGCGATTTAGCCCTGTGCTCTCCTTCAATGCAGCATTCTGGAGCTCCCTTGGTAGTGTTCACCTTCTTCATCTGAGAATGTAGCTGTTCCATTCTCCCACCTCACTTAAGGGGATATTCAATTCATCTACATGTGAAAATATGAGTACTTTACTTCACACTACATTTAAAGTAATTTAATAATGTTACAGATTTAAAATAAACAAGAAAAGCTTATAATTCATTTATAATTATTGACGAACAATTATTTTCAATCATTAAAAGTACAGAAAAATTACACTTAGAATTAATCAATAACAATAGCATTAAATGCCTAGAATAAATAGCAAAGTAATAAAGCTATCAAATACCTATGAAATTGTGAAGATTCTTCAGAACTTAAACTTGCCCTTTAAATACCTATATTGTCTGTGGCTGCTCTCATGGGATGTTTCTGGGTCCGTTTATGTCATATGTGGGATGTGACTTCGACAATCTTGCACTTGTTTGGGCCTTTATGTGTGTAGGGACATGACGGGCTCGGAAGAATGAGGGAAAATTTGTTACACAGGTAAGTGCAAATTTATTTTTTGCAATCCCATCCGTCGAACCTGTTCCAACGCTAGTTGGAAATTACGGGCCGTTGTGTGTCCCCTTTACACCGGGCAAAATATCTTGGAAGTGGAATATTCGTGGAATCTGTTCCACATCTTTTGAAGGCATTTTGCATTCACTGCTTGGACTAGCGGATCTAGCATCATGAGAGAGGAAAATTATTCTTGTCCATCCTTGCAAAGTAATTGAACTTTAACTAGCTCTGATTGTGTTCAATCTCACTGGCTTGGTCTCATAATAACATTTGAAAATGACAGACAGGAAAAGAGCAGCTGGTTCATCAAGCTGTCCCCCCACTGGAACTTACTGATTTGAAGTTTATACCACTGCACAGCCATCTGTGGAAAAACCTCCAGGGAGTGGGGAAAAATAACAATGACAACCCCAAGGCCAACGGGGGAAACATTACTATGGAAATATCCCTCTTAAACCCGCCTCAGGTCTAGATCACTCTGTGTTATCTGTTTATCTATTTACCAGCTATATATGATCTGTGCCCCAGTCAAGAACAGGTCCAGCTCCCTCTTGAGGGTATGTAGGCAATCAGCATTCACTGCACCAGCCAGAAACACATTAAGAGGCTCTCTAAACTTTGGAAAAAGCATAATATATTCCATTTACGCAGCACTAACCATGTGCCACCGTGTGGAGAAGTATATGGAGTAAATGGAAGATATTTCTATTTTTGTGTAGTTTACGCATGTGCCTAATTGTCCTCTCTACTCTGTCAATCTGGAATAATCTATCAATAAGCATGTTATGCAGGTCTTTCGTTATTTTTCGCCACATTTCTATGTTGCTGTTTTTTTGGGTTTACTTCTCCAATGCAAGATGTACCGTCATTCTCCATAGAATCCATAGTGCAGAAGGAGGCCATTCGGCCCATCATGTCTGCATCAATCCTCCAAATGAGCACTTTGCCGAGGCCCACTCCCCTGCTCTATCCCGTAACCTCACGCAGTGACCATGGCCAATCCACCTAACCCGCACATCTTTGGACTGTGGGAGGAAACCGGAACATCCAGAGGAAATCTGTGCATACACGGGAGAACGTACATACTCCACACAGGCTGGAATCGAACACAGGCACTGTGAGGTAGCAGCGCTAACCACTGTGCCACCATTTTGAGATGTATCTCCACTTCTCCCTTGCTGAACCTTTTTGCAATCTGCGGTATTGCCTGTTTCTAATCTGTCACACTTAATTAACAATTCCAAATTTTTTAAACGAATCATGGTATGAAAGCACTTAATCTACTGACTTTCAAAGTTGGGTAGATTGTGGAAAAAAAAGCTTGTTACATATCCATTGAGCAAATTCAGTAGCCAAGGTTTCTGCCCCACCCTTTGGCATTGTCACAATATCAGATATTGTGAATACAAGAGTTTACTTGCAGGAGTCTTCCTTCATATTAAGCACGAGAAGAACAGTCTGAGTACACCCCAAAAAGTAACTATAATAATGAATACTTTTAAAATGCATTTCAATCCTAAATGAAAAAAGCCAATAACGGCAGCTTTTTATATCAGAACATAAAAAGTGAAATGATTCATCAGCATGCAACTTTCTGAAGAATTTGTTAAGCCCCGTGCTTTTGGTGAACTGACAGAAACCCCACTAAAGGAAGATTAATTTGTCAAATAATTCTCCCACTCTTAACAAAGCAGTACATTTAAATTGGGGATGTTCCACGTATGTAAGAAACAATTGGTCGTGAAGTTGGGCTCCATATTGCCTTTGATGCCAACACTATGAAAATCTGGAAGGTATAAAATGACCTGGGCTGCATTGCCAGTTACCTCTGGTGTGTCTTGTGCAGCACTCCATGCTGGGCAAAGCCCTAGGCTGGGTGTGCCATGTATATGCCTGTTGCATGAAGCAAAGTCTGCTAGTGATGAAAATCAGCCTTTGTTGCTGCTTTGACACATCTTTCATGTGGTGAGATGCCTGTGCACAGTTCGGTATATAGTCAGCAATGCGACCTCCAACCAGCTGGTGGCGTCAGACATCCATCACGTGACTTGAGATACCCGGCAGTTGGCAGTAAGACATACGAGAGGATAGTCCTGGAGTAGTTCCAGGAGAATTCACTGAATTCATTTAGTAGCCATTATCTGTCTAGTAAATATGTTAGTTATTTTTCCACATGTTTGTTAATAAATCCTCTTTCTAGTTAAACATCTGGATGTTCTGTGTACATCATTACAACGGTTACATCACAGAACACAACATTTCAAACTTAGTCCATGCAGGTCCACTAAAAGCTTGTGCAAATTACCCCTAACTAAATGTGTATTCAGATATATGAAGACACCTACCCACTAGCACTTGACAAAGGCTACCCTATTTCTCGATGAACACCCTCCAACCATTCATGGACAGTGGGTGGATAACCAGACCAATGGAGCCAAAGCAACATCATGTAGCAGACCATCAGTACATTAAGCAAAACTTCCAATGCCTGAAATGTTTCCAAGTTTGACACAGTCTGCTGTAACCTCCACAACATTACCATCATAAAGGTGCAGCCATTGCCACCAGTAGTCCAGAGGCCAACGCAGGAAGAGGAAAAGGAGGTAGGGAAGAGTCATCAGGGACACCTTCATCGACGGTCTATTGAAGAGAACCTGCTCATACTTCATTTCCCATAGGATAACCTCCATAAACTACCATGGCTCCACTATTCCACACCTCACTATCCATCTGGACACTCCATGACAGCATCCCCCATGGCCAAGGTCCTACAATAAGACACCATCGATAATCTTTCCATAACATCTTTATCTAAAAACACATCCACTTACATGAACAAAAATGAACTATTCATCCTTGTGTATTCTCTCACTGCATTTCTTGTGGGTGCCTTTGTCTCTCCTGGTGTTCCTACAAGTTTACCGAAGTGGCTTCTGCATGGTTGGTGGAAGATTGCTGACTTTCACTGGGAATGTCTGCAGTTGGATTTGCAGGACCACTTTGAGAAAGTCTGGGCCTTGAGCAGAAAGCTTTACACTGCACCACTTTGGCATGGGTGACAATAATCTGGGCTGGCTGGCTGAGAGGCAACAATAGGGCATTGGGAGAGTGATAGGGGTTGGATCATAAATGCTATCATCCTGAGAAAGGACAGCAGGTTCATGCTTCAGAGTCACAGCCACATCCCCAGGTGTCACCTGAACAATTCTAATAATCTGTTGGAGTGCTGGATTGCCACGATACTGTAAACCACTGGCATCCGCAACCATAATAACAGCAGATTTATCCTACATGACAATCGAGCATGGAACTCATGACCTTCATCAAAATGTCCGTTGCAAAACAGAGAGATTGTGTGGTTTCTGCTTATGCTGCAGTGGTGAGACAGCAACCATTGCAGACAACATCATGGCTGGGTCTGCAATTGCTGTCATAGGTTTGGCCACTATTTGCATGCTGGAAAGGATAGGCTTCTAGCCTTACACAATGAGCTCCATCACATTGGATTCAGACTCCTCCATGCTACCTGTCGTTGCCAATTTGTATGCTGCCTGATTCATCATCATAAATCAAGACTCCCGTGTCTGAAAACAGGAATAAACGTGCGGAGTCTGCACGTTCTCCCCATGTGTCTGTTAAGTAATGGGTTAAGAGACATTCCAATTAGTGGTCTCATTTATGGTAAGCATCCAATAATTGACACTGATTATGTAAAGGGGCTTCAGGTGGCCTTTGGGTCAGGTGATGTGATGTTAGAGTTTTGTGCAAAGTCTGTTGAAGGAAACTAAAGGTGTATTGTGGAAAAGCAGCAGAACCTTTGACTCTTTATACTCCAGCAGCTAAACCTCTAACAAATGGTAGCAGAGGACGGTTGCTGTGCAAGTCTGAAAGATTGAAACATACAACTTTTCCAGACCAAACCAAGGAGTGAGTGAAAAGAATCCCCAGATATATGGCTGAACTGAGGATAAAGATGGCTGGATATGACTCCCCCCCCCCCCCCCCCCCTTATTTTCTGAAAGGGGATTGTACGATCAATGGAGAAGTGCAGTAGTTATGTGGACTAAGGTAACTGCCTTGGGAAAGAGAAAACAAGGTATAGCATAGTATTGGCTCTTTCTTTACCTTATGACAGTAAAATCCGAAGCAAAGTGTTTTCTGAGCTGAAATTGGAAGAGTTAGACTCAGAAGAAGGCCTAGAGACTCTATTACGTTACATGGATACGATTTATAAATCGAATGACTTGTTAAGTGTGTAAGAAGCATGGTCGGATTTTGATAGGTTCCGGAAAATAGAGGAATTCTCCATGGAAGACTATCTGATGGAATTTGGCAGATTATATAAAAGGCTGCAGAAACACAACCTGAATTTCCACAGTCTGTGTTGGCCTTTAAATTACTTGACTGTGCTAGAGTAAGCAACATGGATAGGCTCCTGGTTTTGACAGGAGTTCAGTTTGCGGATAAGGATACCTTATTCGATCAGATGACAGAAGCTTTAAAAAAAGTTTCTGGGGAAAGATTCGATTCCGATGGCTCTGATGACCCACATAGGTCAGTCTGCAATAAAGCAGAATATAGAAGACACACTATTAACAGGATGGCGAAATTGCATGGCTACAAACAGGTTCCAAGACTATAGAGGGAGATCGGGACCCGGAAAGTATGGAGACAGAAACCCAGTTAGAACCTACAATAGGAAGATGAACCCCAGAAATGCCCGGGGTATGATAAACCGATGTTTTCGATGTGACTCTGAATACCATTATGCTTTCAACTGCCTAACATGTAATAATAGAGTGTTTGAAGTGACACATGACATGGAAGAGTCAGAAGAGGAAAAAGATAGTGACCAGAAAGAAGGCATTGTCCTATTAACAAGCAGTTTTACACCGGTAATGAGGGTGTTGGTTGCAGAATCGTTCAATTGTGCTGTATTGGACAGTGACTGCACATCTACTGTGTGTGGGATTGACTGGTTAAAATGTTACCTGGACTTCTTGAATGCTGAAAATCGTAACAAGGTTAAGGAATTTGAAAGTTCCACAAGTTTCAGGTTTGGGGATGATAATACTCTGAAGTCACTGAAAAGAGTGGTGATCCCTTGCAATATTGCCGGAGTGAATCATTTCATGAGCACGGATGTTGTATCAAGTGAGATACCTTTGCTCCTGAGCAGACCGTCGATGAAGAAAGCACACATGAAAAGCACACATGAAACTGGATATGGAACAGGATAAGGCAACAGTTTCTGGAAAGACGGTGGACTTACAATTTACACAGTCGGGACACTATTGTATTCCATTACTGACAAATAATATTTCCAGTACAGTTGTTAAGGTTGTGTTAATGGCAGTTGAAAATGGGACTTTAGCTGATAAAAAGCTTGTATTAAAGCTGCATAGGCAATTTGTGCATCCGTCTCTTCGGAGGCTGAAAAATTTATTAAAGGGTGCAGGGGTAAGGGATGAAGACTATACTAAACTGATAGAACAGGTTAGTGATCGCTGTGAAGTTTGTAGGAAGTACAGAAGGACACCCGCACGACCGATAGTAAACTTACCTTTGTCCAAGGATTTCAACGACATTGTGGTCATGGACCTTAAGATCTGGAATAAAGCCAATAATATATTTATTTTGCATTTTGTAGATTTAGCAACCAGATTTAGTCAATCAACAATTGTACGAAGTAAAGAAGAGCGTAATTCTGGATCAAATCGTGGAAAAATGGAGAGGGACAGGAATGGGCCCACCAGCAAAATTCCTTACGGACAATGGGGAGAATTTGCTAATGATGAGTTCAGGGTGTAGCCATGCTGGCCACGCAAAATGGACACTGAGCCAAACTAAAATGGAAGGCTGCTGGGAAACAGACAGTTCAGCCAGAACAGCAGTCTGCAAAGAGCAGTTTGCATTCTGCAGCAGCAGAAACCAGTTTGGGCTCAGGTGAAAAGACCTTAGCTAGGTGCAAATGGCAAAACGCTTTGCATGCTAATGAGGCCATCAGACTTGAACACCCACACAATAGATACATTTGGTTCTGAATGGACACATTCTAATCAAGACCCAGACATCGAGGCACCAGAAACCTCCAAACAAAAGGACATAAGAAACGCCCCCTCCATCACGGAGACCCCCTCGCATTGGGGAATTAATCCAGTATCGATAAGAAATTGATCCAATAGGTAGAGCCCGCCCGAGAAGAGGGAAGGACAACGGAACCCCTATAAAAGATAGGGACCTCGTGTTGTCCGGTCTGTTAAACCCGTGCTCCGGCTCTGACTGACACCTGGCATCCTGACTCCAGCCGTTGAGCACCAGCCGCCGAAACCGTAAGTTCAACGCTCGCTACGCGATCCAAGCCCACTAGACTCCCAAGTACCAGAACGCTTGCTGAAGGCTGCAGACAAAACCAGGACGAAGGCCTCGTTCTCTGACCTTGCCTGTTCCTGTTAGATAAGTATTCTGTTTGCTTAAGTTTAGTTATAGCTTAGTCTCTTAGTGTGTGCATGAGCATTTATTATTAACTGTATAATAAATATTGATCGTTTGAACTTGACTAATCGGTGTATCGTCTTTATTACTTTGAATTTGACCTTGGAATACTTGTGACGTTGCCTATACGGCAACTGGCGACTCCAGAGCTAAATAATTACATAGAACAGAGCCTAGCAGTGTTAAGCACACGTCGAACTCGGAGGCGTGTTAATACACTCCAATAAACGCGTTTTACGCCCATAGTAAAACGTGCAACAAGGGATATGTGTGAAAATGTGAGGATCACAGTTATGAATACGGCTGCGCAAAGCCCATTTTGTAATGGCGTGTGTGAAAGAAAATGTGGCGGATAGACCAAACTGCACGTTAAATTCAGCTTTAGCATGGGCGGTACATGCAAATAATTCATTTCAGATGGTTGGAGGCTATAGTCCCTATCAATTAGTGTTTGGTAGAAACCCTAAAATTCCGTCCATCTTAGATGACCAGCCTCCAGCTTGGGAAGGGACTACAACTAGCTCTGCCTTTGCTGAGCATTTAAATGAAATGAAATGAATGAAAATTGCTATTGTCACGAGTAGGCTTCAATGAAGTTACTGTGAAAAGCCCCGGCGCCTGTTCGGGGAGGCTGTTACGGGAATCGAACCGTGCTGCTGGCCTGCCTTGGTCTGCTTTCAAAGCCAGCAATTTAGCCCAGTGTACATAGCAGTAGAAAAGCTTTTTTGGAAGCAGAAATCTCTGAAAGAATTCGCAGAGCTTTAAGACAGAATGTACGGCCAACAGATGCTGTTTTTCAGCAAGGAGACATATAAGAGAGACAATTCTAATGAATGGAAAGGCCCAGGGAAGATCATAGGTATAGATGGCAAAACAATTATTTTGCAACATGGTAATCAAACTGTTAGGGTACATTCATCAAGGATAATGGGTACAGATTACAAATTTTCAAATTTAGACAGAGCAGACAGAAATTAAGAGGAACCAGAGTAATCTGGTATGCATGTGTTATAGATCTATGAGGACCAGTTAACTGATATAGACAGGGTTTCTGTAGAGGAACACAAAACTTCTAATGAATTAGAACAGGCCATTTTTCCGAAAGGGCAAATGCCAAAAAGTTGATACAAAGGTGACATACTTGCCTGAAGGGTCTAGTCAATGGAAGGATTCAACTGTTATTAGTAGAGCAGGGAAGGCCACTGGAAAGTATAAACATTGGTTGAATGTACAGCATTCAGGGGAAGGAGTCAAGACAATGGATTGTGAAAACAAAGTTCAAAAATGAAGAGCACAGAAACGCAGTGCCAGTTCTGATAGTACATCGGATGGTGAACAGGTCCGTAGGAAAAGGTCGAGAACTATTGAAAGGACATCCCACAGCAGAAGGGAAAGATCAAGCAGTAGCAGTACAGAACGAGATACCAGGCGAGAGAGGGGACGTAGTTTATCAAGATCTCGGAACATGAGTAAGACTACGAATACTAATAGGAGTAGAAGCTCACATGCACGTGAGATTTTGGTGGCTTCCAATAAATTAGATGAAAAGTTATCAAAGATACCAAACAGCAAGAACTGCATAGTTGGAGTGAATTTGGGGTATACACGGAAGTACTGGATAGGGGACAAAGAGCTCTATCCCACAGATGGATTTGCACAGAAAAGGTTCTTCCGGGTGGAACTTATAAGGCAAAGGCCAGGCTTGTGGCAAGGGGATTTGAAGAAAACTTAGAAGATCAGGATTTAAGGGTAGATTTACCTACGGCAGGAAAGGTTATTTTAAAAATCTTCTTGGCTATATTGGCCACAAAGGCATGGAAATGCAAATCTATAGATATAAAAGCTGCCTTTTTGCAGGCGCATCAGCTCCAAAGAGACATTTTTCTCCGTCCTCCAAAAGAAGCATCTAACACAGAAGGGGTACTCTGGAAGTTGAACAAATGTGTATACTGATTGAATGATGCATCTAGAGTCTGGTACTTTTCGGTAAGGTCAGTTTTGTTAAAGTTAGGCTGTTGCCAGTTGAAAGCAGATCCGGCAATGTCTTACTGGCACTATAAAGGAAATCTTTCTGCCATCTTTATGATGCATGTCGATGATTTTTTGTGGGGTGGGACTAGTGATTTTGAAGCTATTGTAATCTCTGGTTTGAGAAAAGAATTCGGAGTTGAAAGTCAGGCTTCCGGTGCATTTAAATATTTTGGACTGGAAACCGGACAGACTAAGTTAGGGGCAACTTTACGTCAGCAGTCTTATTTGGAAAGCATCAGCCCACTAGCAATTAGTCGTGGCCAGCTTTCACAAAAAGACACAATGGTTTCAAAGATAGAAAAGGAGCAACTGCAACGTTTAATTGGGAACTGAATTGGTGAGGTAGACAGACTAGACCGGACGTGAGTTTTGATGTCTTCGAGTTGAGTACAAAAATGAATGATCCCAAAGTGGAAGACATAATAAGAGCAAATAAAGCGTGGGTCAAACTATTAATGCAGGAGTGTATTTTGAGGTTCCCAGTTTTAGGTGACCTGAGGCACTTGAAACTCATAGTTTATAGTGATGCGTCCTATGCAAATTTATGTGATGATGTTTCAAGTGCAGGAGGTTTTATAATTTTCCTTTAGGGGAACAATGGCAAATGTTGCCCTCTTGTGTGGGAAACAAAGAAAATAAGGAGAGTGGTAAAAAGCACTTCGGCTGCTGAGACGTTAAGCCTTGTAGAGGTGGTGGATATGGCCGTTTATATATCTCAGATAGTGACAGAAATTTTGGGATTAGGGGATTTGGGAAATATACCTATTGAATGTCACATTGACAATAAATCCCTATGAGAAAATGTACACTCTACAAAAAGTGTCAATGAAAAAAGGTTAAGGATAGACATCACAAGTTTGAAGCAGATGTTGGACAGAGGGGAGATAGCAAAAATTAAATGGGTTGACAGTATCTATCAATTGTCAGACTTTTACAAAAAAGAGGGCCTAGTTCACAGAAACTTTTGGATATTGTTAATGAAGGGCGCCTGTTCCTGTGACTTTTTTTCTTCTTAAAAAAAAGAATGAAAAAAAAGGGGGGAAATTGTGTGTGTGTTTTTAAGTTTCTTGTAACTTTGTTTCCAAGGAAGGGGAGACTGTTAAGTAATGGGTTCAGAGACATTCCAATTAGTTGTCTCATTTATGTTAAGCCACCAATAATTGACACTGATATGTAAAGGGGCTTCAGGTGGCCTTTGGGTCAAGTGATGTGATGTTAGAGTTTTGTGCAAAATCTGTGGAAGGAAATTAAAGCTCTTTTGTGGAAAAGCAGCAGAACGTTTGACTCTTTACAGTACAGCAGCTAAACGTCTAACATGTGAGTGCGTTTTCTCCGGGTGCTCCGGTTTCCTCCCACAGTCCAAAGATGTGCAGGTTAGGTGGATTGGCCATGCTAAATTGCCTTTAGTGTCCAAAATTGCCCTTAGTGTTGGGTGGGGTTGCTGGGTTACGGGGATGGGGTGGAGATGTGGGTTTGGATAGGGTGCTTTTTCCAAGAGTAGATGCAGACTCTATGGGCCGTATGGCCTCCTTCTGCACTGCAAATTCTATGATTCAAAAAGCCCCCAAAGACTTGTTCGAGCTTCACCCATCTATACCACTTATTAAACACTTTTCTTTCTCCAGCAAATTCCGCAAAAGTCTGACCCTGTTTTCTTTTCAACTTTTAAAATTTCTGTCTGTAGGCCTCTGGCACCAACTCAGAATCGTGGGGCAGGATTCTCTGTTGGCTGACGCCAAAATTGCAAAACGCGACTGGACAGAGAATAGGTTCCGACGTTAAAATCACGGCGGCCGCTGATTTGATTGCCAAATTGCTATTCTCCGTCACCTCGACAGTGGCATCAATGTGGTCTGGAGTAGACACTGTTTGCGTCTGATTAGCGGGCCTGACCCAGTATTCTCTGTGGCCTCCGCAATGCTCCGCATCCGATTGTCATAATATACACACAAGTATATGATGGTGCATAGACAGACACTGACTGACACACTGAACGACCAATCAACACACAGAACACAGCAGCCAATCACCAGACAGGGCACTATAAAGCAAGGGGGCACTAGTTTTCCCACTCTCTCGGGATGCAGCCTCTGAGACTGCCAGAGCCCGTGATCAGCAACACGAACATCTACCATGTGCTTGCAGTACAGTCTGGTCAGGTTAGCCTCAGGTCTCCAGTCAACTTAACATAGTTAAATAAAATAGAGTTGTACTTCTACAAGTGTTGGTAGCCTGTCTGAATCACTGCTATGGTAAATACAGTCCTCACAGACCCAGCAGACCTAACACATCACCGATAGGCCGAATTCCTGATGGTGAGGTTCACTTGTGCTTTTAAAAATCATGAAACCGGCATTGTGGCTGCTGAGGGAGAGAGAAGTGTCCAAGATCACCATAGTTTGCTGACAGTTGTGCTGCTTCTGGCAGGGCTTGGGGGAGTAGCATGGGGGTGGCCAGTGGGATTGGGGTGGATGGGCATGGAACACCATTACCGCAGCCGGAAACGCAGCCATGGAACTGCGTACGCTGCTATCAGCCCACTGTGAACTTAGGGCCACAGGTCATATAGCTGTCCCCCCAGGCCCCCCCCCCAGGTGTTCTCTAGCCTCAACCGACTCATCAGCTGTATGGGCGTGCTTCAGCACAACCAATGCCATCTTATTGGTTAGGATGAATGTGTGGGGATTATATTGTGTATGTGCGGCTGCAGCTTGTCAGCCTCCCGAGAGTCAATCACGGAAGCGACCGAATCCTGCACCGTTTTTCATTGGAATCAATTGTGTTCCATGTGGCGCTGGTGCTAGCCCCTCCACAGCATCTGAATCGATCCAGATTCGGCAGCAGTTTTGTTGTCGTGAAAGTCCACAAATTCTGCATCAGTGTCAGCACTTAGTCTCAGAAACGGAGACTCCCGTCCATTGAGTTCAGCAGTATTTGTTTTGTCATAGCCACCTGACTAGTCTTCTGAAAGGGATGAATATGCCTCAAAAAGCTTTCCCTACAAAAACACTGTAGAAGTTGGGGCCAAATTTTCTTTCGGCCAATTTAGGCAATTTTCTCAAATGACACAAAGTACCTTTCTGCTCCCTGCTTTCTGATTCTTGATACCAATTGAATATGCTTTACCAAATCAAAACTAAGAGTTGGCTCTGGGTCATCCTCATCTTTCACCTCCAATGCACGTGCACATAGTCTTCTTTTTTCTACTTGTTTTTCCTTTCTGAGTGGGCTTTATAATTTTCCTTTCCTCTTTCTATTGAAGGCTGGCAAGTTTTACTGGGTCACTAACAGAACCACTGTTTTCTTTTTCAAGCGAAGAGCCAATTATGCAATGATCTTTAACTTCCTACCTTCTGATATTAATTTGACCCCCTTCTCTGCTGCAGCCTTCAGGTTATCTTTGGTTAACTGTTCCAGGGGACCCAAGAGAGAAATCCATTCTCTCCAAAACAACTGAACACTAAAAGTACTCATATTGATTTGTCAACGAATGCAGCAAAAACAAATATAAAATGTTGTTTGTTTAAGATCTGGAAAGTTCTAGTCAACCTCTGTTGCAGCATCTGGGATCTATGCTAGATACCCCCCTCAATTTTGTAAGTAACCCCATAGAGACAAAAAGTTAAAATAACCAAATTTCCCAAATGACCCCCGTAGGAAGAAACCAATGGAGGCAACAAAGAAAGATCTTACAAATTTGCTGGCAGATCCCCCAGCACATACAGCACCAAGTGCCGACCCAAAGGCCTTCATAACTCTGGCTTCCTCATGCAGGAATTAATCATCAAGTTACCTCCAATAACAGCTTTATTCCATCTGGGTTCCATGGATATGATTACCAAGTGAAATGAAGTTTGATGAGGAGGCATCAGCTCAAATTGATAGTGCTGTTGAAGTATTTGAAAAACATCAAGCAAGAGACTGGAAAAGCCTCAACCTCCCAATTGCTACATGACGAAGAATCTATAATGCTTGTGTACAATATAGACTGTTGTATGGTTCTGAAACTTGGACTGCATATCAGAAGTAGGAATGCAGTTTGAATTTATTTCATATGTGTGATAACCCTCAAGGTGACCGTGGGGGAATCACTGATGGATCTCCCTGAGGGCTTCGTAGAATACCATTTCCAATGGAGAGCGGGCAGAGGCCCACCCAGTTAGGGCTTATTAGCGGAATCTTTAAATGCAGCTCCCCGCCGCAAACTGGCAGTTCCCGATATTCCTGGGCTGGGACATGTGGTTTTATGCGCTGCAGTTTATTTTCAGTTTAAAATAAACCAGTTTGGCCTTTCGTCAATGCCTCCTGGAATCCTTACACTGGTGACGAGGAACAAACACAGGATACTGAGCAGCCTTATCGAAACTCCAGGAAAAAACAACGAAAAAATAAAAATCCGGAAATGTCCTTGTTTGGGAAGCTCGAACTTTATGAAGCAGACGTGGAGGACTGGCCACAGTATGCCAAATGCAGGTGCGACTTCTTCTGCACGAATGGCACAGAAGAGGATGACAGATGTAAACTAGTCATTTTGACAGCATGTAGGGCCCCGACGGTCACCAATATTGAGAGTTTAACTTATCCTGCAGTCCCTGATGCTGAAACGTTCAATGAGCTTCTGGATCTAGGAAAGAACCATAACGACCCAAAGCAGTCGATAATCCTCCAGCGTGACCGATTCAACATGGCTGGGAGGACCCCTGGGGACACAGTGCTGGTTTAGCACAGGGCTAAAGAGCTGGCTTTTAAAGCAGACCAAGGCAGGCCAGCAGCATTGTTCAATTCCCGTACATGCCTCCCCAAATAAGCGCCGGAATGTGGCGACTAGGGACTTTTCACAGTAACTTCATTTGAAGCCTACTTGTGACAATAAGCGACTTTCATTTCCTTTCACATCTGACAGAATTCCTGGCTAGATTAAGGAAGCTGGCCGAATACTGAGAGTTTGGTCCATCCCTAATCGAGATGCTAGGTATCCAGCTAGTGTGTGGGATCAATAATGTTGCGATACAAAAAACAATTGTTGGCAGAACCCACTGCAGCCATCTAAGATTTGCAGGTGGCCATCTAAGATACACCTGCAAAGGACCATGGGAATTATGGCCAACCCAGGACTCAGACACACACACAGCCTATGTGTGTCTAAAACACAGGTAACCAGACCTGATCGAAATCCCCGCTCATTTGCATTTTAATGGCCCATTTTCCCAGGACAATAGAACTCCAATCAAGCAACCGGTACAGCCACAGACTGATCGGTGCCACTCCCCTTACTCAAAGCACAACTGCCAAGGTCAATGACCGCTAAGGACCCACCCAGCCACCAAGGCACCTGCCCCTTTATTGGCCGAAATCGAGACAGTGATCAGAGCCCTGTCGAACTATTGGCTCCAAGGTTAAGGACCGGCCCAAAGAGCGCAAAATCCTAGAGGGATAAAAGAGAGCACAGCCATGTGTTCTGTCTCTTTTGGATCCGGCCTGTGCCAGGCCAATTGCAGCAGGAACAGCCAGCTAAGTTCAAGACCAACGATCGCTACCTGACAAGTGAGCCCAGCAGAGACAGAGCCACTTTCTTTGAACCAGCCAAGTGAAATCCAGATAAAGGCCTTATCCATCTGCACAATGCTGGTCACCCTGAAGTTAAGTATAGGTTATTGTAGCTGATAGGTGTAGCTTAACTCATAGTTAACTCATAAACTCATATTGTGTTTGCATGTTGAGATAACTCTTGCGTATTTAAATAAACCATCTTTTGAACTAACTAACTGGTTGTGTGGTCATTTGGTTGATATAAGGGAAGGCTTGTGGTGCACTAAGATAAATAGAAATACCAACAGTATTGGCGACGCTGTTGGGACCGAAACAGTCAACACCACCCTAGACTTCAAATGGGCTACAGAATTAGCACTATCCTTGGGGAACAACGATAAAGGGCCCCAAGAACTCCCAGAGTACTGGACAGGCTGGGATTAAGGGGGGGGGGGGGGGGGGGGGGAAGAACCCTCATGCAGAAAATCCAGCATTCCCCTAGAAGGCTCCCAAGTGCCTCACCCGCCAACAACTCAACATACAGTCGGGACATTCTGACATCTTAAAGGATGGTCGGATAACCCTCGTAGTACCAGGTAAACCTCCCGGAGGACTACAAGTGTCAGCTGCAAGGCTGCTGTAAATTGGGCCAAAGTACACAACCCAGGCTGGGCTGCCAGAATCAGCACTATGCTGACCATCTAGCCCAAGCCAGAAGCCAAAACCACCTCAGGCCCGTAGGGAATAAAACAATGCAGCTAACTTGCATCATCACCCTTAAGGTTGCCCTGATAAAGATAACATTCTTGGTCATGGTGATTCCCCAGAAATGGAGGTGGATATGGGAGCTTCCATCTCCATCGTCGGGAACATACGGTGTCTCTGGTCTGCAAGACAGCAGGGCCAGGTTTGTCACATATACAGGAGAACCTTTGAAGATTATGGTGAACACTATGACCCCGGTTACCTATGAACAGTAGACAGCCTGAAATTCATAGACTTCCACTCAAATTTGTACGAGGACCAGGATTTAGCCTCTTGGGCAGACAGTGACTCCAGCAGATCCGTCTGGACTGGCTACAAATCTTTAAACTAGGGACCGGTGGACTGTACGGGATCATTGGCAAATAGTCCAACGTATTCCAAGTAGGTCTTAGTGGAATAAAGGGAGCAAAGGCAAAGATTTATGTGGACTCCGATGTCCTACACAAATATTTCAGAGCATGGCCAGTCCCATACATTTTCCTTACCAAAGTACAGACCGAGCTCAAGCAGTTATAGCTTTGGGTGTAGTTCGCAGAATGGGCTGCACCAGCTACCCCCGTCCTCAAGCTTGACAAGTCAATTTGCCTTTGCGGAAACTATTAACTAACTGTTAATAAAGCCCCACTTTTAGTTTGTTACCCCATGCCATGCATAGATGATCTATCTGTCAAACTGGCATGGATCAAACCTTCACCTAACTAAATAAGAGTCATGCCTACCTCCAGCTAGAACTAGACGTGTCATCCAGAAAGTACGTGATGATTAACACCTGTAAGGGTTTATATGAATATGCATGTCTGCCCTTAGGAGTCACGTTGGCATGCGCTATTTTTCAATGCGCGATGGAGAACATTCCCCAGTGACTACTTAACGTGGCAGTATAGTTAGATGACGTACTAATCACAGGAGTTACAGAAAAAGATAATAAACCTGAAGGAGATTTTGAGATGATTTTCTGATGTAGGTGTCCATCTCAAATGAGAAAAATGTGTGTTCCAGGCAGGCAGAGTGATGTACCTCGGATACCAAGTCAATTAAAAAGAGCTACACCCCTTGGAGGATAAGGTTAAGGCCATCAAAGAGGGAAATTTATCTCTAACTTGACCACTTTATTGTCACCCCTGCACACACTGTTAAAAAAAAATTAGAAGTGGCAGGTGTTGCAGGATGAAGCCTTCATCAAGGTGAAGCAGCAGTTACTAATATCAAAAATTCTAGCTCATTACTAGCTCAATGGGTGGCACGGCGGTTAGCACTGCTGCCTCACACACCAGGGACCCGGGTTTAAATTCAACCTCGGGTGACTGTCTGTGTGGAGTTTGCACTTTCTCCTTGTGTCTGCATGAGTTTCCTCCACGTGCTCCGGATTCCTCCCAGTCCAAAGATGTCCAGGCTAGGTGGATTGGCCTTGATAAATTGATGGGGCAGGGTGATGCCTGGATTGGGTGCTCTTTCAGTGGGTTGGTGCAAACCTGATGGACCGAACGGCTCCCTCTGCACTGTAGGGTTTCTATGATTACAACCACCAGAGAGAACTCGTATTAATATGTGGTGCCTCTCCATTAAAAGTGGTTGCAGTCCTTTAATATTGATGGGACGATGGTACAGAGATACCTATAGTATAAGCATCCAGGACCTTGATGGATGTGGAAAGATGCTATTCTCAGGTTGAAAAGGAAAGATTGGTTGTTATTTTTGCTGTGAAGAAATTCCACCCAAATGTCTGTGCCTAACATTTCACAATCATAACAGATCATAAACCCCTGCTGGGCCTTTCAACGAGGATAGCCCCTACTAGGCCTACAAGGAAATTGCAACTGATCTCCTGGTGGGACTTGTGGAATATGAACTTCCAAGGTAGTGAGCAGAGGCCCACGAAGCTGGGGTTCCCAAGATCGAGCATAAAAGCCACGTTGACTGTCCAAACGGAGATTGTGAAGTGTAAATAGTTTCTGCCGTGGGCAGACTTTATGCCATGTTAAATAAATCCTTTGTTATTCCTACCACTGGCTTCCTGGTCATTAAACTGCCAATGAGGAATAATGAAATTCCGGACATTACTTCAGGACTTTCCAACTGGAGGAACTAGGTTTCAAAAATGCTGCTTTTTGGGAAACTGGCAGACTTTGATACAGACCTGGAAGATTGGGCTCAATATGCAGGCGGGTGAGGTACTTTTTCCAGGTCAATGGCTTTTTTTGCTGAATACCGGCACAAGGTAATCTTCCTGACAGCTTACGGGGTCCCAACCTTCATTATTATAAAGAGCCTTACGTACCTGGCTGCTCCGGATTCCAAGTCATTTGATAAGTTAGGTGCCCTGGTTTCTAATTATGACCCAAAGCCATCTGTTATTATGTAACGGTACAGGTTCAACAAGGTTGTAGAAATTCTGGGAGAGTCAGTGAATGATTTCTTGACCGGCCTCCAGCAGCTGGTGGAGCACGACCATCCCTATTCAAAATGTTGAGGGATAGACTTGCGTGTGGAATCAACAACGTGGCCACACAAAAGAAGCTGTTGGCAGAGCCACATTGGATTTAAAATGGGCCATTGAGATAGTACTATCCCGACTTCCGGTGGCTGTGATGAAGTAGGAAGCCACACATTTGGGAGCTCCCGTTTTAAAAGGACTTTGCGTCTCTTTTTAGAGCCCAAAACGGAAATTTTTCGACGTCTCCCGGTGGGGGAAGGTGTGCTGAACGACTTTCCCCGCAGTCCATGACTCGAACTCGGAGTGGAAAGGGGGAAAAAGCAGCAGCAGCTCCCCAGAAAAAACGGGGGAAGGGATCCAAGGTGGCCGCCGGCAGAGCTCCAGAGGAGTGGAAACAGTGGGCCCAGGAGCAACTAGCTGCTCTCCTGCGCTGCTTCACAGACTTCAAGGCTGAGGTACTGAGCTCTCTGCAGGAAACAAACAGAAGGCTGTCGGAGATTCAGACCACCCAGGGTGCTGCCATCAAGGAGTTGCTGACGCAGGCCACTGAACGAGAGGAGGAGGCCGTGGTCCTCGTGAGTAAGGTGGAGGGGCACGAGGCACTCGACAAGAAGTGGCAGGAACGCTTCGAGGAGCTTGATCACCGCATGAGGCGGAAAAACCTGCGGATCTTGGGCTTTGCGGAGGGGCTGGAGGGGTCGGACCTGACAACCTATGTGGCTATAATGCTGAACTCGCTAGTAGGGGCCGGGTCTTTCCATCTGCCCTTGGAGCTGGAGGGAGCACACAGAGTACTGGCCAGGAGGCCTAAGGACAATGAACCCCGCGTGTGGTGCTGGTGAGGTTCCACCGGTTCAGTGATCGGGAGTGTGTGCTGCGCTGGGCCAAGAAGGTGAAGAGCAGCAAGTGGGAGAATGGGGTAGTACGGATCTACCAGGATTGGAGTGCGGAGGTGGCTAAGCGGCGGTCCGGATTTAATCGGACGAAGGAGGTGCTTTACAGGCAAAAGATAAAGTTCGGAATGTTGCAGCCCGCGCGCCTGTGGGTAACTTATTCGGACCGGCATTATTATTTCGATTCCCCGGAGGAGGCGTGGGCCTTCGTGCGGACGGAGAAACTGGACTTGAACTAGGGGTTTGGGGTTGCGGGGTCGGGTGTAATATCTTAGCGCTGGATTCTGCTGTTGCTATGTTCTTTTTTTTTGTACTTTTGCAATTTTGATATGGTTATTTATGGGGGTGTTGTTCTGCTATGTTTTTTTCTGCTGTGGGGCATTGGTTGAGTTGTGTATCTTGCGGGGAGGGTCGGGGGGGGTTTGTTGTATTCTATGTCGGGTTGGGGGTATGGAGTGGGGCTGTTATTTGGGAGCTGTGTCAGAAGGGTGTGGTGGGGCAGTGCGAAAGCGCGGGCTGGGGGGCGGAGACGGTGACGGGGGAGGCGGGGCCCTAACTGGTTCTTCCCCGCGCTGGAGCGGTGCCTGGAGGAGGGATAGATTGGGGGATGATCCCACTTTGGGAGGGGTCGGGTTATTGGCGGGAGTTTCCGGGGTCAGCAGAAGTTAACTGACCCACAGAAGTACAATGGAGGACGGTTCGCGGCTAGGAGGGTTCCTAGCCTGGGGGGGGAAGGGAGGAGGGGAAAGGGGAATACCGGGTTGCTGCTGGTAGGGTCAGGAAGGAGCTGGTGGGGGCTGGGGGGACAGAGGTGAGGTGTTGTCGCTGTGGGGACTGGGTCGGGCAGGGGTGCTGGCCTGGGGCGGGCAGTCGACGGGCTATGGCTAGTCAACGGGGGAGGGGGGCGGGACGCCCTCTGATCCGGTTGGTCACCTGGAATGCGAGAGGGTTGAATGGGCCGGTGAAGCGGTCGAGGGTACTGGCTCACCTGAAGGGGCTAAAGGCAGATGTGGCAATGCTTCAGGAGACCCACCTGAAGGTGGCGGACCAGGTCCGCCTGAGGAAGGGATGTGAAGAACCGGGGAGTGGCGATTCTGGTGGGGAAAAATGTGTTGTTTGAGGCATCGGAGGTGGTGGCGGATAAGGGGGGTAGGTATGTTATGGTTAGGGGCAGGCTACAAGGAGAGAAGGTGGTACTGGCTAGTGTGTATGCCCCAAATTCGGACGATGCGGGCTTTATGAGGCGTATGTTGAGACGGGTCCCGGATCTGGAGGCGGGAGGTCTGATCATGGGGGGGACTTCAATACGGTGTTGGATCCTTCACTGGATCAGTCCAGCTCTAGGACGGGTAGGAGGCCGGCGGCGGCCAAGGTACTGAGAGGGTTTATGGATCAGATGGGTGGGGTGGATCCATGAAGGTTTGTGAGGCCGAGGGCACGCGAGTACTCTTTCTTCTCCCACGTACATAGGGTCTACTCTCGGATAGATTTCTTCGTGGTGAGTAGGGGACTGATTCCGAGAGTGGAGGAGGCCGAGTATTCGGCCATTGTAATCTCCGACCACGCTCCGCATTGGATAGAGTTGGAGATGGGGGAGGTGCGGGACCAACGTCCGTTGTGGCGGTTGGATGTGGGGTTGTTGGCGGAGGAGGAGGTGTGTAGGAGGGTCCGGGCAAGTATTGAGGGGTACCTCGAGATGAATGATACGGGGGAGGTTCAGGTGGGGATGGTCTGGGAAGCCCTGAAGGCAGTGATTCATGGGGAGCTGATATCCATCCGGGCACACAGGGAGAGGAGCGAGAGGAGTGAGAGGGATAGATTGGTGGGAAAGATGCTGGAGGTGGACAGGAGGTATGCAGAGGCACCAGAGGAGGGACTGTTGGGGGAGAGGCGCAGCCTGCAGGCTGAATTTGATTTGCTGACCACTAGAAAGGCGGAGGCACAGTGGAGGAAGGCACAAGGGGCAGTGTACGAACATGGTGAAAAGGCGAGTAGGATGCTGGCTCATCAGCTCCGCAAGCGGGATGCGGCTAAGGAAATTGCTGGAGTGAGAGACAAGAGTGGGAATGTGGTGCGGAAGGGGGTAGAGGTGAATGAGGTCTTCAAGGACTTTTACGGGGAACTGTACCGGTCGGAGCCAACGGGAGAGAGGAGGGGAATGGAGAGGTTCCTTGACGGGCTTTCTTTCCCGAAGGTGCAGGAGGAGAAGGTGGAGGGGTTGGGTGCGCCGATTGAGCTGGAGGAGCTAGTTAAGGGGATCGGGCAGATGCAGTCAGGGAAAGCACCGGGGCCGGATGGGTTCTTGTGGAATTTTATAAAACGTTTGTGGATCTAGTGGGCCCCTTGCTGGTGCGGACACTCAATGAAGCGTGGGAAGTGGGGACTTTGCCCCCGACGATGTCGCGGGCGCTGATCTCGTTAATTTTAAAGAGGGACAAGGACCCCCAGCAGTGTGGTTCAGACAGGCCCTTATCTCTCCTCAACGTGGATGCTAAGGTCTTGGCAAAAATCCTGGCCACCAGGATAGAGGACTGTGTGCCAGGGGTTGTGCACGAGGACCAGACAGGTTTCGTGAAGGGAAGGCAGCTGAACACGAATGTGCGGAGATTGTTGAATGTCATCATGATGCCGGCGATTGAGGGGGAGGCAGAGATAGTGGTGGCACTGGATGCGGAGAAGGCCTTCGATAGAGTGGACTGGGGGTACCTATGGGAGGTGTTGGGGAGGTTTGGATTTGGTGAAGGGTTCATTAGATGGGTAAGGCTGCTGTATGAGGCCCCAATGGCGTGCGTGGCCACGAATAGGAGGAGGTCGGAGTACTTCCGGCTTTACCGAGGGACCAGGCAGGGTTGCCCCCTGTCCCCCTTGTTGTTTGCACTGGCAATCGAGCCGCTGGCGATGGCGTTGAGGGATTCAGAGAGGTGGAGAGGCTTGGTGCGAGGTGGAGAGGAACATAGGGTGTCGTTGTATGCCGATGACCTGTTACTGTATGTGGCGGACCCTGTGGGAGGGATGCCGGGAGTGATGGAGTTGCTAGTTGAGTTTGGGACCTTTTCAGGTTATAAATTAAATTTAGGCAAGAGCGAGGTGTTTGTGGTGCACCCTGGAGACCAGGAGGAAGGAATTGGTAGGCTCCCGCTTAGGCGGGCAGGGGAGAGCTTTAGGTACCTGGGGGTGCAGGTGGCCAGGGACTGGGGGACTCTTCACAAGCATAACTTCACCAGACTTGTAGATCAGATGGAGGAGGAGTTCAAGAGGTGGGACATGCTGCCATTATCGTTGGCGGGGAGGGTACAGTCCGTCAAAATGACGGTGCTTCCGAGGTTCTTGTTCCTCTTTCAGTGCCTGCCCATCTTTATCCCCAGGGCCTTCTTTAGGAGAGTGACTAGCAGTATTTTGAGCTTTGTGTGGGCACATGGGACTCCGAGAGTGAAGAGGGTGTTCCTGGAGCGCTGGAGGGATAGAGGCGGGCTGGCGCTGCCCAACCTTCTGGGGTACTATTGGGCAGCCAATGTGTCAATGGTGCGTAAATGGGTGATGGAGGGGGGAGGGGCGGCGTGGAAAAGAATGGAGATGGTGTCATGTAGAGGTACGGGCCTGGGTGCCATGGTAACGGCACCGTTGCCGCTCTCCCCTAAGAGATTTACCACGAGCCTGGTGGTGGCGGTGACCCTAAGAATCTGGGGACAGTGGAGACGGCATCGGGGGGAAACAGGGTGCTCGATGGAGGCTCCACTGGGTGGCAACCATCGGTTCATCCCGGGGAACAAGGATGGGGGATTTAGGGGGTGGCAAAGGGCGGGCATCAGCAAATTGAGGGACCTGTTTATTGGCGGGAGGTTTGCGGGCCTGGGGAACTGGAAGATAAATTTGGCCTTCCCCAAGGGAACATGTTCAGATACTTGCAGGTAAAGGCGTTTGCTAGGCGACAGGTAGAGGGATTCCCTCTGCTGCCGTCGCGGGGGACGATGGACAGAGTGCTTTCGGGGGTGTGAGTCGGAGAGGGGAAGGTGTCTGACATCTATAAGGCAATGCAGGAGGTGGAGGAGTCGTCAGTGGAGGAGCTGAAGGCTAAATGGGAGGAGGAACTTGGGGAGCAGATAGAGGACGGGACTTGGGCGGATGCTTTGGAGAGAGTCAACTCTTCCTCTTCATGTGCGAAGCTTAGTCTCATCCAATTTAAGGTGCTGCACCGGGCCCACATGTCCGGGACTAGGATGAGTAGGTTCTTTGGGGGTGAGGACAGGTGCACCAGATGTTCGGGGAGTCCAGCGAACCACGCCCATATGTTCTGGGCATGCCCAGCACTGGAAGAATTCTGGAAGGGGGTGGCGGGGACGGTGTCGAGGGTGGTTGGATCCAGGGTCAAACCAGGGTGGGGATTCGCGATTTTTGGAGTTGCGGTAGAGCCGGGAGTGCAGGAGGCGAAAGAGGCCGGTGTCCTGGCGTTTGCGTCCCTAGTAGCCCGACGAAGGATTCTGCTACAGTGGAAGGATGCAAGGCCCCCAAGTGTGGAGACCTGGATCAGTGACATGGCGGGATTTATAAAATTGGAAAGGGCCAAATTTGCCCTGAGAGGATCAATACAAGGGTTCTATAAACGATGGCAGCCTTTTCTGGACTTTCTGGCTCAAAGATAGGTAACTTGGTCAATAGCAGCAGCAACCCGGGGAGGGGGGGGGGGGATTTTTCAATAAAAATTATTTTTTAAAAAAGAGATAGCACTATCCCGTGAAAACGTGAAGCAAAAAGTACAAGAACTCCAAGGTTCCATGAATTAAAGTGTTGCCTGACCTCCATACCGACTTCTGTGGCATCCCAGGGCTGTGCCTGAATGGCCAGGTCACCTGCAAAGCGACAACCAGTCAGGCTCAGTATTTGGGAGCCACCACAAACCAGCGGGACACCTCCCATGAGGACAAGAGGAAATCCCAACAGTATTTCCAGGGGTATAGGAATAGAACACCTGGTAATTAGGGCCACCTGAATTGGTGGATAGAGTGCCATCCTGCGCAGGCAATGAGGTTGCCGCGAGCCAGGGCCTTGTATGTGGCCCCAACCGAAGAAGAGAACAATATGTAGCTAAACTGCATCATGACCCTGAAGGTGGCTCCAATTCGATCACACTGCAGGTGAATGGACACGTCCTGGTGATGGAGAAGGGCACAGGAGCTGCCGTCTCCATCATTGGTAAGAAGACCTTCTGCTGATTCCGCACAGAAATCTTGCCATTAACCATGCATGACACCAAGGCCAGACTGGTGACTTACATGGGTGAACTGCTGAGCATCGTAGAAACCACCGTGACCCCAATGACCCATGGATAGCAAACTGTTAGGCTACTTTGATGGTGGTGCAGGGGCCAGAACGTAACCTTATGGGGAGTGATTGGCTACAAGTCCTCTGCTTCGATTGACAGATTTTCCGGATAGGCATTGGAAACCTCTATGAGGTCCTCGGCAAAGATCCAGAGATACTCCAGGAAGGCCAGGGCAAGATAAAGGGAGCCAAGGCATGCATCGACATAGACCGAAGCCCAGCCCAGACATTTCAGGGAACAGCCTGTTCCTTACACCTTATTTGCTAAGGTAGATGTAGAGTTGCAGTGCCTGGAAGATCTGAGCATCAAATGCGCAGTGTGATTTGCGGAGTGTGCGGCACCCATAGGACCGGTGATGAAGCCGGACGAGTCTGTTCACCTTTGTGGGGACTATAAACTAACAGTGAACAGGGCATCACACCTAAACTATTACCCTATGCTGAGGGTAGAGAACTTATTTTTTAAAAATATTTTGATGAAGGCGTTTATATAAACAGTAAGTGCAAAAACAAGAGCAAGAACAGGATCATCATAATAAATAACTAGCTAATCAACACCCAAACCCCCCCCCCCCGTACTTCCCCTCCTCCCGTCCTGCCTTCCCCATTTTAACCTCTTTATTCCACCCCCTCCCCTCCTCCCAGTACTCCTTGAAGAAGTCGATGACTTCCAGCTCTGTGCAAACACATTGATCGACCCTCTCAAGACAAACTCAGGAATTCTGCCAGGTGTGGTGGTATGATTAGCATAGCTGCCTGCCATTGGTGCAGAACACCGGCTTACCATTGGCCCTGGTCGGTCATGTGCCTCGCGACCGGTTGGTTGAGACCAGTCATGTGACGGCTCCCCGATTGGTCGAAAGGCTGAGTTAACCCTGCCTCCAGGGCAGGGTATAAAAACCCAGTACTCCCAGCGGTCGTCCTTCTACTGTAATCGACCGCAGGGCTTAACATCTAGTATATTAAGGCCATACTTTTGTTCAGCAACTCGTCTCGCGTTCAATTGATGGTACATCACCAGGTCGCTCACCCACACCCCTGATTTTGATGGCTCCGGGTCCCTCCACCCAAGCAAAATCCATCTCCGGGCTATCAGGGAGGCAAAGGCCAAGACATCGGCCTCTCTCGCCTCCTGGACACCCTGGTCTTCCGACACTCCAAATTTCACCACTCTGGACTCGGAACTACCTTCACCCTCAACACCTTCCACGAACCTCTGCTAAAAGGGTGGAGAACTTTTATGCAAAACTGGCTGGAGGGCGATCCTTTACAAATCTTGATATGAACTATGCATATCTGCAGTTGGAATTGGATTCCCATCTCAGAAGTATACGACTAAAAGCACCCACAGGGAATTATTGAAGTACACTCACCTCCATTTTAGGGTCTCTTCAGCTCTTGCAATCTTCCAAAGAGTGATGGAAGGCATACTTAGGGACTGCCAAAGGTAGCACTATATTTGGACTGTGTGCTCATTGCTTGGCCTTAGTGTTTATGTAAAATAATGCCATCAGTATGTTTACTCATAATGACCGACTACAAGTCTCTGCTGGGCCTCTTTAAAGAGGACAAGGAGATTCCCCCCATAGGCTCAGCACAAACTCTTGCTCGCAGCATATGAATATACTTTCAGGATCCCCCAGCTCGCCCACGCTGAAGCCCTCAGTTGTCAGGGCAGCATGGTAGCGCAAGTGGATAGCACTGTGGTTTTACAGTGCCAGGGTCCTAGGTTCGATTTCCCGCTGGGTCACTGTCTGTGCGGAGTCTGCACATTCTCCCCGTGTCTGCGTGGGTTTCCTCCGGGTGCTCCGGTTTCCTCCCACAGTCCAAAGACGTGCAGGGTAGGTGGATTGGCCATGATAAATTGCCCTTAGTGACCAAAAAAAGGTTAGGCGGGGATATTGGCTTATGGGGATAGGGTGCAAGGGAGGGCTTAAGTGGGTCGGTGCAGACTCGATGGGCCAAATGGCCTCCTTCTGCACTGTATGTTCTATGTCTTCCGCTGCCTGTGAGTCCCTCGTCTCCAGCAGTGGCGGATGAAGTCGAAGCGACTTTGAACTTTATGGACTCTGTGCCAGTGACGGCCGTAGATACGTGCATGAACACAGACAGACCCCAAATTGGCGAAGCCCCACTGCTTGTTGTTATATGGCAGAATAAGGTGGAAGTACACAGCAATTCTACAGCCTTGTGCCCAAAAGCAACAGGAATTCAATATAGAAGATGGCATCCTTCTGTTGCCAGCTTGCACAGCCCTCTACCGCTGGGCCAGGAATTAATCCGGAAAGACTTACACAGTGGTCACCCAGGAGCCTCAGAAATGAGGATGCTGGCTCCAAGCTACATCTGGTGGCATGGGATCGATGGGGACTTCGGGTGAGTCACGTGCAGTTGTCCGGAGTGTCAGGAGCACCATAAACTCCCACCTGCGGACTCCCTCTACCCCTGGGAATGGTCAGGGCGTCCCTGGGTAAGACTGCATGCTGATTTCGCCGGCCTTTTATGGGGTCCATGTTTCTTATCCTTGTGGATGCTCATTCCAAATGGCTCGACAATAAGATGGCCTCTACCATATCAAGGGCCACCATCGAAAAATTGAGGTGCTCATTCAGAACTCATGGGACTCCTGAAATCCTGGCCATCGACAACGGGTCATCATTCACACACAAAGAATGTTCTACATTCACACGGATGAACAGAATCAGACACATCTGAACTGCCTTGTCCACCCGTCATCTAACGGCCTGGCCGAACAAGTTGTTCAGACATTGAAGAGAGGCTTGTGGCAGCAGACCACGGGATCCCTGGACAAGATTCCTTTTTAACGATAGTTATAACTATAACTAAGATTCCTTTGTAACTTTGCCGCATGTTACAACAGGGATGGCACACTGGAGCTGCTAATGGGCTGACAACTCAGAACCAAGCCTGAGCAGAAAGTAGAGCTGCAGCAGGACTTGCAGCAATGGTCGCATGACCACAGGATGGAATTTCCAACTGGGAGCCACGGTTGAAGACTGAAATTTGGAGAGGGTGGACTCTGGTTCCCAAGGGTTATAGTGAGAAAACAGGGTTACTCTCATTTAGGGTTAAGGTCTAAGGGAAGACCCTATGTAAACACATGGACCAGCTAAAGAAGCGAGAGCTTGTTCAGAGGATGCCTGAGCAAGGATGCCAATTCATCCACCTAGCCAGCAAACACTCCATAGCCAGGGCATGCATCCAACCGTGGCCCAACGCCTGGATCATCAGGACGAAGACGACTCTGGCTCATAAATGGACACTGCGGCATCCGCACAAGCAGACAATGCCATGTCCGGGGCTGAGATCCCGGCAACAGTCCTCTGGAGATTGTCCAGAAAAAGGCGGTCTACCAACCATTGGATGACACCCTACCTCGACCCACCGCAGACAGAAGTACAGCCTCGTGAGAAGCCGTGCAGAATACCTCCTCAGATGGTTGCAGAGGGAGAACATTCAGATTTGGGGTGCAGGGGAGGGGGAGAAGTCCCCCAGGAGGGGCTTATTTGATCTTCCTGTGGGGCTTGTGGAAGAAGAGCTTCCCTGGCAGGAGGCGAAGGCCCACCCAACTGGAGCCCGTAAGGAACTTGGGAACAGGAGCATGCCATTCAGCCTCTTAAGCCTGTCCTGCCATTGAATGAGGTCATTTAAAAAAAAAAAATTTAGAGTGCCCAATTCATTTTTCCCAATTAAGGGGCAATTTAGCATGGCAATCCACCTACCCTCCACACCCTTGGGCTGTGGGGGCGAAACCCAGGCAAACATGGGGAGAATGTGCAAACTCCACACGGACAGTGACACAGAGCCGGGATCGAACCTGGGACCTCGGACCCTCATTTAATGAGATCATGGCTGATCTGTAGCCTGACTCTATGGGCGCGATTTAACTAAATGGGAACATAGTCCCATCGCGAGCACGTTTAGCATCGTGTTTCTCGGCGCTGCAAATGTCACTTGGGTTGGATGGGGGGCCTCAGTGGGGAACGCGCAGCCGAGACTGCAATTAGCTCCGTTTTCTGCACTAAGGAGCTCCGCTTGTTGAACTGCTCAGTGTAGTGAGAGATCAGGACGCCATTTCTAAATGGCATTCCGATCCCTGGAACCCCCAACACAACCCCAACCCCCAATGCACTATTTTTTGCTGCCCTGGACCACCCCCCTCCCAACATTCTCGCAGGGCACCTTGGAAGTGCCAATCTGGCACCCTGGAAAGCCCTTGTCAGCTGACAGTGCCATCTGGGAGCCTTGGCAGTGCCAGACTGGCACCCAGGTGGCACTGCCAGGGTGCCACGCTGGCAACACCAGGGTGCCCAAGTGGCACCAGCAGTGTCAGGGTACCAACCTGCACAAAGGGCATTCACCTGGGTGCATTTGATCCCTTGAGACACCCCCAAGAGTGCTGTTCCATCTGGTCTATGGAGACCAGTACTGAATGGCGCTCGTCCGAGTTTTACGAGGTGAAGGTGACAGGTCCCAATGCCTCAGGTGCCTCAGGAAACTGCATATTGGAGCGAGATTAGCATTCTCGCTATAATATGCAGATTTACCAAAAAGTGATCCCGGCCACAATATGCAGAATTTACATTGCAAGGCGTTGCGAGCCGGGTAGATCCTGGGAGTGAGGTCTCCTGGCTTTGATTGACCACATTGCGCCTCAATGAGCTGCTTTTCGGGCACAGCGTAGCTATTCGATCGCTCCCAATATATCTGCCTTCGGCCCATATCCTTAAATATCTTTGCTTAACAAAAGTCTATTTACCTCAGATTTAAAATTAACAACTGTTCCAGCTTTAACTGCTGTTTGTGGGAGAGCGTTCCAAACCTCTAACATCAGGGGCTGGTTTAGCACAGGACTAAATCGCTGGCTTTGAAAGCAGATCAAGGCAGGCCAGCAGCACGGTTCAATTCCTGTACCAGCCTCCCTGAACAGGCGCCGGAATGTGGCGACTCAGGGCTTTTCACAGTAACTTCATTTGAAGCCTACTTGTGACAATAAGCAATTTTCATTTCATTTCATTTCAAATGCTCGCCTCGATACAGTCATCGGGAATCTGGTGAAGCAGTGCTCGTTGAGCCAGGAGAACCAGAAGATCGCACCTTTGGCCTCTTTGCACCCATGGAAATGGCCAGAAACACCATGCACGTGGACTTCGCTGGCCCATTCCTGGGATCGATCGATGTCCATCGGAAATGGTTAGAAGTACATTGCATGTCCTCTCTGTCTTCTCATGCAGCAATTGAACAACTCCGACAAGCTTCTGTATCCAGGACCTACCAGAGGCCTCGTATCCAATAATTGTACCCCTTTACCAGTGGAAAATTTCAGGAAGTTGAATGGCATTAAACACATTCGAACGGTGCTGTACCATCAATCGTCTAATGACCTGGCCAAAAGGGCAGTTCAAACCTTCAAAACCAGAATGAAGAAACAGCCTGTTGGTTCACTGGTTATAGAATCTCACTGCACAAGACGACGAGAGGGAGGCACAGTTGCACAGTTGTTAGCACTGTTGCTTCACAGAGCCAGGGTACCAGGTTCGATTCCCGGCTTGGGTCACTGTCTGTGCGGAGTCTGCACGTTCTCCCCGTCTCTTTGTGGGTTTCCTCCGGGTGCTCCGGTTTCCTCCCACAAGTCCCGAAAGATGTGCTGTTAGGTGAATTGGATACTCTGAATTCTCCCTCTGTGTACCCGAACAGACGCTGGAATGTGGTGACTAGGGGCTTTTCACAGTAACATCATTGCAGTGTTAATGTAAGCCAACTTGTGACAATAAAGATTATTATTATAGAATCGCACCAGCAGTATTGTTAATGGAATGATGACAGTGCACCAGGCTCAGCCTGCTTTTTCCTCAACTTGGGTGGGGGGGGGGGGGGGGGGGGGGAGGAGGGAGAAATGGAGGTGCAGTCAAAGCAAGAGAAGCAAAAAACCCTCAGGAGGACCACTGGGGGGTCACTGATTGATCTCCCTGTGGGCTTCATAGCATACGAGCTCCTGTGGTGAGCAGGTGAAGGCCCATTTAGTTGGGGCTCGTTCGCAGGACCTTAAAATGTAGCTCCCAGATCCGGACCAGGAGTTCACGATGGTTCTGGGCTGGGATATTTGTTTTGTGTGCCATGGCAGCGGTTTCATTTCAGTTTCAAATAAACCAGTTTGTCTTTTCACTCTGCACATTAAAGAATTATTGCAATATGCATTGCTTGACAAAGATCCTTGGGATCCATTGGCAGCATGGAGGCCACAACATAAAGTACTGCAGGTTTCTATCTCAACATGTATCAAGGCAATGCTCAGCCATGATGCCTAGGCTACTTTGTTAGAATAGATCATGATCACTTCCCAAAAGATGTACTGTATGGAGACCTAGGTGGTGTCAGCAGTCATGTTAGTTGGCCAAAACTAATATACAAATAAGACATAATTTCATGCCAGATTGACTCAACCGAACCAGGAACAGTTTGTACAGAACCGAAGCACTTGGCACTGAAGTCTCCACACTGGTGCTCAGAAACTTGAAGATCTACGTCTTCAAACTGCCACAGAAAAAAGCACCATCACAAAAATGAGCATGTGGCAGTAGCCATTGCATCAGCAAATTATGACTTCTGATACTCTCACTGCACTAATTATGCCATGCTGGAATTGGACTCCCAGTCAAAGACTCACAACAAATAAAAAGTAGATATGAATCATTAACAAGAAGAAATATTTATCAGTTAAAAGGTATAATTTTTTTTTAGAAATCATTTTAGTGAGACATTTAGAATTTTAACATTTCAAACAGAGATCCAACACACGCAATAACCCCACAATAACACACCCAACTTCCCCAGCCCTAAACCATAACTACCCATGCATTATATACCCTGCCCTTATTCGGCACTTCCATGCCCCCCCCTCCAATCCCCCCCCCCACCGACGGTCAATTTTCTTTGAAAACGTCGATGAACGGCCGCCATCTCCGAGTGGACCCCTATATTGAACCCCTTAGGGCGAAAATTTTCTCTAGCCTAAGAAACCCTGCCATGTCACTGACCCAAACCCATAACTTTAGAGGCTCTGAGTCCCTCCATCCCTGCAAAATCCGTCTCCGGGCCATCAGGGAGGTAAAGGCCAAAACGTTAGCCTCTCTCCTGTGCTTCTGGATCTTCCAACACTCCAAACTATTGCCATCTCAGGGCTCGGAGTCACCCTCTCTTACAGGACCTCTGACATGACATCTGAGAATCCCTGCCAGAATCCCCTCAGCCTCGGACATGCCCAAAATATGTGTACATGATTCACAGGACTTCCCCCACACTGTCCACACCTGTCCTCCACCTCCTCAAAAAACCTACTCATGCGGGCCACAGTATTATGAGCCCTGTGGACCACCTTGAGCTGGATCAGGCTACGCCTGGCACACGACGAGGATGTATTGACTCTTCTCAGGGCCATCTCCCATAACCCGACTTCCAATTCCCCTCCCAGCTCTTCCTCCCACTTCCTCTTGGATTTGGATTCCTTCCCACTCTATCAGTTCCTTGTATATTTCCTCCCCTCCCAACCCCTGTTTTAGACAACACCTTATCCTGTAGTCCCTTTAATGGGGGCGCAAAAAAGTTCGGGACCTGCCTGCAGATAAAATCCCGTACCTGCAGGTACCGAAACTCATTCCCACCCGGTAACTCAAACTCCTCCTCCTCTAGCTCTTCCAGGCTCGGGGAACCCTCCTCAATGAAGAGGTCCCCAAATTTCTCAATCCCTGGCCGCTGCCACCTCCTGAAGCGAACTGGTGGTTATCACAGATCGGTGACCACACCGATGCCCCCTCCAGTCTCATGTGCTGCCTCCATTGCCCCCACACTTTTAGGGCTGCCACTACCACTGGACTTGTGGAGTACCGAGCCGGCGAGAACGGCAAAGGTGCTGTTAACAAAGCCTTCAGACTTATGCCCTTGCAAGATGCTGCCTCCACCCGCTCCCACACCGACCTCTCCTCCACTACCCATTTCCTAACCATCGAATATATTAGCCGCCCAGTAGCAATTAATAAAGTTCGGAAGGGCCAAGCCCCCCTTCCCAAGGACCTTCTTCATCCTCGGGGCTTTCCCTTCTCATACAAAACCCGAGATAGCCACATTCATCTTCCTAAAAAATGCCTTGGGGATGAAGATTGGAAGACACTAAACATGAACAGCACTCTCGGGAAGACTGTCATTTTCACAGTCTGTACCCTCCCCGCCAGTGACGGCGGGTGCACGTCCCATCTACGGAAGTCCCCTTTCATTTGCTCAATCAACCTGCCAAAATTTAGTTTATGAAGCTGACCCCAGTCCCTTGTCACCACTTTGAACGGCGTCTCCCTCAGTCTCCTCTCTGGCCCCCTTGCCTGGATCGCAAAAAACCCACTCTTGTCACCTGAGAACTGACCAAATTCCTCCAGTATTCCTTTAATTCCTGCAAATCCCCCAACGGATCCATTATATAAAAGAGCAAATCATCCGCATGGAGCGAGAACCTGTGTTCCAACCCCCCTCACTCTCCCCACTAAATGTTCGATGCTCTCAGTGCCATTGCCAAAGGCTCTATGGACAGGGCAAACAGTAGTGGGGAGAGTGGACACCCCTGTCTTGTCCCCCGGCACAGACTAAAATATTCTGATCAAACCCAGTTTGTCCTTACATTCGCCACCAGTGCCTGATATAGCAACCGGACCCAATCGACAAATCCCTGCCTGAACCCAAACCTTCCCAGGATATCCCACAAGTACTTCCATTCCACTCGATCAAAAGCCTTTTCTGCATCCGTGGCAACCACCACCTCAACCTCACGCCCCTCCACAGGCATCATTATTACATTTAGGAGCCGCCTAACGTTGGACGTCAGGCCTCGTCCCTTAGCAAATCCCATCTGGTCCTCCCCTATTATGTCCGGGACACAATCCTCTATGCGTGTGGCCAAGATCTTTGCCAGCAATTTTGCATCTACATTGAACATGAGATTGGCCTATATGAGCCACAACTCTCTGGATCCTTATGTCACTTCAAAATAAAGGAAATCGATGCCTGCGATAACGTAGCAGGGAGCACTCCCAGCTCCTTTGACTCATTAAACGCCTTTACCAGGAGAGGCCCAAACAGCCGGGAAAACTTTTTCTAAAGCTCAACCAGGTATCCGTCTGGTCCCAGGACTTTTTTTTTTAACAAACAATTTTTTTGAGGTAGTTTTTTGGCATTGTAAACAGTTACAAACATCAACAGAAAGAAAGCAAAAAAGGGCAAAAATGTGCAAACATCCACGTACATTCAATACTTCAGTCGTAACATACTGCACACTGGTTCCAGGACTTTACCCAATTGTATCGCCCCCAACCTGTCTATAACCTCCCCAAGCCGGATTGGGGCTCCCAAACTATCCACCAACTCATCTATCCTCGGGAACTCCAGTCCTCCCAGAAATCGCTTCATCCCCTCCTCCCCAGCTGGGCAGTTCCGATTTATACAATTTATTGTAAAACTCCCGAAGCACATCATATACCCTCTCTGAGAACCACCTTACCCCCCTATCTCTCACTTTGCCAATCTCTCTCACCGCCTCCTGTTTTCTCAGGAGCCCAAATTCCAGCTGCAATCTCTGACGCTCCTTCAAAAGATCGTCATCCAGAGACTCTGTATACCTCCTGTCCACCTGTAAGATCTTGCCTGCGAGCCTGCCCAACTCCGTCCACTCAGCCCTCTCCCCATGGGCCTGAGTGGAGATGAATTCCCCCCTAATAAACGGCTTCATTCAGTGCCTCCCAAACCGCCCCCGCCAAAAACTCACTCATATCATTGATCCTTACATATCCCCGAATGGCTTCCCTCACCCGCTCACATGTCTCCTCCTCCGCTAGCAGCCCCACATCCACCTCCATTGCAGGCGCTGGGCCTTTCCTTTGCAAACCTGCAAGTTCACCCAGTGCGGGGCGTGGTCTGACATCACTATTGTTGAATATTCAGCATTTACCACCTCAGCCAGCAGCGTTTTGTCCAACACAAAGAAATCTATCCGGGAACACACCTTGTGCACATGGGAATAGAATGAAAACTCTTTACTCCTTGGCCTCCCAAATCTCCACGGATCAACCCCCACTCATGTGCTCCATGAACCCCCGCAGTTCCTTTGCCATAGCTGATACCTTGCCAGACCTAGACCTCGACCTCTCCAACCTTGGCTCCAGGACGTATTGAAATCTCCCCCCATGATCAGTCGATGCAAATCTAGGTGCACAATCTTCCCCAGTACCTGTCTAACAAACTCCACGTCATCCCAGTTCGGGGCATATATATTTACCAAAATAACAGCCATTCCCTCCAGCTTCCCACTAACCATAACATATCTATCCCCCAGGTCCGCTTCTATATTCCCCACCTCGAATGCCACCTGTTTATTAACCAAGATTGCCATCCCCCTCATTTTAAAATCTAATCCCGAAAGGAACATCTGCCCAACCCATCCCTTCCTTAATCTAATCTGATCCTCCATCTTCAGATGTGTCTCCTGCAACATGGCCACGTCCACCTTCAGTTGCATCAAGTGCGTGAACACATGGGCCCTTTTGACTGGCCCATTCAGTCCCCGAACGTTCCATGTGACCAGCCTGGTTCGGGGGGGGGGGGGGGGGGGGGGGGGGGGGGCGAACCTAGTCCCCCTCTCCCCTGTCAATCAACCATAACCTCTCCTTGGCCAGTCTGCGGCCCCATGTTCTGCAACTCCCCTGGCCTTACCTCGGGCAACTACCGTCATCAACCCTCCTCCTCCTCTACTTTGAGAGTCCCCTCCCCCTCTAGTCAGTCTTCTTCATAAAGTCTGCTGCCTCCTCCGCCGAGCCAAAGTACAACTCCCAGCCCCAATAGGTCACCCATAGATGAGTCGGGTACCATAGTATGAACTTTACGCCCTTCTTGTACAAGGCCAACATGACCTTATTAAAACTCGCCCTGCTCTTCGCAAGCTCTGCTCCCAGCTCCTGATACTCATGAATCTCGACGTCTTCCCAAGTGCATTGCCTCATCTGCCTGGCCCGTTTCATAATACTTCCCTTGTCCAGGAACCGATGCAATCGTTCCACCATCGCCCACGGTGGCTTGCCCCCCTGGGGCTTGCGCATCAGTGCCCTGTGGGCCAGATCCACCTCCAACAGTCGATCAACTGCACCTTCTCCGAGCAGCTTCTCGAACATCCCCAACGTACGCACCCGCATCCGATCCTTCGATTTCCTCCCGCAGACCCATGATCCGGATGTTCTGCCTCCAGGACCAGTTCTCCAGGTCCTCCACTTTCTCCATCAGTCGCTTCTGATGGTCACGCATCAGTCCAATCTCTGCTGTCATCGAGATGGACTGTTCCTCTTGCTCCCCTGCCTGCTCCTCCAGCCTCTGGATCGTCTGTCACTGGGCCTCCAATCTCATCTCCATGCAGTCAACCACCGCCTTGATCTAGTCCGCTGCCCGGGCCAGCCAAGCCATGTCCTCTGCATTTTCCTCCCGCTGTTGGGTGAGCTTCACCAGCTCACCAACTGGTCCATCGACCACTGAGCCGGCAGGGCCAAACCCTACACATCCGCCATCTCTGGGTGTGTTGACTGCTTCTCGCTCGCCTCCACCAATTGGTTAGCTTTTTTCCGGGCACTTCTGGACTGCAGCTCCTTAAACTAGGGATCACTCACTTCTGCACCTTTTTCTTACAAAATTCCTGCGATAAACCGGAGTGAAGGCCACAAAAAGACCACCATGAGCGGGAGCTGCCAAATATGCGACCTCTCACTCCATGGCCACCACCGGAAGTCAATGTATAATTTTTATTTATAGTCCCCTGAATGGTCTTCGGCAAAATGCAGCTGATGCCCTTCCCTTTATCTTAGAGCAATACAAGAACTAAGGAGTTGTGTTAAGTTCATGGGAACATCGGAACTGCGAGATGAAAAGAAAAGCCTAAATCTATTGAGCTGGCCATCTACCAACCTGGTAGTTGCATGATAGAATGATAATGGAATATTTTGACTCATCATAGCAATCAATTAATCTACAAAAATTAATCTAGAAATTACATGAGGGAAGCCTAAAATAACCTTTTTTAAAAAATCGCAAGCAGGCTATATTCACCGTACATCATGTAATAACTTACACATATACTGTACCCCAAAATGTCGTTTGTTCTCAAAGAGTATTTGAAAAGTTATCACCATTGTGGCTCAGAGTCCCTGTGTTGTTCGTTATGCTTTCCTTAATTTGCTCTGTTTTAATTACCTTTGCTCAAGAGTCGCCAGGTATAGAACATAGAACAGTACAGCACAGAACAGGCCTTTCGGCCCTCGATGTTGTGCCGAGCAATGATCACCCTACTCAAACCCACGTCTCCACCCTATACCCGTAACCCAAACAACCCCCCCTTAACCTTACTTTTTAGGACACTACGGGCAATTTAGCATGGCCAATCCACCTAACCCGCACATATTTGGACTGTGGGAGGAAACCGGAGCACCCGGAGGAAATCCACGCACACACGGGGAGGACGTGCAGACTCCGCACAGACAGTGACCCAGCCAGGAACCGACCCTGGGACCCTGGAGCTGTGAAGCATTTATGCTAACCACCATGCTACCGTGCTGCCCCGTATCTTTTTGATATCACCACAAGGTTCAAAACCGAATACTGATCAAAGACTCGATACACCAGTTAGTAAGTTTGAAATCAATGCACATTTATTTACAAACATAGTCAATTATTACTCATGCACAAACTCTACTCACTAAACTACAACTACTACTAAAAGCCTATACTTATATTTGGGTGCCCACTCAGTCAGAGGAACAATGGCCGTTGTCCGATTCTGAGGCTGCTGGCTTTGAACTGGTATAGAATAGTAGCTAGGAGCGCCTATCTCGTAGCGTGCGTTGACCTTAGACTTACTTGGCTGGTGCTTGGAGGGTCTCTCGTCGCGGAGAGCCAAGGCCAAGATGAAGGTGAAGAAGAAGAGAGCGATCTGTCTTTGGGGACTCCTCTTTATACCCCAAAGGGGCTTCGCGCCCTTTTGGGCGGGCCTTGAACTTGGCCCCAATTAATTGGACCATGTCCCAATCATTTGTATTGATTCTCTCCAATAAAGGGGTAGTTGCTTGATCACTGGACGGGTCCTAGGTGACCGTTGGCCTGCCTTTGTTTTAGTCTCCACTGGCGCCGGGGAGTCTGCCCTGGTACCGATTGCTTAAATGTTTCTCTTTTGTCCCTGGAGATAGCTCATTACTATGCTAATAGCTTGTAGTATCGGTTTTGTCTGGGAGCTGCAAATTCCAATCCACAGGCAAACCTTGCACCTGCTTGTTTCCTTAGCTCTGTCCAATTTTCCCTGTACTCTTTACAAGTGTCCATTTTGAAATCGGGACGTGGCCACCCCAGGTGGCTACACCTGGCACTGTGACACCCCAAATCAAGCTTTAGCCACAAGGAGATGATAGGTGAGGCAAGACAAGGATCTGTTTTGGGGCCGCTGCTGTTTGTCATTTTTATAAATGACCTGGAGGAGGGCGTAGAAGGATGGGTGAGTAAATTTTCAGATGACACTAAAGTCGGTCGAGTTGTGGACAGTGCAGAAGGATGTTACAAGTTACAGAGGGACATAGATAAGCTGCAGAGCTGGGCTGAATGGTGGCAAATTGAGTTTAATGCAGAAAAGTGTAAGGTGATTCATTTTGGAAGGAATAACAGGAAGACAGAGTACTGGGCTAATGGTAAGATTCTTGGTACTGTGGACGAGCAGAGAGATCTCAGTGTCCATGTCCATAGATCCCTGAAAGTTGCCACCCAGGTTGAGAGGGTTGTTAAGAAGGCATACGGTGTGTTAGCGTTTATTGGTAGAGGAATTGAGTTTCGGAGCCATGAGGTCATGTTGCAGTTGTACAAAACTCTGGTGCGGCCGCATTTGGAGTATTGCGTGCAGTTCTAGTCACCGCATTGTAGGAACGATGTGGAAGCATTGGAAAGGGTACAGAGGAGATTTACAAGAATGTTGCCTGGTATGGAGGGAAGATCATATGAGGAAAGGCTGAAGGACTTGAGGCTGTTTTTGTTAGAGAGAAGAAGGTTAAGAGGGTACTTAATTGAGGCATACAAGATGATCAGAGGATTAGATAGGGTGGACATCGAGAGCCTTTTTCCTCGGATTGTGATGTCCAGCACGAGGGGACATAGCTTTAAATTGAGGGGAGATAGATATAGGACAGATGTCAGAGGTAGATTCTTTACTCAGAGAGTAGTAAGGGCGTGGAATGCCCTGCCTGCAACAGTAGTGGACTTGCCAACACTAAACGCATTCAAATGGTCATTGGATAGGCATATGGACGATAAGGGAATAGTGTAGATGGGCTTTAGAGGGGTTTCACAGTTCGGCGCAACATCGAGGGTCGAAGGGCCTGTACTGCGCTGTAATGTTCTATGTTCTATAAGTGGCTGCTTTGGAGACCCCAGGCAAGCAAGGTGAGTGAGATTGTGAGAATGGGAGAGTGTGAGGGGTGGGGGAAGACAGTGAGGGCAAGAGTTTGACAGTGTAGGCAGAGGAGAGTGTGTGAGGGGGTCAGCCATGGTTGCAGACTTGCAGGGAGGGAGAGTTTGTGAGGTGAATATGGGTCGGAGAAGAGTGAGGAGTGAATGTTGTTGGAAGTTCAGAATCACTGTTTCATAGTGAAAAGATTAATCCAATTTTTACAGAGCTTGAATTGAAGGTGATAAAAACGTGGGCTTCAGCATGCAAACGTCTACTCTTTCAGACACTTCATTGAAATCAAGATCAGCTTCTTTAGTAATTTGAAGCGACACTATCAATCCGGCAGTCAAAAATGCAGAAAATTGAAGGCAAGACAACGAAGCGAGGCAAAGAGACAGTTTGTCACTTTACTTTCAGAAGTTCAAAGTATTGGACATTGCAAAAACTGTACATTGACACTCATCAAGAAATATGGGTTAATTATCTGATGACTTAGACTTGCCGATTTCTGGAGATACATTGTCTGAAAAGAAGTGGACTCTGAAATGAGAATGGAACTACAAGTTTTTCTAACTCTTTTGTTGACGTGAGGGAAGAAACGTATCCTGAAGAACCTTGTGGCCAAAGTACTGGGTACGTTAAAATATTTTGTACTTAATAAACCAGAAAACATAGGTAATATGAAAAATTTGATTAAAGTGTTTGAGGTTGGAGGCCAAAAGCAGGCTAGATATAGAACAGTACAGGCCCTTCGGCCCTCGATGTTGTGCCGAGCCATGATCACCCTACTCAAACCCACGTATCCACCCTATACCCGTAGGGGCCTCACGGTAGCATGGTGGTTAGCATCAATGCTTCACAGCTCCAGGGTCCCAGGTTCGATTCCCGGCTGGGTCACTGTCTGTGTGGAGTCTGCACATCCTCCCCGTGTGTGCGTGGGTTTCCTCCGGGTGCTCCGGTTTCCTCCCACAGTCCAAAGATGTGTGGGTTAGGTGGATTGGCCATGCTAAATTGCCCGTAGTGTAAGGTTAATGGGGGGATTGTTGGGTTACGGGTATACGGGTTACGTGGGTTTAAGTAGGGTGATCATTGCTCGGCACAACATTGAGGGCTGAAGGGCCTGTTCTGTGCTGTACTGTTCTATAACCCAATAACCCCCCCCCTTAACCTTACTTTTTAGGACACTATGGGCAATTTAGCATGGCCAATCCACCTAACCCGCATATCTTTGGACTGTGGGAGGAAACCGGAGCACCCGGAGGAAACCCACGCACACACGGGGAGGACGTGCAGACTCCGCAGAGTGACCCAGCCGGGAATCGAACCTGGGACCCTGGAGCTGTGAAGCATTTATGCTAACCACCATGCTACCGTAGCAAGATATGAAAAAAAGCCTTCATAAGTTCCATTTTCTGAAGGTGAAGAGAAATTGGAATGACGGAAATTCGAAATTGGTTGATTTATTTTGGATCATTCTAAGGCAATCTACTGTTATCTTTGCAAATTATTCCCTGACCCTGGTAAAGGGAACAAGCATTCGTCGACAGGTACGCTAATTGGAGAAATGTTGGAAGAGATATTGTTGATCACGAAACTTCCAAAGCTCATATTAATGCTATGTCTGCATTTATTCAAAGATGTAAATTATCTGGAAGAATTAATCCTGCATTATCGGCTCAGTTTGAAAAGGAGCGTTCTTTATGGAAGAAAGTTGCCTCAGTAAACTGCTGTCTTCTTTAGGACTACCTCTAAAAGGACATGATAGATAAGTCATTGTCAAATCAAAGAGGTAATTTTTTGTAGCCCGCCTTGAATATCTCTGAGTATGACAAGCTTTTCAAAGAGCATTTGAAAAGTTATCACCATTGTGGCTCAGGGAAGACCAACTTTTTTTAACCCATCAAACCTATGATGGCTTCATCACTATAATGGCAGAGCGGATCAGAAACAAATTCACTAATGAAGTAAAAGATGCCAAATATTGTTCCATAACAGTTGATTCAACACCAAATCTGAGTGATGCAGACCAATTAGCATTAATTTTAAGATTATATGAAATATACTGAACAGCAGGGTATGCATCTTGCTGATTGGAGTTTTTGTTTCTGCACTGGCTCATTCTGGGGTGAAGTACCAGAAATGAAAGTCATAGAATCGTAGAATTTACAGTGCAGGAGGCCATTCAGTCCATTGAGTCCACACCGGCCCCTGAAAGAGCACCCTACCTACACCGACAACTCCACCCTATCCCCGTAAACAAGCAACCCCACCTAACTTTGGACAGCACGGGGGAATTTAGCGTGATCAATCCACCTAACCTGCACATCTTAGGGCTGTGGGAGGAAACCGGAGCACCCGGAGGAAACCCACAGACACGGGAGAATGTGCAGCCTCCGCACAGTGACCCAAGCCGGGAATCGAACCCAGGTCCCTGGCGATCTGAAGCAACAGTTCTAACCACTGTGCTGCCCTATGCGCCCCCACAGATCCACATGTATACTGAAGGTAGATGTCAAGACTCTTGCCTCCATGACAGCCGTACCTAGGATGTTTGCACATTGCAATGCATTGAAACATTTGGTGTGACGTGCCCGTTACTAGTGTACTCCAGTAGCCTTCTGCTCTGCACACTTTGCTTCTTTTGGGATCCCAAATTCAGCGCCACTTTTATACTGTTTACCTTCAACAGAAACTTCAAAGGAAGTTTGCTTCCTTTGGGATCCCAAATTCAGCGCCACTTTTATACTGTTTACCTTCAACAGAAACTTCAAAGGACATCTGTTTTAACAAACTGAGCCTCCTGGAAGTGGCACTTGTCTGGCATGCTGCTATTGTGTAAATGCCCAGGGTTTTCTATGTTGATAAACGCTGGACACTCGCTTAGTTTTCGCTTTGAGCGGGGATCCGATTGCTGAGAGTGAATGGCTCCGGGGCACGCGCGCCAGGTGGATGTGGGAGGAGCTCGAGCGACTGGATGAATGGACAGAAGACGGCGCGCGTCGGCGTCGGCGTTCCAGGACGTCGGCCGGCGCGCTGACGTCACAGACGGCGGTCGGGTGTTGACTGAAACAAAAACAGAGGCAGAGGGAGGCCGAGCGCAAGGCCGTATTCAGAGTGGGAACTGGCTGGAGAGCTGCCGGCCACTGCCCGTCAGGCCCGGGGTGAGTGATCGCCCGCCCGCCCGGTGAAGGAGCCGAATTCGGGCCTAAACTCGGCCCCACTCAGCTTAGAGAAACCCCGGAGTCGCCGGGGGACGGTAGATCCGCGGCGTCCCGGGGATTGCGGCTGGGAGGCGAGGCCTCAGGTTTGACAGCTCCGCGGCCTCGATCGATCTCGGGGCCTGGAGCCGGGGGATCAAACAAAACGGCCGCGGAAGGTACCCTGTGCGCGGGCGGATTATCGCCGCCAAGTCCGGAAACGTGAGGCCGGTGTGCGGCCGGTACACTCCCGGAACCAGGTCGGGCAGTGAAGCCCCGCTCTGGGCGTGAGGTTTCCACCTGAGATGACTCAGCCTCTGAGTCGATCCCTGCCGTTTAACAACAGTTGAAGAAAAGTTCGAGCCGCTTTGTCCCAAGCGGACGGAGTACGGTGAAGTTGCCTAGTCGCAGTTTGTAGAATTCGGAGTGTCTACTCAACAGAATTGTGTTTCACACCCAGTAAACACAGTCCCTGTTTCACTGGGAACACTGATATGTTTCGTAACTGTCAAACATTGCTTCAAACTAGTGCAGATTTTGGCTAGAAAGAACATGAAAGCAAAGTAACGTTTTACCACTTTTTTTCATTGTGTATTTTTTTTAAGCCTGACAGTTATTTGCCCTTCTGATATATTTAGCTTGTTCAAGGACGTGCATATTTATATTCTAAAAGCTATATAAACAAAATATTAGTGCCAGCATTAGGAGTTGGTATATCTTTGAAATGCAAATTAACTGATTTTTCGACCACTGGGTAACATTCAGTTGCATCAGCTGCTTGTATTTTGGTAACAGTTTTTGTTTGGTTAATTAGTAATGGTGAGATCATACATTATACAAGAATTTCTAAGAGATGGTATTTTCAGCTTTGAATGGTGCCTCAAATTGTAATGTTGAACTTGTGGAAACATTATGAACATGTGGACAAATAAAATGACAGACAGAAAAGTTGGCTTTTTATTGGCCCCACATACATCAGGGCTGAAGTATTTTGATTGGACAGCAGGTCTCTTCCTGTCCTCTTACAACCATGAAACCTCTGGCAGAGGCAAACCCAGGTAAAGTCCCAGTGGCAATCAGGGAAAAGTACACTGGTGACGTCCCCCTCAAACCTTTATGGGTGAACAAAGTCAGTCCAGATGATCCCATGGACCATGTATTATCTGTAAAGCTGCTTCTGGCTGACGTCACTGCCACTATTAATGAAGAGTACAGCTCCCCCCTACCCCCCCTAAAGGAATGTAGAATCAACAATTGCTACACCAGCTGGCAATGAACTCCAGAAGCTCGTGACTTTCTAAGGAGGGTGTCTAATATCTTAGTTATAATCTTGTGTAGTTTAAAATCATGCCCATAGGTCATTCGCAATCTGTTAAACTGAAATAATCTATAAACACTCATGCAATTCAATATCTTACAAGCCACTATTTGGTTACCTCTTCCATAAAATTGATTCTTAAGTTTGTATGGTTAAATTTTGCCCCTTTGCATTGAAACTTGTAATTAAGATGACATTATAAATTGTTAGGGTAGCGTTTAAGAGGCAAAATATAAATGTCATAGTCAATAAATTCTGCACATTGCAACTTGGAAGATTTGTTATCAGTCTCTACAATGCAAAACCACCAATAAGTAGTAATGCACTTGCAGTGATATAACATTTAAATATTATTTATATATCCATGAAAATGTTGAAATTGTTGACCAAACTGTCTAATATTTTCTCAGAGTAGTCCCTATTCATAGCTATCTTTGTGTTCATGTCAGCATAAAGTACCATTTACGCAAGTACACTGCGTTATAAATCTATTCGTTATATCTAAAATATTCAGTAAATTATGTATCCTGCTATCTTTGCCAAGTGCAAATTTTGTAGTGCCACCTGCAGCGCGACTAGTTGCTCTGCTCTTTTGGTATATTAACCCTTGTTTATTCTTGGCAGCAAATGGATAGCATTCTGAGTGCTTAATAGTGATCGGCCAGTTCTTATTGCTTAAATTATTTTGCTAAATGTTTAGCGACTGAGCGTTCCCATGATGTGGACATATTGGTTGTTTTTCCAATTATGGCGGCATTTGATTTTCAAGCTATTGAAAATGTTGAGAAACCGGGTTTAAAAAGATTGTCCTCAAATAAAGGTAAACTAATAGTTCAAGCCAGGTAACAAGAAAAGTAACAGTCATGCTGGCACAGGAGGCCATTTTCCCCATGCTGGCTGTCGGTAGAGCAACCCTGCTCTATCATGTGGCCCTGCAGGTTTATTTCCTTTAAGTGCCCATCTACTTGCCCTGTGGAATCATTTTCTTCACTGCCACCACCCTTGTATGCAGCAAGTTCCAGGTTCTTGCTACTTTCTGCCTCACAATAGTTCTTCCTTGCATACCCCCTGACTTTTCTCCAAAACCTTAAATCTGTGCCCGCAGTTCTTGTATCATCAGTTAATGGGAACATCTTTTCTTTGTCTACCTTATCCAAACCTGTCATCGTGAACAAATTGATCACATCCTTGACCTTCTTTGTTCACGAGTGATCCCAGCTTTTCCAACATCATCTTGCAGCTAAATTCCCTCATCCCTGGAGCTATTTTCGTAAACTACTTCTGTTCTATCTCAAGGATCCTTACATTCTTTCCATAATGTCATGGCAAAAAGTGGAGGCACTAAGCCATAACTGAAGGTTCAGTATAATTTTCCTGCTTTTGTACTCTATTTATGAAACCCAAGATCTTTGATAATTATTCACGTAATGTGCCCAGTCACCTTCAAAGATCGGTCTTTGCCCAATCTTTGGAATTATACCATTAAGTTTCTATATTGGCTTTTTCTCTCCCTTCTGCCAGAATATATCACATCATATTTCTCTACTAAATTATACCTGCTACTTGTCTGCCTGTTTTGCTGGTCAGCTATGTTCGAAGAAAAACACCGGTGCTAATGATTACTTTTGGGGAACACCACTATGTACCATCCTCCAGTCTGGGAAATAAAATTCACAACTCGCTGTTTCTTGTACTTAATCGAGTTTTGTTCAGGCTGGCACTGGCCCTCCTATTCCATGAGCCTCAATTTTGCTAACCAGCTTTTATGTGGCACTTTGTTAAGGTTTTGTTAACATCTATATAGACAGCATTCCCTTCATCAACCTTTTCTGTTACTTCATCAAAAAATTTCATTTAGATTAGTCAAACTCAATCTGCCTTTTACAAATCCCTCCTGGATCTCCCTAATTAATCCAAATTTCAAGTGTCTTTTGATTTTGTTTCCCCCAATTGTATTATTTCTAAAACATTACCCACCATCGATGTTAAACTCACTTCCCTCTAGCAACTCTGAAATTCCTTACACCCTTTCTTGAGCAAGGATGCCACATTTTTCACTTTGCAATCCTCTATCTGAGTTCTTTAAAAAAAATAGCAAGTTGACTTCCAGTGACGGCCATGAGCTGAGTGGTCACACAAAAGGCGGCTCTCTCCCTAGGAATTTCTGTTTAGACCTTCCAACTCCACCAAACAGGCACCAGAAAGCTTAACCGCCCCCCCCCCATTCACCGCTTAATCAACCAGGATGCCGACGAGCCAGCAATCATGCTAGGAAAACAGTAAGAGCAGGGAGAGGAAAACCTCGACCCCTGAACAGGGAGAGCCACTTGGCGGCCGAGAACCGAGCATGGCTGGCCCAATGGGATTGCCAACGGCGACCCAGGCGATGATGGAGTTCATAACAGAACTCCAGAAGCACAGAGAGGGATGAAAGAGGACCTCAGGGTTGTGGTATGGTAAACAATAGAGGCCGCAAATTGGCAGAGCGGAGACTGGGGGCCCAAAAGACAGCGGTGAGGGAACCTAGAAAAGGAAGCCATGGACCAGCGAGAGGGGACTGCCTCGCTTGAAGCCGAGGTGGCAAGGTTGGTCACGACCTAGAAGGCACTGAAGGGAAAGGTTGATGACCAAGAAAACGGTCCTGTCGGCAGAACCTGTGGATTGTCGAGCTACCGAATGGCACGGATGGGAGGAACCTGACAATAGATCGTAACTTCGATGCTCGGAAGGTTGGTCGGGGAGGAGGGCTTTGCCAGGCCCCCCAAGGTGGACCGGGCTCACAGGTTGCTCTGACCGAGTCCCAAGTCGGGCCACCACGGGTAATGATAGCGAGGCTCCATTGATTCCAGGATATAGAGCCGATCCTGAGGTGGGTAAAGAACATGTGGTCGTGCAAGTGGGAAGGACACAGCATTCGCTTATCCAAGGATATTGGAGCAGACCTGGCCAAGCATCGTGCAAAATCTGATGGACCTAAAACTACGCTGTTCCAGAGTAAAGTGTGATTTTATGTGCTGTACCTGGCCAGACCATGGGTCATACACCGGGGCAAAGAACACTATTTTGAGTCGTCTGAGGAGCCAAATGATTTGTCCGAAAGAACGAGCTCATTAACAGGCGAGGGACAATGAACTCCAGGTGGACTTTTAACGATTCATCCAGGGCGGTAAAGTGATAACTGTTCCTGGGGACGTGGGGGAAGAGGAGAATTGGACTGGGAAGTTATAATAGAATCCGGTTCTAGGGTGAGCGGCTATACTAATGAGCAAGCTGGTGCATGTCAGTAAGGGGGGGAGCGTGATGCACCTCCCGTGAGGGGAAGCCTGGCAGGAGGATATGTGAAAGAGCAACAAACCAGAGGGAATGGGGCGAGTAGCAAGGGAACGAATTTGGAGGGGGATTTCTGGTTGGTACATGTCGCATATGGCGATGGCTGGAAAGAGGAAGATAACGGTGGCCATCTTGGATAGCCCATGAACAAAGGGAAACCCAACGGACACTATTGCTTGGTTTGAGGTTGGCAGCACCACCCAGTGCCTCGGACTGGCTTTCTGACCTAGCAGAGTTCTTAAAGTTAGAAAAAATAAAATTTGCAATTAGGATTCACAGAGGAAGGATTGTGCCATACGTGGAAACAATTCACCAGCCTCTTCGAAGATACGTTCATGACTAGTAACTACTGGGGGTGTGGGTGCAAGGTGGGGGTGGGGTGGGGAGAACAACCAGAGAAAGGGAGGGAGAGGGAAAGAAGGAAGGAACACTCACACCGCAGAGAGGAAAAGGGGAAATCAGCCCTTTGCACTGCGGGCGCAGGTGCCCGCACATGGAAGTGCGGTATAAAATGTAAACTGTTTGTCGTCTCAAGGAGTGCATAGAAGGAAAAGGGGCTCAGAAAATGAAGCCATCTATATTTTTGGGGCTGGTTTAACACACAGGGCTGGTTTAGCATACTGGGCTAAATCGCTGGCTTTTAAGGCAGGCCAGCAGCATGGTTCAATTCCCGTACCAGCCTCCCTGAACAGGCGCCGGAATGTGGCTACTAGGGGCTTTTCACAGTAACTTCATTGAAGCCTACTTGTGACAATAAGCGATTTTTATTTCATTTTTCATTTCATTTTGTTTTAGCTCGTTTGTTTATTCCATATTTTTTTATTATTGAGCTTTGTTACTTTGTTTTTCCTTTGTTCTCCATGTATGCTTGATAACACTACTGTAAATTTTGACCACTTGTACAGCAAAGAGATATAAATTATTTGTAACCACGGTTAGGAGAGACCCAATTATAAGATGGAATGATATGAAGCAAGACTCGCCTGTAGTAAATAAACTCCAATAAAAACAATTAATAGAAATAACAAGCTAAGGTTGATAAGTCACTGAATTTTGGTGCAGTGCAATTCAGTCTCTTAAAAGGTTAGAGAAGGAGTAGTAATGTAATGTTAATGCTCCTGGACTGGTAATTTAGGGCTTGCATTAATGCAGTCAAATCCCTCCATAACTGCTGAATTTAATTGCAGCTAAGGAACAAATTTGGAAGAAAGAAACTAGCACAAACAACGATGGTGCAAACCTTCCATCTCGTGAGATGGTGGTTTGTGCTCTGGTAGTCAGCTGTGTTGAGCATCGCCTCTCTGGTATGGCAATCTCTGTCAAATTTGCCCTTTTGGATTTGAATTTGATTTGTTGTCATGTGTACCGATCTACAGTGAAAAGTATTTTTCTGCGTACAGTCCAGACAGATCGTTCCATACATGAGAAAACATAGGGCATCTGATAAATACACGATGCAAATTCATAGACACAGGCAGAGGGTGAAGGAAACTGAGTGTAGTTCTACTCAGTAGGGAACATGTGTGAAGAGGTCAGTTCAGTCCATAAAAGGATAATTGAAGAGTCTGGTAACAGTGGGGAAGAAGCGGTTTTTGAACCTGTTAGTATGTGGTCTCAGGCTTTTGTATCTTCTGCCTGATGGAAGAATTGGAAGAGAGAATGATCTGGTGGGAGGGGTCTTTGATTGTGCTGCTGCTTTCCCAAGGCATATCTGTGATGCAGCCAGATAGGATGTTTTCTACGGTGCATCTGTAAAAATTGGTAAAAGTCAATGTGGACATACCGAATTTCATGAGGAAGTATAGATGCTGTTGTGCTTTCTTGGTCATAGCGTCGCGTGGGAGGACCAGGACAGATTGTTAGTGATATGCACACCTAGGAATTTGAAGCTATGGGTGTGTATGATACTTTGCTTCCTGAAGTCAATGACCAGCTCTTTAGTTTTGCTGATGTTGAGGGAGAGATTGTTCGTTGTTACACCACTCTACCAAGTTCTCTATCTCCCTCCTGTACTCTCACTCATCATTGTTTGAGATCCGACTGACTACGGTCATATCATCAGCAAACTTGTGATGATATGGAGTTGGGGCTAAATTTTGCCACACAGTTGTGTGTGTGTATAGGGACTATAGTAGGGGGCTAAATACGCAGCCTTGAGGGGTGCTGATATGTGGAGGAAGTATTGTTATTTATCCTTTGTGATTGTTATCTGTGGGTCAGGAAGTTGAAGATCCAGTTGTAGAGGGAGGAGCCAAGCCCGTGGTTTTGGAGTTTTGATATGAGCTTGGTTGGGATTATAGTGTTGAAGGTGGAGCTGTAGACAGTGAATAGGAGTCTTAACACAGGAGTCTTTGTTGTCGAGATGCCCAAGGGATGAGTGTAGGGTCAGGGAGATGGCATCTGTTGAGGACCGGTTGTGGCGGTATGCGAATTGCAATGGATCAAGGCATTCTGGGAATATGGAGTTGATGTGTTTCATGACCAGTGTTTCGAAGCACTTCATAATAATTGATGTCAAAGCTACTGGGCAGTAGTTTTTGAGGCACATTGCCTGATTCTTCTTTGGCACTGGTATGATGGTGGTCTTCTTGAAGCAGTTGGGAAACTCAGAACTGATTAGGGAGAGGTTGAAGATGTCTGCGAACAGGCCCACCAGTTGATCCATGAAGGATCTGAGTGCACGACCAGGGATTCCGTCAGGACCTGTTTCTTTTCGATCTAACTTCGGAAGCTGTGATGGTAGGTATGGGTGTGCCTGAAGCTGCTGGGACAGTTAACAATGATTTGATGGTTTCTTGCTTGAACTGAGCAGAGAATTCATTGAGTTGATTGGGGAGGTGTGTACTGCTCCCAGAGATTCTACTCCGCTTTGCTTTGTAGCCTGTTATGTTGTTTAAGCCTTGCCACAACTGACGAGAGTCTGTGTCATTAGTCTGTGACTCTAGCGTAGTCTGGAATTGTCTCTTGGCATCCCTGATGGCTTTGCGGAGGTCGTTCGTGGATTTCTTATAGGTCAGGGTTGCCTGACCCAGGAAAACAGTGGGCTGAGAAGGTGCACAATTTGTTGAACTCTTTTCTCGAGCACTCTTCAGCCAGCTGAGCTTTTTCACTTCTGTCTCTGCAGTGGTGATCTTGAAACTACCAGATGGTGTAGTGGTGATCTTGCAGCTGCCAGATGGCAGAGTAGTCTACCAGATGGTTCAGTAGCCTAGTGTAGTGGTGACCTTGCAACTGCCAGCTGGCAGAGTAGTCTACCAGATGATTGAGTACCCTGCCAGGTTTGCCAATGTCCTTTAGTGATGGAAGTCCATGTTGCCTGGCTGCCTGCATGTCCTATTTTTGACAACAGAACCAGAGCAGAATTGTTGACTCTTACTGCACTTTCGAAGTGACCTAAAAGCTACTCAACTGTATCAAAACTGATGTGAAAAAGGTGAAGAAAGACAAAATGGATTGGTCCACCTGATATTTGTCGATGCACTGAACAACAAATGTATAGCCTGCAGAGCCTTCGTTGCTAACATCTGGGGATTGCAGCCAAAATTGGGAAACTAAATGTAACGCCACACTCAATCATTCCCCCATCATCTTCATCCATCATATTGAAATATCCAAAATATGGATATGAAATATCATATCCATCCATCCATTGAAAGGGAGTTACCCAGGGAGTTCTCAGCATTGTCTCTGGATCCCATAAAGTTTTGTGGCATCAGGCCAAACCTGGGCAAGAAAAATAATTACCAGCTATCACACTCCCTCAGGTGATGATGAATCCGAACTCTTCCATGTTGAACATACTTAGAAGAAACGTTGTAGGTAGCAAGGACACCAAATGCATTTGTGGTGGATATGTCAAGTTTCTATTGTTTGGTAGCACCACTATTGACTGAGCTGGTCAAGTCCTGAAGGCCATAGCTGCCAGACTAGGTTTGAGGCAAGTGGTCAGGGAACCAACATGAGAGTAAAAATCGACTTGACTTTCTCCTCATCAATCCATACCTGATGCAGACACATCTATTCAAAATAGTAGTGCTAGGAGCGACTGCCACACTGAAGCCTCAGTCCTGTCTTCAGATTGAGGGCAGACACCCTCTATCATGGTTATGGCTCTACTAGCCCTTGATAAACTCAGAATGAAAATAATAGATCAAAATGGATCTGTGAGATGCCGTGGGTCATGGAAAGCAGCAGAATTGTATTCCACCATAACCTGTGACTTCATGGCTGGCATACGACTCTGCCAATCCCATTAAGCCAGCGATCAATCCTATTTCAATGAGCTGCACATACTATGAGAAGTTAATTTTGTGAACACAGGGCAACCTGTATGCCAAACGGTGGAAGCAGCATGTCACAGGACAGTTAAGTGATCCCACAATGCTTGCATCAGATCAAAGTTTGGCTGTCCTGCCAAATCCAGTCGCGAATGATGGTGAATAATTAAACTGCTAAGGGAAGGATGTGCTCCATGAAAATTTCTGTCTGCAATAGTGGCAGAGACCAGAAAGCAAAATCTAAGGCTGAAGCATTTTCAACCGTCTTTGGCCAGGAGACGCCAGTCTCATCCAGGAAGATTCGACATAATATCAAAGAATAGCTGAGTGTATTGGACACAGCAAAGGCTATGGACCCTGACGGCATTGTAACACTGAGAGTTGTGCTCCAGAACTAACTGGCCAAACATTTATCATCTAATCAACCAAGTAGAAAATTGCCTCGGCTATGTCCTGTCCAAAAAAAAAAGTGGGACAAATCCAACTACTATCATATCAGTCTACCCTCTGATGTAAGATGCAGTTGACAATTCTATCTACTGGCACCCACTCACAAATAACCTGCTAAGTGATCCTTTGTTTGGATTCTACCAAGACCATTCTGCTCTAGACCTCACATAGACTTGGTCCAAGCATGGACAAAAGAGCTACATTCCAGGTGAGATAAGAGTGCTTGCCTTTTCAACAGGCTAATGACTGTGACATCGAGGAACCCTGGTGAAATTGAAATCTGTGGAAATTGGGGGAAAAACGTGCCAGTAACTGGACGCGATGTACTTCGCACAAAGGAGAATGGTTTTGGTTGTCGGAGGCTAATCATTCCAGCCTAAGACATTGTTGCAGGAGTTCTCCTGCATTGAGTCCTAGGCCCAACCATCTTCAGCTGCTTGGTGAATTACCTTCCCTCCATCGTAAGGTGAGAATTAGGATTTCTGGTGATTGTACAGTGTTCAGTTTCATTTGCAATTCAGAGAATGAAATGGTCTGAACCTACACGCTGTCAAGACCAGGGCAGCATTTACTTGGGGTAATAAGTGACCAGCAACATTTGTGACAGGCAATGACCTTCTCCAGCGAATCTTTCTTGATATTCCATGGCATTACCATCCTTACATTCCCACCACCAGCATCCTGATTGTCATCTGTGACCGGAAACCTGACTAAACAAGTCACTTAATTGTGTTCCAAGAGCATGTCAGAGGCTGGGTGTTCTGTGGTGAATAACTCACCTCTTGACTCCCTAGTGCCTGTCCGCCATCAACAAGATGCACATGTGAAGTGTGATGATATACTAACAATACTTACCTGGAGAAGTGCAGCTCCAACAGCATGAAGCAATTCAACACCATTCGGGGAGAAAAAAAGGCTTGATTAGCATCTCACCCAGTTCCTGAAACATGTAGTCCCTCCACCACCACCCATTGTGGCTACAGAGTGCAGCATCTGCAAGATGTGTTGCAGGAATTTGACAAAGCTCTTTCAAAAGGAACCTCCACACCAGTGACCTACACCACCTGGATGGACAAGGACAGCAGGCATATGAAACACCATCACTTGCAATTTCTCCTCCCAAATTGTGCACTACCCTTCGTAAATATATTGCCTCATCACTGCCGAATCAAAATCCTGGAAATCCATCCATAACAGCAGTGTACCTGCAGCTGTTCAAGAAGGCAACTCACTAGCTACTTGAGGGAAATTAGGGGCTAGCAATAAATGCTGACTTTTCCAGTGACGCCCGCGTCCCGTTAACGCATTTCAAAAAAAGACTTCACCACAGTACTTATGCTTTCCTTGGAAATGCAGATTATACTCTGGATCTGGAAGGTTGTCAGCCTAATGACTTTGCTTAAAGGAGAAAATGGCAAAACTTGGAGATAACTTAATTTGTCAGTGTTAGGAAATGCCGCAGCCTCTGTAATTTGAGATTAATTTTTTGCTATTTAGGAATGCACTAGCTAATAAAGGACTAGTTGTAGAGACTTTTTTTAAGGAAGGTTGTTTGACAAATTTGAGCTTTATTTGAAGAAATTAATAGAATACGTTTTCCCCTTCATAACTCAGCTGATTGCCTCCATATGTGGCACCGGCTGGTCACTTTGGCCCCTTCCCTTGACTTTGTTACAAAATTCCAGAAAATGCGCGTTCAATTCTTCTGCACTGGGTTGCTGTTGAGGTTCCGAATCTCTCGCAGTTAGGGAGGGCAGTCAGGAGCTGATGTGCCTTCGCACGCAGGTGACGACCTTCCCCCTTCGCACTCAGCAGCGGTTCCTCTACGTTGAGCCTCCTCCACGATGGTGTACCCTGGTGACATACTACTTCTGCCAGGTGCATGGCCTGAACCAAGATGTGCAGCTCTTGTTACATGGATCTGAGGGGTCTTCATTACCCATCAGGAGTAGTGGCTGTCATCAGGTAGCTGCTACTCTGGAATCTGCACCTCCACCAGTACCTTTTGACTGGCTGGCGGAGGGAAAGTCTGTGGCTGCTGTGGTGACTAGGCTTGAGAGCATGCTGAGCGGCGGAGAAGTGGGCTGGATGTCACCCTGCGAATTGGCACATCCAGCGGTGGGCATCCAACTTGCAGCCGATGCCATTCGTGGTTCTCAATGGTCTTGCTCGGACCTGACAGTACTCATGGTCTCATTGCGCATGTGTGCAGTCGACACCTATCTGAGTGGAGCCATGTTCAGGTGAAATTCCACATTGGCCCCAAGCTCTGAAACCTTCCTCTGGAACCGGTACCCTACAACCTTGGCCGCCTCGGGGAAATGCCCTCTGTGTTTTTCCGCACTGCATGGTGGGGTTTCCTGTATGGGCTGCTCATATCTTTTGTCTCCTTGCCCGTTGCCTGGACACACTTTGTTGGCGTCCAGTGGTGGAGGTCCCCAATGGGCAACCCTCTACGGACAACGCTCAACCTTGGGGATCTGGGATGGGAGGTGTTGCACGTAGCAGTGGCATGCAACCATTATTTGCACCGGTTCATGGACTCCCAAGCTACCTGCCGTTTTTGCGGTCATGTGGAGTCCATGGATCATGTCTACGTTTTTGGATATGCCCTGTTTTAGTTTCTTAACAAACCTTTTGTTAAAGTTTTTTGTTTGCACTTCAGTCCCATGCTCCTGATCTGTGGACACCTGGTGTGGAGTGAGGTAGGGAAGGAGACCTCAAGAGTCTGCTCCTGGGCCTGGTGAAACTTGCCATTAACGGGTCCAGGCAGCAGGTGATCGAGAGGTATGTGGAGGTGGGGGGGGGGTCATCCAACCTGACTGTCCCTCTTCCGCAGCTTCATTCATGGATGGGTGTCCCTGGAGAGGGAGCATGCAGTGCCCGCTGGCACTATTATGGCCATCCATATCCCTTTTAATCACCTTTTAATTTGATGTTTTTAAAGTTTCAGTTGATCTTTGTTTATGTTTGAGCAGTGCCCCTTTAAGGAATGGCCCCTTTTGATTTGTCCTTAATTTGTTTACTTTAGTTTAATTTGTTGAACATCAATAGAGTTCAAACTGTGTGGAGTAAGGATGGAACTCTTTAGAGTGTCAGAGACAACATTTGTCTTCGGTGAGAACATTTCCAAGAACCCTTAAACCTTGATGCAACCATAGAAGAGGACGGGTTTGAGGAATTCCCCAACTCCCCATCAAAGATGACTCTCATCAAGCATGGATAAAGTCAAAGTCACCATTAAACAAGTGAAGAATGGAAAAGCCACAGGAGTGGACGTGAGGCTCCAAGACTCCTTTATTAAATGTTTTCAAGATAAAGATAGTTTTTTTGAAGAATAAAGGGGTGTTCGGGCGGGAAAGAATAGCTGAGTCCACAAAAGATAAGCCATGATCTCATTGAATGACGGAGCAGGCTCGAAGGGCCAGATGGCCTACTCCTGTTCCTAGTTCTTTTGTTCTTATTCCAACACACACGTTCAAACCTGGAGGAAAATACATCACCCGTCATCTTGAACGATTGTGGCTGAATCTTTGGGACAGAGAAGAAATACCTGTTGACTTTGGGGGGTGCCATCATTTCCACCATCTTCAAGAACTGTGGGAACTACTGAGGAATTTCTCTACTTTCCAGCACCGGAGGGATCATCAGCCATGCAAGAATCTAAGCATGACCTGTAACACAAGTATCATACTTGTTAGCGAGTGATCATCGAAGAAGAGGAGAATAAGTAAATGCAGTATTATGCATCTGGATTTTCAGCCCCACTCCTGTATGTCCCTCTTTCCCTGCTGTCTCTTGCTGGACCTCTCTCCCCGTCTCTCGCAATGCTTCCAACCCGCCGTCTGAATCACTTACATTTTAATTGTCCCTTTAAAACCTTCTTTAAAAAGGAGACATATCTTTCTTCTCTGCTCCTCAGGGGCTGGTTTAGCATGGTGGGCTAAATAGCTGGCTTTTAAAGCAGACCAAGCCAGGCCAGCAGCATGGGTTCAATTCCCGTACCAGCCTTCCCGAACAGGCGACTAGCGGCTTTTCACAGTAACTTCATTGAAGCCTACTTGTGACAAAAAGCGATTTTCATTTTTCACTTCAGTTACTCCACACCAATGCAGCTGGGGGCTTCACTGCTCCTGTCTCACCCAACCTGAGTGATGAAGGTTGAGCAAGACAGGGACTTTAGAATCCCAGTGTGGCTAGGACAGTCGAGAGTGGCAATCTGCTGGAGGTTGCCACTGAAGTTACAGGCCATTGAGTTTATTTGGCTTATCTGTGGGGCCAAAATCTCAGAATTATTTTTTGAACGAAAGGGCTTTTAAAAGTAACAATGTAGGTTGTAAAAAAAAAAACTTGCAACAATATGTTTGTGGAATAGGAAGACAGCGGCAGGCGTAAAGAGTAATGCAGAACAGAAAGAGCTGGAAATTCATGTACTATCCAAAAGTTGTGAGTGCATGGTGGTCAAGGCATAAAGGCCTGTTGAATTTTTTAAATAGGGATCACCATGCAAGAGTAAAGAAACAGTGAAAAGATTTTACATGGCAATAAAAGATTTGGCCAGAGTTGGGTGTATGCAATTATGGTCGTCCCATTATGGAAAATACATTTATACTATAGAGTGCATGAAGTGCATTATGTTGGTGAATACTCAAACGGATAGAAAATTCTAGTTATAAGGAAAAATTCAAAAACAAAAAATGCTCCTCTCATGCATGATGTCTTGTGCATCACAATATATACACTTTCTACCCAGCATTGCATATGGATCTACATCACTGGAGCAGAGAAAATAACGAGGCGATATAATAGGTTTTGAAAATTCCGAAGAAAGATTTTTTTCCCTGTGATTAAGGAGTTGATGACATGCTCATCAATCAGAAGTTCAAATATATTTCTTGGTAGAAAGAGTTGTTGCACTGTGGAATGCTTTGCCGCAACAAGTTTTGTAAAATCCCTGCAGTGCAGAAGGAGCCATTCGGCCCAACAAGTCTGCACCCTACCTAGGCCCATTCCCCCGTCCTATTCCGGCAACCCCACCCTTGTTGGAAATGTTGGACAGTTCTGCATAAGTTACCTGGACAGTTACCCAAGGAACGTTAGACAGAATAAATCCTGGTCTGACACCTGGGTAACTCAATACTCCCTGACCTGATTGTCACCTTACTTCACCCACCTATTCAAAGACTGGACCCTAACCATATGACAGCTAGTACCATAAATTGGAGTGTGCTGTCTTTCCTTTCTGCTGTTACTCAGCTTTGGCAGGAAGAGAAAAATCCCAGATGAAATCAGTGGAAGCATCAAATTGAGAGAATCTTTGTGTGCAGCTTCAATCTACTCATTGCTATTTGGACAATTCAGACCTTCAGTTTGAATAATATTTCTGTGATATACCTTGTGGTGTTTTGCTGTGTTAAAGGTGCCATATGAATACAGGTTGTTAAGAAATGTGGAGAGCCTATATTATTTGAAAACTGGAGGACTGGTAATGTAGTAAAATTGGCTGGGATCAGCAACATTTCAATCTTTAGAAGCATTTCTGTAAGTTATAGTTTTATTGATTTGAATAGACTGGTTCATGAAGATTTTTAAACTTGTGGTTACGCCTTGTGATGTGTTGAGGTTTGGTGTTCAATAGCAAGTTACATTATCGGCCGCAGTTAGACGGGCTCTAAACTTGCATTTACATGTTCTGTTCCCTTAACTGTGTAAATGAGTGAGCATATATCAGCCTTGGATCAGTGGCAGCATTCTAGTGCTGAATCTGCAGGTTGTGGTTTCAAGCACCGCTCCATTGACTTCAGCATATAATGTAGGCTGTACTGAGCACGTGCTGCACTGACGAGAGGTGCTGTCTTCTGGATGAAATGTCAAACTAAATCTGCGCTCGAGTGGATCTAAAAGATCCCACAACATTTTGGAGGAAGAGCTGTGGGATTTTCTTTGGTGTCCTGGCCAATATATCTCCCTTAACTAACATCAGTAAAACAGATTATCTGGTAATTATCACAGTGACTACACTTCAAGTACTTCCTTGGCTATGGTGTGCTATTGTGTGTCCTTGAATGTGTGTATATACGTGTGCATGCGTACATGCCATTTTTCCACTATCGGTTTGGAGTACAAGTAAAGGAGTCTTGTTAGAATGATAAAGGGCATGCTGAGACGACAACTGGAGTATTGTGCATCGTTTTGGTGATCTTATTTAAGGAAGAATATATTAGAATATATTTACCTTGGTGACGGTGCAGCAAAGATTCACATGATTAATTTTAACTTACAAAAATGAGGATATGTCCTTTGCTGAGAATTGTGTAGAATCATCCCATATTCTTTGGAGTTTAGAAGAATGTGAGGTACCTTCATTGAAATATCGGATTCTGGCGGGTTTGGTATCATATATGTTAACAGGCTATTTCCCCTGATTGGAGAGCCTACCATCAAGGGGCACAGTCTCAGGCTATGTGGTCAATTGTTTAAAATTGAGATGAAGAGAAGGGTTATGAATCGTCTGTCTACTATTTGCATGCATGTGATAGAATGCTCTCCACTTGCCCTGGGTGAGGGCTCCAAAAACATTGAAACAGCTAAACACCATCCAGGACAAAGTAGGCTCGCTTGATTGGCACCCCATCCACCAGCTTCAACATTCATTTCCTTCTCCACCAATGTACAATGGTAGCAATGTGCACCATCTACGAGACAATGTAGCAACTCACCAGACTGCCTTTGACAGCATGTTCCCAGCCCTCTGCCTCTACCACTTGAAAGAACAAGTGTGGCAAGGGTGTGGGAACATTTTCACCTGCAAGTTCCCCTCCAAGCCACACACCATTCTGATTGGGAACTATATCACCATTGATTCGCTGTAGTTGGGTCAAAATCATGAAACTCCTTTCCTAACCATAATGTGTTATACCTACACAGATAGATTGCTGTAGTTCAAGAAGGTGGCTCACCACTACCTTCTGTAGGGCTGTTGTGGGTGGGTAACACATTCTGGTCTTTCCTTGCAGCACGCTCATCACCTGAAAGAAAGAAAAAGCCGACAAATCTTTTATGAGTAGGTTATTGAACCATTTTATGTGCAACCTTAGCTCAAGATTGTTGTATGTTTCTAATATTTGTGTTACATTGAGCAATTACATTCATAAATTTGAAAGCGACTCATTTTGACCATTGTAATCTTGCCCATGATTTATAAATGTATTTTAAAATAATCCTTCACTTTTTTTGTGAATAGTTGATGAATGACTGAAGTAAAGTGAAAGCTGAAGGAAGTGGTAGTAGCAACATGAAGTTGTATGTATTTCTGGTTAACACTGGAACTACCCTTACATTTGACACAGAACTTGCTGTACAGACGTAAGTATACACCTTCAAAATTTTTCCATATCCCAAAGACTTTTAATGCAGAAAAGTTAAGTGTTTGTCTGATATTGATGTCTGTCTGTAGTGTCTCTGACCTGTGCAGTACATGCTTTTTACTCACTGCTGCATAAGTACATCTGGCATCTTTAAAAACATGGCTAGTTTTTTTGCAATCTTTCATCACAGTTGTTTAATAACCCAATTGAATTCATGTATTTAGTAAACATTAAAAGGAACAAAAACTTCAGCTGCAGTGTTGAACCAAATGCACACCTATGAATTTACATTCAGTGGTACTTGGAGGATAATAGGATGAAAATTAAGAAGGGCTCATTCCTAAGCTTTCCTTTATCTTTCTCGTCTTCTATCTACACATTTCATGAAAAATCAATGGGCAGTCTCCCTTTTGCGGGTTGTACCAAACTAAACTGACTTGCATGGTCTATACCACAGAGAAGTCCTCGGTAGAGACAGCTTTTTCAGTCCTCCCCAAATTTCCTCGTAGGAAAAGTTCTCAATATATTTTCTGCTTTGAATTACCGTTTCCAGCTTGAAAAAGTATGTCAATGAAGCACGATAGGACAGTTTTGTTCAGCATACTTTCCATGAGAGTTGAAACAATTTTAATTGATAAATTTTGTTTAAAAATGCTCAATGAACTCTGGTTCAGCCTGTTTTGCATTTTGACATTGGCATGCTGAAGGAAGTTGGTAGTGTCGCTCGTTCTTTGCTTTCTCACTCACAAATATGGGAAAGGTAAGAAAAATGGCTCAAGTTCTACCTTTGTCAGGATGACCCAAACTCTGATTTCAGAGTTCAAAACTTCTTAGATGCAACACTGGTGGCGTTAAAATTAACAACATCTTCCTTTTCTGTTTAAAACCGAGCCCACTCCCCCGCACTATCCCCATAACCCCACCTGACGTTTGAACACTGAGGGACAATTTTGCATGGCCAATCCACCGAACCTGCACATCTTTGGACTGTGGGAGGAAACTGGAGCACCCAGAGGAAACAACGCAGACACGACGAGAATGTGCAAACTCCATACTTCCACCCAAGGTCGAAATTGAACCCGGGTCTCTGGCGCTGTGTAGCAGCAGTGCTAACCATGGTGCCACCGTGGCTTGTGGAGATCTTTGTCATTAAACATGGCTGTAATTTGGAGAAGGCTGAGCTGGCTCAGCTGAGCCAGTATTGGATTTCCTCATCAGTAATTGCTTCTTTTTTAGAGAGGTAGCTACCAAGGTATAGGAAGTGCTCAACATATTTATCAGCATGTTACCAGCTGTGCACAAATGCTGATGTCACTAATATCTGGCCACATGGTCAAACAAACCATGTTATAGCAATTTAATGCACAAAATTCTTGGACTATATTTAAAAGTTGTGACCAATAATACGAACCAGATTTTTGTCTGTTCTTCTAATAAATATGTTCAAAATTAATGTATGAATTACATAATTTATAATTAGTCAAATAAAAAAAACATGGTTACTATCTTGTTAAATCCCATTGAGAATTTTAACTTTATTTTGTGAAATGTTTTAAATATGTAACTTAGTGTTGCAGATCTTAAACATGCCATCCAAGCTAAATATAAGATTGCGACGCAGCATCAAGTATTGGTCGTTAATGGAGGAGAATGTATGGTTGCCGAGAGGCGTGTTTGTAGTTACAGTGCTGGGACGGTAAGTCACCATTAAATTTAAACAATTTGATCTTTAACTTTAAGAATGTTCCATTAAGAGTTCTGGTACTGCATTATGCTGGGCAAACAAAATATTGAAAAAAAACCTTTTTTCATAATTGGGATAATATTTTTGTGATGCATTTCAATTTTTAATTTATTTCTATGTACAATAGGATAACACCATCAGCACTAAGATACTGCAGCATGTCATCCCTAATATTTATTATACCATAAGACCTTCGAGCAGAATTAGGCCACTCGACCCATTGAGTCTGCTCCGCCATTCAATCATGGCTGATATTTTTCTCATCCCCGTTCTCCTGCCTTCTCCCCATAACCCCTGATCCCCTTATTAATCAAGAACCTATCTATCTCCGTCTTAAAGACACTCGGGGATTTGGCCTCCACATCTTTTTGTGGCAAAGTGTTCCACAGATTCATCACCCTCTGGCTGAAGAAATTTCCTCCTCATCTCTGTTTTAAAGGATTGTCCCTTTAGTCTGAGATGGTGTCCTCTGCTTCTAGTTTTCCTACAAGTGGAAACATCCTCTCTGCGCCCACTCTATCTAGGCCTCGCAAATAAATGGTGGCAAATAAAAGCTTCACGTTTTAAATATAATGTCCATGTTAATTTCTGAAGAATTCCTATGCTGCCTCTGGTTTGAAGCATTGGGTGTAGAGTCCAAATGAAACCCCAGAGTGAGAAAAATTTACTTGACTGGATAAATCACAAATTCCTTAATGCAAATGTGTTTTAAGGGCAATTTTGCATATTGATGTATTTGGAATATTGTCTACCTGGATATTGATAAATCATTTAGATATTCATGACTTTATAATAGGATAAAGACCCTGGAATTGATGGTTTATTGGTTTGCTATGTAAGGAAGGAGAGTATGAGATTGGCTTTCAAAGGGATATGGGACAATGAAGCATATTGACTAAGTGAAATTATGGGTTGTGACCTTAGGAACAGGAAACTTGAAATGTTATCCAATAATTTAAGATGGTTATGCCATAATGGTATCTAGTAAATAGTTATCAGTAATAGGAGCATATAATACATTTTGATCGTGCATTCAAGCAAGTTTTGTTAACTATATTGACAATTACTGAGGTAGCATTTGGAATCATGAGTGAATTTTTTTGTCTAGACAAATTTTAAGAGGATGTTGGTGCATTCAGAATAAAGTGACCAAGATTGATTTCTGCCATTTAGATCTCAAAATTTGAGATACTTGTTGCACTTATCTATCTTTTCCAGAGAAAACAGATGGAAACTAAAATAAGAGGGAAGGATAATTTGGATGCTAGCAAATTAGAATTGTATGTGTAGAATTAGCTAATACTAGCATAAATTGGATTAGCGTCCAGCAATATTTGGAACATTTTCTTTATTCCTGTTCTTTTAAACCATTCGTTTCCCACCCCTCCCATTGTTCCACTGTGATGTGTCAGCAAAGGCATTTAGCAAAAAAGGGAAGACTATTAATTATATTGTGATAAATTCAAGTGAACATTATCTATCTGTTTGGAGCAAAGTCTCCTTTGTGATCACTGTAGCAATGTTGCCTCACAGTGCCAGAGACCTGGCTTCAACTCCGACCTTGGGTAACTGTATAGAGTTTGCACTTTTTCCCTGTTTATCGTGGGTTTCTTCCGGGTGCTCCTGTTTCCCCTCTCAGTGCTATGGGTTAGGGTTCACCTGACCTACAAGTGTTTATTGAATTTGGCTGGGATGAGCACAAGAGCCTGCCTTTCAGGTGTTATTCAGGAGTTCTTGGGCGCTTTTTTTTTATAAATGTTTTTATTCAGTTTTTATATTTTATATTGAACAAATTACAAATTGTTAGGAGAAAGAAAAAAGAAGAAAAAACAAACACGCAAAAATTAACATACATATTTACAGGTAAGCATCTTCGTAGTAGTAACTGCGCCCCCCCCCCCCCCCCCCCCCCCCCCCCCCCTCAACATGTTTATTTAGTTTGGTTTTGGGCCTTAGCTAGCCATCGAACCCCCGTAACGAACCTGTAGCCCCCCCCCCCCTCCCGCTACCTTCCCCCGACTATTCTTCCTCTTGTACATTGGCCACAAATAGGTCCCGGAACAGTTGCATGAATGGCTCCCACGTTCTGTGGAAGCCGTCGTCCGACCCTCGGATGGCAAATTTGATTTTCTCCATTTGGAGAGATTCCGAGAGGTCGGACAGCCAGTCCGCAGCTCTGGGCGGTGCTGCTGACCGCCAGCCAAACAGGATTCTACGGCGGGCGATCAGGGAGGCAAAGGCAAGGGCGTCTGCCCTCCTCCCCAGGAATAGATCTGGCTGTTCTGAAACCCCGAAGACCGCCACTATCGGGCATGGCTCCACCCTCACTCCCACCACTTTGGACATAACCTCGAAGAAGGCTGTCCAGTACTCCACGAGTCTGGGGCAAGACCAGAACATGTGGGCGTGGTTGGCCGGGCCTCTTTGGCACCGTTCACATCTGTCTTCCACCTCCGGGAAGAACCTACTCATACGGGTTCTTGTTAAGTGGGCTCTATGTACCACTTTTAGTTGCGTCAGGCTGAGCCTTGCGCACGTGGAAGTGGAGTTGACCCTATGCAGTGCTTCGCTCCAGAGTCCCCACTTGGGCGCTTTTAATAAAAAAAACTTTATTCTATGAATTTAGTTGACATTTATATAAGCACACACAGCTACAGTAATCTATGTATAACCCTTAATGAATCCCCCCTTTACTGTTCCAATTTAATAACGAGATCCAAGTAAAAACCAGAACCCCTTTTCAAAGGTATGTCCAGCATACAGCGCTCTTACTGGTGTAAGACTTGATATTGATACTCTTGTTTTCTTTCAAACAGCAGGTTTGAATTATTTCCAGAAATCAATTATTTATTTTAAGTTATCAAGCAGTCTGGAAACAGCTTTTAAAATGAAGATAAAGAAACCCTTCTTTCAACCTGTGCAGTACAAACCAGTCCAAACTCAAAGTGAAAGTAAAAGTCAAAACCGAAAATAAATTCAGGGCCACAGCCCAGCTCCACCCATACAATGACATCACTGAAGCCATGTGATAAGACAAAAAACATCTTTTAAGGGGACACTCACATGACAACAGTCAAAGATGTGCAGGTTAGGTGTATTGACTATGGTTAAAAAAATGTCTAAAGGTGTGCAGTTTAGGTGGGGTTATGGGGGCAGGGCGGGGGATTGGGCTTGGGCAAGGTGCTCTTTCAGAGGGTCGATGCAAACCCAATGGGCCAAATGGCCTCCTTGTGCACTGAAATGAAACAAAATGAAAATCACTTATTGTCACAAGTAGGCTTCAATGAAGTTACTGTGAAAAGCCCCTAGTCGCCACATTCCGGCGCCTGTCGGGGGAGGCTGATACGGGAATCGAACCGTGCTGCTGGCCTGCTTGGTCTGCTTTAAAAGCCAGCGATTTAGCCCAGTGAGCTAAATCAGCCCCTGTAGGAATTCTGTGAAGTGACCAGATTTAAAAAAAATAATATTTAATTAATTACCTTTTTGATTTATCCATAATTGACTTTGATGTACTGTCTTTAATACTATGGCCTTCAGCTTTGCTCTGGCCTTCTAATTTTAAATTGCACCAAGTTTTCAGTATTTAGTACAGTACACATGGTCGAGACTCTATGTATTAATTTGAAATACATGTGACGGATTGAATATAATTTCTCTAGTCATTTTGTACAATTAGTAAAGATATGGCCATTTGTATAAATTTCTATTCCTGGCAAGCTTTAAAATAATCTTTATTAGTGTCGCAAGTAGGCTTACATTAATACTGCAATGACGTTACTGTGAAAATCCCCTAGTTGCCACACTCCGGAGTCTGTTTGCGTACACTTGAGGGAGAATTCAGAATTTCCAATTCACCTAACAAGTACGCCTTTTGGGAATTGTGGGAGGAAATCGGACGCAGACATGGAGAGAACGTGCAGATTCCGCCCAGACAGTGAACCAAGCCGGGTATTAAACCTGGGACCCTGGTGCAGTGAAGCAACATTGCTGACCATTGTGCTACCGTGCTGCCCATAATGATAGGGTGTTCCAGTGCATTTCTGTTCAAAGCTGCAACTTATTCCTATTTTGTAGTTCTATTCTGTGTTCTATTCTGTCCTATTCCTTAAGACACTTGGAACACATTTTGTTAAATTTAATCTTCGCAGGATACAAATCCCATATTTTTATACAACAAAGAGATGATTCTGTGTGACCGCTCACCAACTATACCCAAGACAACATTTTCTGCTGAAAATGAGATGGGGCTGAAGGTAGAAGAGTCACTTATGATGCCAGCTGTATTTCACACAGTAGCCTCTCGAACTCAGCTTGCTGTGGTAAGATTAGTAAAAATCAATGAATGTAATTTGTTTGTATTTTTTATTATTCAAGTTACCAAAGTTATTGTTGAAATGTTTTCTGCTAAATTAATGTTGTAATCTGCAAATGGTTCTGTGTATCATTGTGACAATACAGTAGTCCCCCTTTATAACGCGGGTGTTGGGGTCCAAGACAGCCACCCGCGTTGTATCCGAGCCGCGGATATCCATGATGGGGGTTTTAAATTTATTTAAAAATCTATGCATGCGCTTCCCATTGTGAGTCTACGGGGGGGCGGGGGGAGAGGTCAGACCCCGTAGACTCACAATGGGAAGCGCTAGCATAGATTTTTAAATAAATTTAAAACCCCCATCGTGGATCCAATTAAAATTTCAGCGGCCGGCTCACTTTGATCCGGAGAAGGAAGCTGCTCTCATTGAAATCAGCCGGCCGCTGAAATTGACACTGCCCGCTGCTCTCTCCCTCCAATCCAACTTTTAAGTTTTAATGTTTCTGATTGGAGGGAGAGAGCAGCCGGCAGTGTCAATTTCTTTTTTTTCCCTCCGACTTGCCCCCTCTCCCCCCACATCCTCCAACTAGACCCCTCTCCCCCCCAACACCCTCTGGCTCGCACCCTCTCCCCCCACACCCTCCGGCTCGCCCCCTCTCCCCCCACATCCTCCGGCTCGCCCCCTCCCCACACCCTCCGACTTGCCCCCTCTCCCCCCACATCCTCCAACTAGACCCCTCTTTCCCCCCCCCCCCCCCCCCACCCTCCGGCTCGCCCCCTCTCCCCCCCCAACACCCTCCGACTCGCCCCCTCTCCCCCCCCCCCACACCCTCCGGTCGCCCCCTCTCCCCCCACACCCTCCGGCTCGCCCCCTCTCCCCCACACCCTCCTGCTCTCCCCCACAGCGTCGAGCTCGCCCCCTCTCCCCCCACACCTTCCGGCTCGCTCCCTCGCCCCCTCTCCCCCACACCCTCCTGCTCTCCCCCACAGCGTCCAGCTCGCCCCCTCTCCCCCCACACCCTCCGGCTCGCCCCCTCCCCCCCCCCCTCCTCCCCCGTCCCCCAACACCCGCAGGGCCCCCCTCTTTCCCCCCCCCCCCCCCCCCCCAACACCCGCAGGGCCCCCCTCTCTCCCGCAACACTCGCAGGGCCCCCCCTCTCTCCCCCACACCCCCAGGGGGGTCTCCCCCACACCCACAGGGGGGGTCTCCCCCACACCCGCCCCCTCCTCGGCCCCCCTCTCTCCCCCAACACCCGCAGGTCCACCCTCTCTCCCCCACACCCCCAGGGGGGTCTCCCCCACACCCACAGGGGGGTCTCCCCCACACCCGCCCCCCTCCTCTTCCCCCCCCCCCAATACCCCGCCCCCCTCTTCTTCCCCCCCCCAACACCCGCCCCCCTCTTCTCCCCCCCCAACACCCGCCCCCCCTTATTCCCCCCCCCCCAACACCCGCCCCCCCTTCTCCCCCCGCCCCCCCCTCGGCAGTGTCAATTTCAGCGGCCGGCTGATTGTTTCAGTGAGAGAGCAGCTTCCCTCTCCGGATCAAAGTGAGCCGGCCGCTGAAATTGACACTGCCGGCTGCTCTCTCCCTCCAATCCAACTTTTAAGTTTTAATGTTTCTGATTGGAGGGAGAGAGCAGCCGGCAGTGTCAATTTCAGCGGCCGGCTCACTTTGATCCAGAGAGGGAAGCTGCTCTCTCACTGAAATAATCAGCCGGCCGCTGAAATTGACACAACTGACAGTTGGGGTCTATAAGCCCCCCCGCGGTATATCGCGAACCGCGGTATTGCGGAGCGCGGTATAACGGGGGACTACTGTACTGATGAACCAGCATGTTTCTGATCTGCAGAAGTTCACTTCAACTTTTCGTTCTCATCTAAATATTATTTATATTTCAGCAAAAGGTGTCTTAAAATAGCAGATTATTACTTTTGATCAGTTGTGTAAGCAGCTTCTGTCCATTATGTAATAAAAGTCAAGAAATCTCAATTATAGTCGGTGTTCTTCCTTAGCCTGCCATGTTAGATTGACTCAGTAATCGTGCACTCACCTCAAGTCACAAGATATTGGGTTCAAGCTCTACTCCAGGACTTGGGCTAGTGGCTCAATGACATAGTAGGCATTTGCTGTATTGCTGGAGTTGCAATCTTTCTGGTGCCACATTGGACCGAGACCCTATTTGCATGTTTGGGTGGGTATAAAATCAAGAGTTGGATACTCCTGTTGTTCAGCACGAATCCTTCGACCCTTCCAAAAACAGCTGAACTTACCAGTTATATTGTCTGTTGTCATTGGAACTTGCTGTGTGCAGAAACACAGCATTACTTTATTATAGTTTGTATGTGTCAAATTGTCTATGAAGTACTTTTAGATATCTTGAGTTGGAATTTGGTACTGGGGGTGGGACTTCCATGTTGGTAACATTATTGGGTATTGATCCACATCGTGTTGGCAACTGTTGCTCAATGTTAGTTTTTTACGATGGTTGGTGGCCAGGGATTGCCCTCGCAGTTCATTTCAGGGCAGAAGGCAGGCTCACTTATGAGGCCCTCCAACCTTGATAGATCGATAGATCCAACATTAGATTTGGGAGCTGCTTAACTATGTAAGTTGTAGAGAGACCAGAAAACTCATAACTGAAGTGTCCTCTGGAGACTTTATTAAACGGGGAGATGAAAACTATCTCATGATCATATATTGAGGGATCAGTAACGGCAGAGGGAGCACTGGCCCCAACCTTGTCTGACACCAGGAGGCCACCTCCATCCCTGAACCATGTTTCAGTATCGGCGGGAGGTTGTATGCGGACTGGAAGCTGTCATTAGTAGTAATCTTAATATACTTTTAATGATCTCTAATTGGCTATGTACCACTTGTGAATAGTCATTCCCTGCCCAAGCCAACCTGATCCAAAATGGACTGGAGGAGTGAATATGCCAGTTTATGGTGGAAGTTGCAGGCTGTCCACCTCTGCAGTTACCTGTAAGACCATTAAAAAATTCAGCCTCATGAATTTATTTAAAAAAAAATAAAAAATTTAGAGTACTCAATTCTTTTTTTCCAATTAGGGGGCAATGTAATGTGGCCAATCCACCTACCCTGCACATCTTTTTTGGTTGTAGGGTGAGACCCACGCGGACATGGGGAGAATGTGCAAACTCCACATGGACAAGTGACCCAGGGCCGGCATCGAATCCGGGTCCTCGGTGCCGTGAGGCAGCAGTGCTAACCACTTAACCACCGTGCTGTGAATTCATGAAAGGCAATATATGTCTTCGGTCTACAATGCTTAAATCACCTTGTATGGAGCATTGCATAGAACAAATATACAGCTACATGTCTGGAAAGGTTACAGAAAGCAATTTAGCATTCAAGGTCGAGACCAACAGATTTTTGATGGACAAGGGAATTGAGGGTTATGGGGAACAATTAGGAAAGAAGTTGAGACTATACCCCCATCAGCTATGATACCAATGAATGACAGAGCAGGCCCGGCAAGACTGACTAGCAAGACTCTTGCTCCCAAGCCCGATTGTTTGAAAAATGCTATAATTTATTTGTTTGGTTAGATTCACAATGTTTTTCAGTTAGCCTGTTGGTCTAAAATCCTCACATTTTTGTTCAAATTTGTATTGCTTTTGCTATCAGGGATATAAAAAGAATTAACTGTATATGGGCAAAGATATCTGGAGAATGAAATATTGCAATGCACCCTGATCCATATGCTTAAGCCATCATACAAATAAATTTTCATTCTGTTTGTGCTTTTGTTTTCTTGGGTAGGAGATGTATGAAGTAGCAAAGAAGCTTTGTTCATTCTGCGAAAGATTGGTCCACGATGAGCACCTTCAGCATCAAGGTTGGGCTGCCATTATGGCTAATTTGGAGGACTGCACCCATTCTTTTCAAAAGCTGCTGACAAAGTTTGAAAATGCATACAACAATTATGAACGTTCTGTGGAAGATATTAAGCAAAAACTTACAAAGTAGGTGTTCATGAATTGTGAATGTTCGATAGTTCCATAATAAATACTGTTGAAGCTTGTCATCACCTAGAAATTCACTTCAACTTGCTAAAATGCAAGATTCATGCATGTATAATTTTAATTCAGGATTAGACACTTGGGCTATGTCTCTGTGCAATGTTTATAAGTTCATAATATATAGGAGCAGAATTAGGCCTTTCGGCCCATCGAGTCTGCTCCGCCATTCGATCATGGCTGACATGTTCCTCATCTGCTACCTACAATGTTACTGACCAAGAACTGGATTGCAAAATCGGCCAGAGCATCTCCTTCCTAGAACCCATGACCTGGGAGCAGGAGTAGGCAATTTCGCCTCCCGAACCTAAAACCATCTCTGTGATGATTGCTGATCCCATCCTGGTCTCAACTCCACCGTCCTGCCCGTTCTCTACAACCTTTCAACCCATTACCAATTAAAAATCTGTCCAACTCCTTAAATTTACTCACTGTCCCTGCATCCACCGCAGTCTTGGATAGCAAATTCCACAGATTCACAACCCTTTGGGAGAAGTAGTTTTTCCTCAAATCTGCTTTAAATTTGCTTCCTCTTATTCTAAGATTATGACCTCTTGTTTTAGAATGCCCCACAAGAGGAAGCATCAGCTCCACGTCTACTTCTTACAGACCTTATAGCATCTTGTATACCCCAATTAAATCTCCCCTCATTCTTCTAAGCTGTAGAGAGTATAGGCCTAAATTATTCAATCTCTCCTCGTACAACAAACCCAATGGGCGGGATTCTCTGATCCTGAGGCTAAGTGTTGACGCCGTCGTAAACGGCGTTGCGTTTTATGATGGCTTCAACAGGCGATCCTGCGGCTCACGGGGCCACCACGGCACTGGAGCGATTCACGCAGCTCCAGCTGCTGATACCGGCGTCAAACGAGCGCCACGGGTCTGCACATGCACGCTAGTTGCCTTCTCCGCGCCGGCTCCGACGCAACATGGCATAGAACTACAGGGGCCCGGCGCGGAGTAAAATAGGCCCCCACCAGGAGAATCCGGCCCGCTGACCAGTAGGCCCCGAACGCAGGTCAGGCCATGGTGGAGGCCCGCCCGTGGTCGGATCTCCCCCCCCCCCCCCCCCCCCCCCCCCCCCCCCAAACCAGGCTGCCCCCGCAGGATGAACGGCGAGGTCTGCCGGCTAGGGCCACGTTATCGTTGCCAGCGGGACTCGGCCTATCTCGTCGGCCACTTGGCCCAACGTGCGCAGAAAATTGCATGCGCCCCCCCCCCCCCCCAACCGCTGCCGAATTGGCGGAGTGAAACGCCCCCCCCCCCCCCCCGGCCGATTCTCCGACCCAGCCCGGGGTCAGAGAATCCCGCCCCATATCTCTGGAATCAATCTAGTGAACCTCCTCTGAACTGCCTCCAAAGCTACTACATCGTTCCTCAAATAAGGGGACCAAAACTGTGCACAATACTCCAGGTGTGGTCTTACCAATGCCTTGTAAAGTTGCAACAACACTTAGCTTTATACTCAATTTCTTTTGCTATAAATGCCAACATTCCATTTGCTCTCCTTATTTGCTGCACCTGCGTGCTCGTTTTCTGTGACTCATGCACAAGGACACCCAGAACCCGCTGCATCGGAGCACCCCAAAGTCTCTCCTCATTTAGATAATAAGTTGCCTTTCCATTTTTTTGACCAAAATGCATGACCTCACACTTAACCATGTTAAATTCCATCTGCCACATTTTGGCTATCCATTTGTAAGGTTCTTATTTCCTCTTTACAACTTACAGTCCCACCTATTTAAGTGTCATCTGCGAGTTTGGCTATACAGTCTCTCTCTCTGTATCCAAGTTGTTAAGATAGATTGTCAAAAGCTGAGGCCCAAGAACCGAACCCTGTGTCACCCCACTAGTTACATCTTGCCATCCAGAAAAAGACCTATTTATCCCGACTCCCTGTCTCCTGTCCATTAGCCAGTCTTCTATCCAAGCTCATAAGTTACCCCTAATCCCATGTAATCTCACCTTGTGAATTAACCTGTGTGGTTATCAAACGCCTGCCAGAAGTACAGATAAACTACATCTAAAGGATCCCCATTATCCACTTTGCTTGTTACATCTTTGAAGAACTCAAGCAAATTAGTCAAACATGATTTTCCCTTCATAAAACCATGCTGATTCTGATGGATAGCGCTTTGGCTTTCCAAATGCCCATCTATTATGCTCTTGATAATTGATTCGAACAATTTTCCAACAACAGATGTTAAGCTAATTGGTCTGTAATTTCCCACATCCTGCCTCCCTCTCTTTTTGAATAAGGGCGTTAGGTTAGCATTTTTCCAATCCACAGGAATCATTCCCGTGTCCATGGAATTTTGGAATATCATAACCAATGCATCCACTACCTCTGCTGCCATTTCCTTTAATACCCTAGGATGTAGGCCATCAGGCCCTGGGGACTTCTCTGCCCTCAATCCCAAGAGTTTGTTGAGTACCGGTTCCCTATTGATGCTGATTGTTCAAGCTCCACCCTTTCTATTACCTCTGAATTGCCCGTTCCTACAGGAATGGTAATAGTGTCTTCCACCGGGAAAACTGAGGCAAAGTTTTGATCTAACATCTCTGCTATTTCTGTGTTCCCCACTATTATCTCAACGACTTTCATCTCCCAAGGGGCCAACATTCATCTCAGCGACTCTTCACTTTTACGTACCTCTAGAGAAGCTTTTGCTGTCCTTTTTTGATATTCTGTGCTAGTTATTTTTTGTAATTTATCTTCGCTTTTTTAATTACTTTTTTCCCTTTGTTTATGTTTGACGGTTTCCCAATCTTCCAGTCTGCCACTGGCCTTTGCAATATGATATAACTTAGTTTTTGTCTTTATTATGTCCTTAACCTCCTTGTTTAGCCATGGATGTTTTTTACCCCTCCTTTCCATCTTTCTTCCTCACTGGGATATATTTTAGTTGTGAGGAATTGAGTATCTCCTTAAACAACTGCCGCTGCCCCTAAGCTGTCCTACCTTTTCGCCTTCCTCCCCAGTCTATATGGGCCAATTCTGACCTCAAGCCTATGTAATTTCCTTTGTTTAATTCCAGAACACTAGTGTGGGACTTCACTTTCTCGCCCCCAAACTGAATCTTGAATTCTACCATACTATGGCCACTACTCCCTAGTGGATCCTTACCTAATGAGGTCATTACAAAATACCAAATTGAGAATTGCTTCCTCCCTGGTTGGTTCCCTCACTTTATTTTCTGGTAATCATCCACCACATTTCTAACCTGCACTCTTTCCTCCTCCTTTAAATTGGGTTTTCTAGTTTCCCCTGCAACTGAACCCTCTTCCGTACCAGCCTCCCCGAACAGGTGCAGGAATGTGGCGACTAGGGGCTTTTCACAGTAACTTCATTGAAGCCTATGCGTGACAATAAGCAATTATTATTATTTCCTAGTTACCCGATTCGCTAGGACTCTGGTCGCAGCATGATTCACTTGAAGAACATCCCTTCGGAACAGGTCCCCTCTTCCCCAGTACTGGTGCCAATGACCCATGAATTCAAGCTCATTTCTCCCACACCAATCTTCGGGCATATTTTTCGAAATGTCTTCTTACAGCAATCATTTTTAATGAAAAATACTTCACAATTGTGGCTTTCCTTATTTATTGTGGCTTCATTTCTGTAGGGCTGAATTAATCTTGATAGGGAGTTATAATAGAGATCAAACAACAATGGATACGTGGAATTCTTTTTATTTGAGAGTATGAATCACCCCTGTCCCACTTCCTGTGATTTTATCTATTCTTGCTATCGCCTGGTATCATGAGACTTGCATGTGTGGTTCATCTGCATTGCTGTAGTTGAGATTGGCAACTCCGTGAATATTGTGTTTGATTCTGCATCCCATTATTCTGTGGTTCCACATACTGGTAAGTGATACTCTTCGGTTCAACCATATTATTGCATTGTATATTTTTATTATCACATTACAGAAACTCACTCAATTAACTTAATGCCATTGTGTATCGTGAGAAAGTAGGGAGGGAATTCCGACTTTTGGAAAATGGAATTCCATCTTTTTTTCTCAACCTTTGACTCTATTTGGCCACTTGTAATGCTGCCAAAACCAGAAGGAGGAAGCCTCAAAGTCTGGAAAATCTCTGCCAATGACAAGCTGTGAACAGGCTTGGAGGAGTCACCACTCATCTGAATGGGAAGGCACACTCTGCTGCTGGGCAAATAGTGGAAGCCCAGGAGGGGCAGGGACAGCGATGGCTCTTAATTTCAGCAGGGAATGAGGGAGGGGTTGCGATAAGAAGCTGCTGAGTGAATGGTCGGCGTTAACAAATTGAGAATAGCTTCCTCCCTGGTTGGTTCCCTCACTTTATTTTCTGGTAATCATCCACCACATTGCTAACCTGCACTCTTACCTCCTCCTTTAAATTGGGTTTTCTAGTTTCCCCTGCAACTGAACCCTCTTCCGTACCAGCCTCCCCGAACAGGCGCCAGAATGTGGCGACTAGAGGCTTTTCACAGTAACTTCATTGAAGCCTATTCGTGACAATAAACAATTATTATTATTTCCTAGTTACGCGATTCGCTAGGACTCTGGTCGCAGCATGATTCACTTGAGGAAGAGGGTCTGATGAGTGGGGGTGCACAGAGTGTTGACACAATGGGCTGCTGAGTGAGTGATTGAGCCGGGGGTTAGGAAGAAGGGCTGCTGATTAATTGGAAAATGGGGTTGAGACGAGGGATCTGCTTGTGTGTGGTGCAGGATGATTTTGGGGAGAGAGGCTGATGAATGAGGGGAAAGCAGCCTAAGATCATCTGGGACTTTGGCAACTTTACCTTGGGGGTGGTAAGAGACATGTGCATGTGCTGCAAGAGCAGTTGGGAAGAGAACCTGATGAATGAATGGGAGGGTAATTGCGAAGAGGGGCTGCTGACTGAGTTGGAGTGGGGATGGAGTTTTGAAAGAGCTATCTATGTGTGATGGTGGGGAGAGGGGCAGATTACAATGTCTGGGTGGGGGGAGAGAAGCTTCACTGAGATTTCTGTCGCCAGTAAGTATGGAGAAATGGACATGTGAACTTTTTTCAAAAGTGCTTTAAAAACCACATTCATATTTACATAATGTATAATGAGCTTTATTTACTGAATGTTACTGAGCTGCTTTACTTAATTTTTTGTTTTGCTAGTGTCTAGGATCATGTTAATTTTCAAAGGTTTTTATATATTTCATGGGATGTGGGCATTGCAGGAAAGGCCAGCATTTGTTGCCCATCCCTAATTGCCCTTAAGGTGGTAGTGAGTTAAAATGGGGTCAAAGTTTGAAAATATTTATGAAGCTCTGCTGTAGTGCTTTGCTTGTGACACAAGGTCATGATCATGCGTTGGAGGAAAATTTAGATGACAGTCATCATTGTATCATAAGGTTTAGGTTGGTTTTGTAATGGACAAGGTGCAAGTAAGAGTAATTAACTGTGTGAAAGCCAACTTCGATGAGTTAAGAATGAATCTTGCCCTGTTAAATTAGAATCCACGATTGGCAGACAAAACTGTAACTTGAGTTCAGACAGACTCGAGGTATATTCCCATGAAGGGGAAAAGTAGGGTAATCAAATTCCGAGATCTCTGGATGATGAGAGAGGTTAAGATGAAGGAGAAAAAGTATGCTTATGGACTGGGAACATTGTTGAAGAAAAGATTCCCACCCTAGGAACTCGTGCACCTCCTTGCCATTTATGTCACTATTATTTGGGCCTATATTTGGATAATAAAGTCCCTCATAAGTACTGTACAACTTTTGCATCTCTGTAATTTCTTTACAAATGTATTCCTCTACATTGTTCCCACGAGTCTATGGACTACATTGAACAATGTAATTGCTCATTTTTATTTGTTCTTTAGTTCTAGCCAAATGGGTTCCTTGACCCCTCTTTCTCCAGCACTGCACTGCTCTCAATTACGCTGCCACTTCCTTTTTTCCCCCCTCCCTTTGTTAAACACCATGTATCCAGGGATATTTAACATTAAGTCCTGTCAGGTCTCTTGTTATAGCCACAATATCGTATTTGTGCATTGGCATACATGTACTGTAATCCTTATTTAGATTATTATTTTCTCCTTCACTCTGACCCACATATTAATTTACTAGTCCCTACTCTAGTGCTATAGCTCACTGAGCTAAATCGCTGGCTTTTAAAGCAGACCAAGCAGGCCAGCAGCACGGTTCGATTCCCGTACCAGCCTCCCTGGACAGGCGCCGGAATGTGGCGACTAGGGGCTTTTCACAGTAACTTCATTGAAGCCTATTCGTGACAATAAGCGATTTTCATTATTTCATTTCATTATCTATCGCTCCCTATTTTCTGAATATCTTGGTATTCCACTCTGATATTGTCTCCTGGTTCACACACCACTGCCATGTTGGTTTAAATCCTCCCAGCAGTCTAGCAAAACGCTCTAAAAGGAGCTCCGTCCTGGCTGTGTTGTTCAGCTGCAACATTTCTGGCCTGCTCGGGTTCATCTTCCCCAATGTCCCTGTTATAATCTGCCTGATTACTATTGGCTGGGGACTATTGCCAATCCCATGCTCGTTGTCAGTTTTGTGAGGACCATGAAGAATCCAGCAGGAGTTTGTAGAGTCGAAAAGGAATAACTTATTTACAATTTCATATATCCAACCACTGCTCTCTCCTCTCTAGCTGGTTCCACACTGGCCAGCTCTATTTATGCAGGTGACTCTGCTGATGATATCTCCTCCCTCCTCATTGGGGGAGCTCATACTCACTAAGGATTGTGGGGTAGGCAGTAGTCCCCAGCCAATAGTAATCAGGCATAACTGTCGCAAAAATCTAAAGCCCTCCCTGCTGTAACATCTTTAAAGCCAAGCACTCATCAGTCTTATTCTCCTCTTTCTGCATTCAATTGCTCATGGCACTGGGAGTAATCTGGAGATTTCTACTTTTGAGGTTCTGCTTGCGAATTTTCTACCTAGCTCTCCAAATTTAGTGCCACATCCCATTGGTACCGATATGGACCACGACTGCTGGCTATTTAAATACCCTTCCTCCGAGGATGCTTTGCAGCTGCCCAGTGCTATCCTTGATCCTGGCACCAAATGTAGGAAAAGTGCAGTGAAAAGAACATTTTTGTACATGGCAGTTTGATTTGAAGAAAGCCTCTTGGATGGTGCTACAGAGATGTTCAGCCAAGTTCACAGACATTTTCCATCCTCATCACAGACCCATTCCTGTCAAAAAGGTGTAAGCCATTGCAATAACACTATTCTGAAATTTGCATGTAACCATGCTGCAACTTAGTATTGGCAGATTCCCCCAGGTGCGTGAATAACCATTGCATTGATGGTAAATTTTTCAACCTTGACCAGCTGAATTCAGAACCACTTCTGTAATAGAAAAAAGTAAATACTGTTTACTCTGGAACTTCGAAATAAAATATATATATATTTTTTCATTGAATATGACAAGGCCAACATTTGTTGCCCATCTCTAATTTCCCCTCGAGAAGGTTGTGGTGATCCAATTTCTTGAACTGCTGAAGTCTGTTTGGTGCATCTCCTACCAACATTTTCAATCATTTTAAAATCAATTTTTATTCTGGGAATAAACTTGTACTACAATTACTAATTGGCCTATTCATTAACAGGAGACTTTTATAGTACGTCAGGATAGGTATTTTCCATTATATATGTGGACATAAAGAATACTGGAAATATGATCAGGGAAGAAACTGAATGTTACATTAAAATCATTTTGCTGTACCCTGGCTCTATTATGGAATCATGGCTCAGTTACCTGAAAGCCGTGCTGAACTTTGATTCCTCATTTGTAATGCTACAGGAGATTTGCTAGTAATATATTAAAAGGCTGGTGACTGCATTTTCTGGTGCCACACTTGCTTCCTCATGGTTTTGTCGTGTTTTCTCATGTCTAAGTGAATAATGCATGGTCATAACTGATACTGCTGTAATCTAATTGATAACCGTTCCGTTTACTATAATGGCTACCTTTTAAACACTAGGTGGCACTGCCACCCCTTCTACCCCTTCCAACTTTTATATCTCAACTACCTTCAATAAACTTGCTCTCTGAGCCTCCTGCACAATTAAATTCATAGAGTCGTACAGCGCAGAAAACGTCCTTTGGCTCATTGAGTCAGCACCGACTATAACCACCCCATAATCGTGAGCTAATCCCACTTGCCAGCATTTGTCCCATTTCCTTAAATGTGATGGTGTTTCAAGTACTCATCCAAGTGATTTTTAACGGTTGAGGTTTCTAGCCTCCATTACCTTCCCAGGCAGTGTATTCCAGATTCTCACCACCTCGGAGTGATTTTTGTTTTCTCAAATCCCCTTAGAATCTCCCACCCCTCACCCTAAAGCTATGTCCCCTTGTGATTGACCCCTCAACTAAGGAAACAGCTGCTTTCTATTTACTCTGCCCAAACTCCTCATAATCTTGTACATCTAATCATATCCCTCCTCAGCCTTCTCTGCTCTATTGAAAGTAATCCAAACATATTCAGCCTCTCCTTTCTCGCTCAGATGCTCCATCCCAGGCAACATCCTGTTGAATTTCCTCTGTAACCCTCCTGTGCAATCACCTTCCTATAGTGAGGTGACCAGAACTGCACTCAGTACTCCAGCTATGGCCAAACCCTAACCAACATTCTGTACAGCTCTACCGTAACCTCCTTGCTCTTGTATTCTATGCCATGATTGATAAAGGCAAGTGTCCCATATGCCTTCTTAACTATTCTATTCAGCTGCTTTGTCGCCTTTGGGGATCTGTGAACAAATGCCCCCAAATCCACCTGTTCCTCTGAGCTTCCTAGTGTACTGCCATTCATTCCATACTCACCTTGTCCTGTTTCTTCTTCCAAAGTGATGCACCACACACTTTATCAGGATTAAATACAGTTTGTCACTTCTGCCCATCTGACCAACATATCTATATTTCCCTGTAGCCTACGATCCTCCTCTTCATTGTTAATCACCCTACCAATCTTGATGTCTGCAAAATTATTTATCCCCCCCCCCCAATGTTCTCCCCCAAAGTTCTCGTCTATATCATTTATTTATACTAACAAACAATACCAGCACTGGCCCCTGACACTGCTTCAGCTGTTGGAATCGCCTGAGACTACAACCCTTTGTGTCCTATTTCTAATCCAGTTTCCGTTCCACCTCGCCAAGGTTTCTTGAATTCCATGTGCTTCAACCTTCTCAATCAATCTCCCATGTGGGACCTTGTCAAAGGCTTTGCTAAAATCCAAATAAACTAAATCAACTGCACTTCCTTTATCCACACACTCAGTCACTTTATCAAAAAAAATATCAAATTTGTTAGGCATGACCTCTCTGACAAAGCTATACTGACTATCACTAACCAACCCATGTCTTTGCAAGTGAAAATTAATTCTCTCCTTCAGAAGTTTCTCCAATAGTTTCCCTACCATTGACGTGAGACTCACTGGTCTGTAATTCCCTAGTTTATCTCTACCCCCACCTTGGAAAGTGGAGTAACGTTTGCTGTTCTCCAGTCCTCTGACACTTCCCTCATGGCCAGAGAGGAATTAAAAATTTGTTCAGTGCCGCTTCAATTTCCTGCCTAACCTCCCACAGCAGCTTGGGATGTGATTCATCCGGGCCTGGGAATTTGTCTATTTTTAAGCCCATCAAAGCCTCCAATACTACCTCACTTCCTATGTCAAACTGCTCAAGGTCCTCGCAGTCCGATTTTCTGAATTCTGTACCTACGTCACCCTCCTCTTGAGTGAAGTCAGATGAGAAGTATCCATTTAACACGCTAGCAATGTCCTGCTGCTTCAATTGTGCTTGAAATCTTTCTCTGCCTCTCAATCCAAGTCTTTTGTACAGCTTGATTGGTTCTGATGACCCAGGTCTCTGGTCCTCCCTGTTTGCTGTTGCCCTCATCAGTTGCTCCTTTAGGACCTGCTGATATTTTTATTTTAGTTTGGTGTAAAGCTTGTCAATTTTTTTTTTCTTTTTAAAATTTAGAGTACCCAATTCATTTTTTCCAATTAAGAGGCAATTTAGCGTGGCCAATCCACCTAACCTGCACATCTTTGGGTTGTGGGGGTGAAACCCACACAAACATGGGGAGAATGTGCAAACTCCACACAGACAGTGACCCAGAGCTGGATCGAACCTGAGACCTCGATGCCGTGAGACAGCAGGGCTAACCCACTGCGCCACCGTGCTACCCTAAAGCTTGTCAATTTAATGCTCAGTTGGCAGCATATGCTATAATTGTAAGGAAATAGAAGCAAAATATTGCAGATACTCGAAATCTGAAATAAAAACAGAATACTGGATAAATGTAGCAGGTCCAGCAGCATTTGTGGAGTGAGAAACAGAGTTACGTTTTGAGTCCATATGGCGCTTTGACAGAACTGAAAAGGGGTGGAAATGTAAAGAATGATATAGTTGAGGAGATGGATGGAGACGGTGGGGCAGAATAGAAGGACACGGCTAGGTCAGAGCAAAGGATAGATTGACAAATGTGTCATGAACATGAGGCAAAGTGGTGTGTTAATGGTGCCATTTAAGGACTGAAGGAGTGAAATGGTGGCAAAAGGTACGATTGAGCTTTGTCAATCTCTCTTTTGCTCCAACCTAGCCCTGTCTTATTCTATCCCACCTGCCTCTCCAACTGTATATTTTTTTACATTTCTACTTCTCTTCATTTCTGCAGAAGCATAATATGGACTCAAAATTTCTGTTTTCCATAGGTGCTGCCAGACCTGAGTTTGTCCAGCATTTTATGTTTTTATTTTGTACTTTTAAGGAACCTAGAAGTTCATTAGTATAGGTTAACTGGCAAGTACTAATACAGCAACAGTTCCTAAATGAATTAAATATTTTGTGCAGAGAGTTTAATGTACTTAAAGCTAAAGTGGTTTTCAAAATCAAGTTGAAATTGGCAACAGGAATTTATTTGTTTTAGTAATTTAGCATCAGTCCTTTTAATTTTCAAAATAAAAGTTCAGAAATCCATACATCCATGCTTCCACTCTCTTGCTCAAAAATATTCTGCAAAATGCAAAGCTCTTTCCCAGAAGATTTTCTTGTACAGTTTTGCAGAAATTCTGGTTTTGCAGTCATGGGAAGGCAGAAAAAATGGCATGTCTCTTTCTTCAGAGACTGAAAGTGGCGATTCAATGCTGAATCCTTATCACCAGAAAATGTTTCAAGTTGTTGGTGCTGGACTGTTCAGATATTCATATTGTACTAATACATTGTTTTATATTATGAATTAAGCCTAGGCACAGCTGTTTTGGTAATGGCTAAGATACCACTGTTGGAGTGCCTGACCAGACACTGTTACCGTGAATGTCAGGAAAGATTGAAATTACCTACAGAAAAAGAAAGCCCTGAAGAAGAAACTGAAGAGGATAGGTCCAGTGATTCTGTACTTTGTTCTGTTAAACCTGCAGTTCACAGGAAATTGTCCTCTAGTTCCGTATCATTTGAACATTCTGTACAGAATAGTGTTGTTCAACAGGACGAAAAGGACAATGAGACCAGTGAAGAGAGAATTCTGAAGACTGCAGCAGAAGAAGAATTTAAAGGAGAAATGGATGACCAAACTTTCTTTAATGTCTCTTTATTGGACTGGATTAATGTACAGGATAGACCAAATGATGTGGAATCACTCGTCAGGAAATGCTTTGATTCAATGAACCGAGTAAGTGTTTATGAGATGTTAAATATTTGACTAATCCAAAATTTAGAAAATAAACTGAGGCACCCTTTTTCATATAGCAGTTAAGAGTTTCTTTTATTTTGTTGATGTTTAAAATTCAGAAGTTTTATTATGAAATTTAAACGTTTTTCTTTCATTCTATGAATTCAAACTTTTGGCTTTGGTCTAATGCATTTCTCAAAGCTAAAGCAAACCATAAAATAACAACATATACTGTGATCTCCAACAGTAAGTTTAGTCATTACTCTTATTGAATAGAAAAATATTTTCAGATGGTACATGTTCTAAAGTAGGCAATTTTAACCATTTGTCAAAGTCCACTCTAAAATGGATGCATGTATATTTTGAATATGTTAGAATATGGGTTTCAATAGCACGCTTTTCAATAAAGCTATATTTTTTTCATTTGTTGCGCTATAGCGGATGTGTAGACCAATGAGTAAGCATTAATCTAATCAAAACCATTAATCAGTTGCTGACAAGTTAAACATTTATTGCATGAAGAGTAGATGATGTCAGAGAAAATATCTTTGCCGATTTCTGGACACCAATTTAAACATCCCCTTTTTTTTTCAGCTTGATCCAGAAATTCTTCAGCCATTTTTAACAGACTGTCGTGAAACAATTGCCAAACTTGATAATCAGAACATGAAGGCAATTAAAGGACTTGAGGACCGCCTATATGCTCTGGATCAAATGATAGCCAGCTGTAACAGACTGGTGAATGAACAAAAGGAATTAGCTCAGGTAAGTCCCCATCACTTAAAATGAAGGTCACTCCCCGGTAATACGCTGTGTAGTGTATTTGAAGACTGAGATACTAGGGCATTAAGATGTTGTTGTGCAGCTTGAGCTTTTATTGATGGAAGTTTATGTGACGTATATTTCTGCCAGATGCATCCCTAGCCAGGTCTGTGTTATATATAAATAAATATGACTCCAATTTTAATTTGTGACTCACTGCATTCAGGAGTCTCTGATAGCACTTGGAAGTAAGTACAGTGTGTCTATCAGTGGCGTTTTGATTCGTTCATCTCATACAATATTATTTCTGGCTTTCCCATCCAACCAGTGTCTTCGGACATGATGTAAACTCACACAAACAATCTCAACTCCAGTATTTAAAAGGACACTTAACACACAATTTGAAAGAGTTTGTAGTTGGACACAGAGGGCATGTCAGAATTGAGGAGTCCCTATTACAAAGGCTGAGCTTTGTTTCAATGATGTATCCTGAGATGTACAGCTGGGGTTATGAAGAGATTGAGAGCATTACACTTCCCTAATGATGGGGGAGGAAAATTGAGACTGAAGGTAGCAGGGAGGTCAGAAACAGGGTATGGTTCCATCCTGCTGGATACAATTCAGTACTTTAAGGACCCAAGCATGTGAGGAAAGGTGAGTACAGTGGCACATTCATTTTTATTCAGTTGTGCCCATGATCCAACTGCTTTGCATCTGCCTTGTCAAGCCAATGTGTCGTTCCTTAGACTCCGTTAATGAGTTGTGCAGTAATTGTCTTTCTATGCACTTCCTCACATTTTCATCTGGCAGTTTGTCACCCCCATTAGCCCTCATCCTTATAAAATGTCATGCCTCATAGTTGCCCTCACCACATGCACTCATTATTCGGCTGAGCATATGCCATTTCATTCTCTTGAACATCTATTTTTTTTACCCTCCCTATTGCTACCTTGCAAAAGAGAATACAAAGCAGCAAGGAGCGGCAGCGAATTAGAATGGGCCTTCAAATAGCTTGCAACTGACCAACGGGGTGGCACTGGGTACCAGTGGTATTTCAGATGTGGGCCTCTGGAGATGGGGAGGCAGTAAGCACCTTCAGGTTCTTTATAGTCTTGCTCTAGCCTGGAAAGAACCAATTTCTTAAATTACAAAGGGGGTTAACTTGTTCGTCACATGATCTCTTACAAAATGGCTGGTTACCCAAACATTGCCAAAGCAGGCTGATTTCATGACCATCGTTTAAGAATAATTAGATAATCTAGCTGTTGGAGTTCCCTTCTCATCTGGGTGATTACACTGGTTGTTTCTGGATATTTTGTGAATGGTTCCGGAGATGGGTCATTCACACTCGCGTAAGTTGAATGTATCAGATGGGCAACTTCTAGATAGCCTGGTCAGTGCCTTGCTGATGACTTTGTAATATGTAAGGTGCTATATGGATGCTCATCCATCTTGGGAACTGCTGTTTAAGTCACTCAATGTTGTTGTTCAGTCTTTTTAAACATATGTCTGGTGGTTTTAGCCCATTCCATAAATAGACATTTTTGATATGAAACATGTTTTAAAACACCCCCCTTTTTAACATTCATTTACGGGATGTTGGCGTCGTTGGTGAGGTCAGCATGTATTGCCCATCCCTAGTTTCTCTGCAGAAGGTGATGGTGAGTTGCCTTCTTGAACCGCTGCAGTCCCTGAGTGAAGGACCACCCACTGTGCTGTTAGGGAGGGAGTTCCAGGATTTTGACGCAGTGACACTAAAGGCACGGTGACATATTTCCAATTCAGGGTGGTGAGTGTCTTGGAGGGGAAACTCAAAGTGGTGGGGTTCCCACATATCTGCTGCTCTTGTCCTAGCTGATACTGGTCGAGGGTTTGGAAGGTTCTGTCTGAGGAACCTTGGCGAGTTACTGCCGTACGTCTTGCAGATGGTGTACACGACTACCACTTTGTTGGGGAGCAATCAAGCGAGCTTCTTGAATGTATTTGGAGCTGCACTCATCCAGGCAGAGTATTCCGTTACACTCCTGACATGTGCCTTGTAGATGGTGGATGTGCTTTTTTTTGGAGGGGGGGGGGAGGAGATCTGGAAGTCAGTTACTGGCCGTAAAATTCCTAGCCTTTGACCTGCCCTGATAGCCACAGTATTAATGTGGCTAGTCCAGTTCCGTTTCTGATGAATGCAAACCCCAGGATGTTAATTGTGGGGAATACAGCAATGGTAATGTTTGTTGTCTGGCACTTGTGTGGCGCGACTGTACCTTGCCACTTGTCAGCCCAAGCCTGAATATTGTCCAAGTCTTGGCTGCATTTGGACTGGACTGCATCATTATTTGAGGAGTCATGAATGGTACTGAACATTATTCAGTCATCCACAAACATCCCCACTTCTGACCTTATGATGGAAGGGTGATCATTAATGAAGCAGCTAAAGATTGTTGGGCCTAGGACACTAAGAACTGCTGCAGGGATGTCCTGGAGCTGAGATGATTGACCTCTAACCACCACAACCATCTTCCTTTGTGCCAGGTATGACTCCAACCAGCAGAGAGTTTTCCCCCTGATTCCCATTGACTCTAGTTTAGATAGGGCTCCTTGATGCCATACTCAGTGAAATGCTGCCTTAATGTTAAGGGGAGTTACTCTCACCTCACCTCTGGTATTCAGCTGTTTTGTCCATGTTTGAATCAAGGCTGTAATGAGGTCAGGGGCTGAGTGACCCTGGCGGAACACAAACTGAAAGCCCATGAGCTGGTTATTGCTGAGTAAGTGCTGCTTGATAGCACTGTTGATGACTCCTTTCATGACTTTGCTGCTGATGGAGTCTAAACTGATCAGGGGGAATTGGCTGGGTTGGATTTGTCATGTTCTTGTGCACAGGACAAACCTGGAGATTGGGGAGTTTTCCACATTGCTGGGTAGATGCGAATGTTGTAGCTGTACTGAAACAGCTTGGCTAGGGGTGCGGCATGTTCTGTAGCTCAAGTCTTCAGTACTATTGCCGGGATATTGCCCATAGCCTTTGCAGTATCCAGTGCCTTCAGTCATTTCTTGATATGTGGAGTGAATCGTATTGGCTGAAGACTGACATCTGTGATTATGGGGACCTCTGGAGGAGACCTAGATTGATCATCCACTCTGCACTTCTGGGTGACGATTGTTGCGAATGCCTCAGGCTTGTCTTTTGCACAGATGTGCTGGGATCCTCCATCATTGAGGATGGAGATATTTGTGGAGCCTCTTCCTATAATAAGTTGTTTATTTATCCATCGCACTTGAAAGCTGGATGTGGCGGGACTGCAGAGCTTAGATATTTGTTGTGCAATTGCTTAGCTCTTATCTATTACTTGCTGCTTATTTGGCACACAAGTAGTCCTGTGTTGTAGCTTCACCAGGTTGACACCGCATTTGGCGGTATGCCTGATGTTACTCCTGGCATACTCTCCTGTATTCTTCATTGAACCAGGGTTGATCCCCTGGCATCTGCCACAGGCAGTGTGGTGAGGATGAGGTCAAGTATATTTTTCCTCCTTGGTTCCCTCACCACGTGCTGCAGTCCCAGTCTAGTAGCTATGTGCTTTTGGACCCGACCTGTTCGGTCTGTGGTGGTACTACTGAGGCACTACATGGAGAATTACTGACTCATCAGCTGATGGTGGCCGATACGTGAAAATTAGTAGGGGGTTTCCTGGCCCATGTTTAACCTGAAGCAATGAGACTTCATGGGGTCTGGGGTCCAGAGTCAATATTGAGAACTCTCCGGGCAGCTCCCTCCTGACTGTATAGCACTGTGCCACCACCTCTCCTGGATCTTTCCTGCTGGTGAGACAGGGCATATCCAGGAATGGTGATAGTGGTGTCTGGGACATTGTATGTAAGATATGATTTAATGAGTACGACTATTTCAGGCTGTTGCTTGACTAATCTGTGAGGCAGCTATCCCAACTTTGGCACAAGCCCCCAGATGTTAGGGCAGCAGGGTAGCATGGTGGTTAGCATAAATGCTTCACAGCTCCAGGGTCCCAGGTTTGATTCCCGGCTGGGTCACTGTCTGTGTGGAGTCTGCACGTCCTCCCCCTGTTTGCGTGGGTTTCCTCCGGGTGCTCCGGTTTCCTCCCACAGTCCACAGATGTGCAGGTTAGGTGGATTGGCCATACTAAATTGCCCATAGTGTCCTAATAAAAGTAAGGTTAAGGGGGGGTTGTTGGGTTACGGGTATAGGGTGGATACGTGGGTTTGAGTAGGGTGATCATGGCTCGGCATAACATTGAGGGCCGAAGGGCCTGTTCTGTGCTGTACTGTTCTATGATCTATGTTAGTGTGGAGGACTTTGCAACGTCGACAGGGCTGTGTTTGCCATTGTCGTTTCCGGTGCCTGGATATATGCAGTTTGTCCGTCAGTTTCATTCCTTTTTTGTGTTTCCGTAGCGGTTGAATACAACTGAGTGGTTTGCTCGGCCATTTCAGAGAGCATTTAAGAATCAACCACGTTGCTGTGGGTCTGGAGTCACATGTAGGCCAGACCAAGTAAGGATAGCAGATTTCCTTCCTTAAAAGACATTAGTGAACCAGATAGGTTTTTGCGACAATCGACAATGGTTTCATGGTCATCATTAAATTTTCAATTCCAGATATTTTATTGAGGTTACATTCCATGACCTGCCGTGGTGGGATTCAAGCTTGGGTCCCCAGATCATTATCCTGGGTCTCTGGATTACTAATCCAGCGACAAGACCACCACGTGACTGCCTCTCCATATCCTCTGGTTCCTTTAGTGACTAAAACTCTATTGACTTGAGTGTTGAATATACTCAATGACAGAGCCTTCAGGGTCCTCCTGAGGTAGAGAATTTCAGAGAATGACAATCCACTGAGTGATTAAATTGCTCCTCTCAATCCAAAATGTCCGACTCCTTATTGCAACAACAATCCAACAATTGTTGCAGATGCTCTCAGGATTTAGGCCATGTCTCCATGTTCTTCCTACCAGAATTACTTCAAATTTCCCCTCATTTGAAGTTCATCTCTCACTGACTTGTCTATGACTTGTCTTGAATTTCTGCACCATCCTACTCACAGTTCACAATACTCACAAATTTGGTAGCATCCACATACTTTAAAATTGTGCCCCATATACCAAGGTCTAGGTCATTAATATATACATTAGGAAGAGCAAAGGTCCCAATACTGACCTCTGGGGAACTCTAGTACAAGTTTTCTTTTAGGCCAAAAACCATCTGTTAACCACTACACTCTCTTTCCTGACACTTAGCCATTACTCATTTATTGCATACGCTATAACTTTGCTCATAGTCTGTTTGGCACTGTGTTAAATGCCTTTTGGAAGTCCATGTACACAACGCCAACAGAAATGCCCTCATCAACCTTGCCAGTTACCTCTTCAAAAACCTCACATTAGTTGAGCACAATTTTACTTTAATTCAGGATATCCAGCACAGACTTGTTTACCTGCATTTGTCCATGTGGCTCTTAATTTTGCTGAAATTATTGTTTTTGCAAGAACTGTCAAACCTATTTTCTCCTTCCTCAAATTATGCTTTGTCTTCCATATCATTTTATGATTTTGAGTTTTCCCTACTTTAGTAATAATCTTTATTGTCACAAGTAGGCTTACATTAACACTGCAATGAAGTTACTGTAAAAAGCGCCTCGTCGCCACATTCTGGCGTCTGTTCGGGTACGGGGCGGGAGAATTCAGAATGTCCAAATTACCTAACAGCACGTCTTTGGGACTTGTGGGAGGAAACCAGAGCACCCGAAGGAAGCCCACGCAGACATGTACAGACTCCACACAGACAGTGACCCAAACCAGGAATCGAATCTGGGACCCTGGAGCTGTGAAGCCACAGTGCTACCCACTGTGCTGCCGTGCCACCCATGCTAACATTTTCCTGATATGTCTCGCCTGAAATTTCTTATTTTCTCTTTCCCTGACTTCCGCTCAGTCATGTTGACTTGATTGCAGCAGCGAGGTTTCATTATAATAACCTGTCGTACATTTGCTTGCCTGGGCTAGTTTTTGTCTTTTATTTCTTACATGGCACTGATGCATGCAGAAATACTAAGTGAGGGGGCCACTAATCATTTTTCAGAGGAGTTAAGTCCTTCTGAATATGTATCATCATCGGAATCATTCAGACCAGCTCACCTGCTGTCTTGTTTCAAAGGGACCAGTAAGGCAAATAATTGTTTTTTCTGTTGGGGTTAACTGGTGATTTACACCGTTCAAGTGAGCAATATGGCAGCAGTAGATTCTAGGTCAGACAACATGATCCTTGATTTTGTTCATAGAATTCCTACAGTGCAGAAGTAGGGCATTCGGCTCATCAAGTGGACCGACCCTCTGAAAGAGCAAAACACCCTAGGCCCACTCCCCCGCCTAAGGAAGGAAGTGCTGGTCTTGGAAAGGGCCCAGAGGAGGTTCACAAGAATGATCACTGGACTGAAGAACTTGTCGTATGAGGAACGGTTCAGGACTCTGGGTCTGTACTTGTTGGAGTTAAGAAGGATGAGGGAGTATCTTATTGAAACTTGTAGGATACTGCGAGCCTGGATAGAGTGGATGTGGAGAGGATGTTTCTACTTGTAGGAAAAACTAGAAGCAGAGGACACCATCTCCGACTAAGGGACGATCCTTTAAAACAGGTGAGGATGAATTTCTTCAGCCAGAAGGTGGTGAATTTGTGGAACTCTTGGCCGCAGAAGGCTATGGAGGCCAAATCCCTGAATGTTTTTAAGACAGAGATAGATGAGTTCTTGATTAATAAGGGGATCAGGGGTTATCGGGAGAAGGCAGGAGAATGGGGATGAGAAAAATATCAGCTATGTTTGAATGGCGGAGCAGATGCGATGGGCCAAGTGGCCTAATTCTGCTCCTATGTCTTATGGTCTTATGGGTTACACCAGAAAGGAGTAGCAGAGAAAGGAAGTGCAAGGCTGTGTGGTACCACAACGTTATGCATATGGGTCTGATACAATGTTTAGTTTTTAATATTCATTCAGATAAATGTTCTTTGTCTGAACACTTTTCCGCCTAATACATTTTTGCGTGTGTGCTGGTAAGTTATCTTCGAACTCATTTGATGTGCATGAATTCATGAAGACCAGGAGAAGAATGTTTATAGATTGCTTTGTGGGTATTGCATTTTCTGCTGACATGGATACACTGCTTCAGCCTAGGTAAAGTTTGTGTTAATAAGGGCACCCTGGGCAGCAATATGACAGCTGTGTGGATTCCATCATCATTCTCCTCTGTTCCCTTTGAATTGTCTGAGGAGGTTCTGAGATCTTAGTCGTGTTGTTCCTGCAGATTGAAATGTCATTGTTGTTCAGTATTGTGCGGAGCATATCATACAAACAAATGAGTTAGGAGCAGGGTTGGGCCACTGAGTCCCTCAAGCCTACTCCACCGCTTAAGAAGATCATGACTGATCAGATTTTAATCTCTACTCCACATACTCTAAGAGTCCTTCCTATTTATTTTCTTTGTTCCCATTTCTTTGATGTTATTTTTATTATTTTGGTCCATGGACCCATAATCGGAATGTGCCTTTTAAGTAGAAGATTCAAAGTCGAAGCAACCTGCTTGTCAGGACACTGTTCCCAGGTTTTGTTTTTGGAAAGGAAAAATCAGACTCCTCGGCACTGAGTGGATCTTGGGAACCGGCATGAGAGGGAATCTGATCAATTGGTTGTCTGGCAACCGGTCGGTTGGCCAGGGACAGTGTTCTGCCTGACAACAGTCAGTGATTGGTACCTGAGTAACTCATTTGGAGAGAACTGCAGAAGCGTTCAGACCTTGAAAGGAAGTGAAAGGAATGCTTTCCTGCTTACTGAAGTGAAAGAACTGCTTTACTGTTCTGAAAGCAGTGAGTACCTGGTACATCCTTTGCTGTGAACTTGGAATGGTGCTGAGTCCGTAGAGAACGTAGACAACCCTGCCAGAGAAAACTATCTCCAGCCTAGAAGGAAGAAGTATCAAACAAAATCTGAACTTCAGAGAGACACAAAGTAGAAGTCATCCCAATGTATCAAAGATTCTTAACCTTGTTAAAAATATTTTTTATTTCCCTTTACAACACCCTTTCCCCTCTGTTTTTTGTGTGTGCGTGCATACATCTCGGTATTAGTCAGTAAACCGCTTGCTTCCAACATCTTTCCCTAAATAATGAGACCAATATTGTACACAGTATTCTGTAGTGATATGTATGTCAGTGTGTGTGTGTGTGTGTGTGTGTGTGTGTGTCAGGGGGTGTGTGTGTGTGTCAGGGGGTGTGTGTGTGTGTGTCAGGGGGTGTGTGTGTGTGTGTCAGGGGGTGTGTGTGTGTGTGTGTGTCAGGGGGTGTGTGTGTGTGTGTCAGGGGGTGTGTGTGTGTGTGTGTGTCAGGGTGTGTGTGTGTGTGTGTGTCAGGGGGTGTGTGTGTGTGTGTGTCAGTCAGGGGGTGTGTGTGTGTGTCAGTCAGGGGGTGTGTGTGTGTGTGTCAGTCAGGGGGTGTGTGTGTGTGTGTCAGTCAGGGGGTGTGTGTGTGTGTGTCAGTCAGGGGGTGTGTGTGTGTGTGTCAGCCAGGGGGTGTGTGTGTGTGTGTCAGTCAGGGGGTGTGTGTGTGTCAGTCAGGGGGTGTGTGTGTGTGTGTGTCAGTCAGGGGGTGTGTGTGTGTCAGTCAGGGGGTGTGTGTGTGTCAGTCAGGGGGTGTGTGTGTGTGTCAGGGGGTGTGTGTGTGTGTGTCAGTGTGTGTCAGGGGGTGTGTATGTGTGTGTCAGGGGGTGTGTGTGTGTCAGGGTGTGTGTGTGTCAGGGTGTGTGTGTGTCAGGGTGTGTGTGTGTCAGGGTGTGTGTGTGTCAGGGTGTGTGTGTGTCAGGGTGTGTGTGTGTGTGTCAGGGTGTGTGTGTGCGTGTCAGTGTGTGTGTGTGTGCGTGTCAGTGTGTGTGTGTGTGCGTGTCAGTGTGTGTGTGTGTGCGTGTCAGGGTGTGGGTGTGTGTGTGTGTGCGTGTCAGGGTGTGGGTGTGTGTGTGTGTGTGTGCGTGTCAGGGTGTGTGTGTGTGCGTGTCAGGGTGTGTGTGTGTGTGTCTCAGGGTGTGGGTGTGTGTGTGTCAGGGTGTGGGTGTGTGTGTGTCAGGGTGTGGGTGTGTGTGTGTGTCAGGGTGTGTGTGTGTGTGTGTCAGGGTGTGTGTGTCAGGGTGTGGGTGTGTGTGTGTGTCAGGGTGTGGGTGTGTGGGTGTGTCAGGGTGTGTGTGTGTGTGTGTCAGGGTGTGTGTGTGTCAGGGTGTGTGTGTGTCAGGGTGTGTGTGTGTCAGGGTGTGTGTGTGTCAGGGTGTGTGTGTGTCAGGGTGTGTGTGTGTCAGGGTGTGTGTGTGTCAGGGTGTGTGTGTGTCAGGGTGTGTGTGTGTCAGGGTGTGTGTGTGTCAGGGTGTGTGTGTGTCAGGGTGTGTGTGTGTCAGGGTGTGTGTGTGTCAGGGTGTGTGTGTGTCAGGGTGTGTGTGTGTCAGGGTGTGTGTGTGTCAGGGTGTGTGTGTGTCAGGGTGTGTGTGTGTGTGTGTGTGTCAGGGGGTGTGTATGTGTGTGTGTCGGGGTGTGTGTGCGTGTCAGGGTGTGCGTGTCAGGGTGTGTGTGTGTGTCAGGGTGTGTGTGTGTGTCAGGGTGTGTGTGTGTGTCAGGGTGTGTGTGTGTGTGTCAGGGTGTGTGTGTGTGTGTCAGGGTGTGTGTGTGTGTGTCAGGGTGTGTGTCAGTGTGTGTGTGTGTGTGTCAGGGTGTGGGTGTGTGTGTGTGTCAGGGTGTGTGGGTGTGTCAGGGTGTGTGGGTGTGTCAGGGTGTGTGTGTGTGTCAGGGTGTGTGTGTGTCAGGGTGTGTGTGTGTGTCAGGGTGTGTGTGTGTCAGGGTGTGTGTGTGTCAGGGTGTGTGTGTGTCAGGGTGTGTGTGTGTCAGGGTGTGTGTGTGTCAGGATGTGTGTGTGTCAGGGTGTGTGTGTCAGGGTGTGTGTGTGTCAGGGTGTGTGTGTGTGTGTGTGTGTCAGGGGGTGTGTATGTGTGCGTGTCGGGGTGTGTGTGCGTGTCAGGGTGTGTGTGTGTGTCAGGGTGTGTGTGTGTGTCAGGGTGTGTGTGTGTGTGTCAGGGTGTGTGTGTGTGTCAGGGTGTGTGTGTGTGTCAGGGTGTGTGTGTGTCAGGGTGTGTGTGTGTCAGGGTGTGTGTGTGTGTCAGGGTGTGTGTGTGTGTCAGGGTGTGTGTGTGTGTCAGGGTGTGTGTGGTGTGTCAGGGTGTGTGTGTGTGTGTGTCAGGGTGTGTGTGTGTGTGTCAGGGTGTGTGTGTGTGTCAGGGTGTGTGTGTGTGTCAGGGTGTGTGTGTGTGTGTCAGGGTGTGTGTGTGTGTGTCAGGGTGTGTGTGTGTGTCAGGGTGTGTGTGTGTGTGTCAGGGTGTGTGTGTGTGTGTGTGTGTGTCAGGGTGTGTGTGTGTGTGTGTGTGTCAGGGTGTGTGTGTGTGTGTGTGTCAGGGTGTGTGTGTGTGTGTGTCAGGGTGTGTGTGTGTGTGTGTGTCAGGGTGTGTGTGTGTGTGTGTGTCAGGGTGTGTGTGTGTGTGTGTGTGTCAGGGTTTGTGTGTGTGTGTGTGTGTCAGGGTTTGTGTGTGTGTGTGTGTGTCAGGGTGTGTGTGTGTGTGTCAGGGTGTGTGTGTGTGTGTGTCAGGGTGTGTGTGTGTGTGTGTGTGTCAGGGTGTGGGGTGTGTGTGTGTGTGTGTGTGGCAGGGTGTGGGTGTGTGTGTGTGTGTGGCAGGGTGTGGGTGTGTGTGTGTGTGTCAGGGTTGGGTGTGTGTGTGTGTCAGGGTGTGGGTGTGTGTGTGTGTGTCAGGGTGTGGGTGTGTGTGTGTGTGTCAGGGTGTGTGTGTGTGTGTGTGTGTCAGGGTGTGTGTGTGTGTGTGTCAGGGTGTGTGTGTGTGTGTGTGTGTGTCAGGGTGTATGTGTGTGTGTGTGTCAGGGGGTGTGTATGTGTGTGTCAGTGTGTGTGTGTGTGTCAGGGGGTGTGTGTGCGTGTCAGGGTGTGGGTGTGTGTGCGTGTCAGGGTGTGGGTGTGTGTGTGTCAGGGTGTGTGTGTGTGTCAGGGTGTGTGTGTGTGTCAGGGTGTGTGTGTGTGTGTGTGTCAGGGTGTGTGTGTGTGTCAGGGTGTGTGTGTGTGTGTGTGTGTCAGGGTGTGTGTGTGTGTGTGTCAGGGTGTGTGTGTGTGTGTGTCAGGGTGTGTGTGTGTGTGTCAGGGTGTGTGTGTGTGTGTCAGGGTGTGTGTGTGTGTGTCAGGGTGTGTGTGTGTGTGTGTCAGGGTGTGTGTGTGTGTGTCAGGGTGTGTGTGTGTGTGTCAGGGTGTGTGTGTGTGTGTGTCAGGGTGTGTGTGTGTGTGTGTCAGGGTGTGTGTGTGTGTCAGGGTGTGTGTGTGTGTCAGGGTGGGTGTGTGTGTCAGGGTGTGTGTGTGTGTGTGTCAGGGTGTGTGTGTGTGTGTGTCAGGGTGTGTGTGTGTGTCAGGGTGTGTGTGTGTGTCAGGGTGTGTGTGTGTGTGTCAGGGTGTGTGTGTCAGTGTGTGTGTGTGTGTCAGGGTGTGTGTGTGTGTGTGTGTGTCAGGGTGTGTGTGTGTGTGTGTCAGGGTGTGTGTGTGTGTGTGTGTCAGGGTGTGTGTGTGTGTCAGGGTGTGTCAGGGGGTGTGTGTGTGTCAGGGGGTGTGTGTGTGTCAGGGGGTGTGTGTGTGTCAGGGGGTGTGTGTGTGTCAGGGGGTGTGTGTGTGTCAGGGGGTGTGTGTGTGTCAGGGGGTGTGTGTGTGTCAGGGGGTGTGTGTGTGTCAGGGGGTGTGTGTGTGTCAGGGGGTGTGTGTGTGTCAGGGGGTGTGTGTGTGTCAGGGGGTGTGTGTGTGTGTCAGGGGGTGTGTGTGTGTGTCAGGGGGTGTGTGTGTGTGTCAGGGGGTGTGTGTGTGTGTCAGGGGGTGTGTGTGTGTGTCAGGGGGTGTGTGTGTGTGTCAGGGGTGTGTGTGTGTGTCAGGGGGTGTGTGTGTGTCAGGGGGTGTGTGTGTGTGTCAGGGGGTGTGTGTGTGTGTCAGGGGGTGTGTGTGTGTGTCAGGGGGTGTGTGGTGTGTGTCAGGGGGTGTGTGTGTGTGTCAGGGGGTGTGTGTGTGTGTCAGGGGGTGTGTGTGTGTGTCAGGGGGTGTCAGGGGGTGTGTGTGTGTCAGGGGGTGTGGGTGTGTCAGGGGGTGTGTGTGTGTGTCAGGGGGTGTGTGTGTGTGTGTCAGGGGGTGTGTGTGTGTGTCAGGGGGTGTGTGTGGGTGTCAGGGGGTGTGTGTGGGTGTCAGGGGGTGTGTGTGGGTGTCGGGGTGTGTGTGTGGGTGTCAGGGGGTGTGTGTGTGGGTGTCAGGGGGTGGGTGTCAGGGGGTGGGTGTGTGTGTGGGTGTCAGGGGGTGGGTGTGTGTGTGCGTGTCAGGGGGTGGGTGTGTGTGTGGGTGTCAGGGGGTGGGTGTGTGTGTGCGTGTCAGGGGGTGGGTGTGTGTGTGGGTGTCAGGGGGTGGGTGTGTGTGTGGGTGTCAGGGGGTGGGTGTGTGTGGGTGTCAGGGGGTGGGTGTGTGTGTGGGTGTCAGGGGGTGGGTGTGTGTGTGGGTGTCAGGGGGTGGGTGTGTGTGTGGGTGTCAGGGGGTGGGTG